>NC_051156.1:186588621-186943528 GCF_013339745.2 Dermacentor silvarum
TTTTTCAGAGTTGAGAAGCCCGACAATAACTCGCAGAAAGCCCGAGCCCGGCCCGGGCCCGCGTCAAAAAACCCGAGCCCGGCCCGGGCCCGGGTCAAAAAGCATCCGCCGTGCCCGAGCCCGGCCCGAGCCCGTGAAAAAACTGCTCTACCCGGCCCGGCCCGGCCCACGGGCCGGGCCGGGCCCGGGCTTTCGGGTAAGCCGAGCCCGTGCAGTGCTCTACTGTGAGTAACAAAGTAACAGAAAAAAGCTTAGAACGCTTTTTGGAGAATTACAGACAAGCGAAGAACATTTTATTGTGAAATTTCTAAACACGCGACCACAATCTTCATTCATAAGGAAGAGCGGGAGAAAGCTTTCTTTAAGCTTTTGCTTGCTTGCCGACGAGGTTCGCCGGAGGCTTGCCACTTCCCCAGCGCTTGGCCAACGGCAGGAACACGGGCCAAGGCTGGAACCTGTCTGAGGACAGGTACGCCTTGATGGGCTTCAGCTGGCGGAATCGGTCCACGTACGCCGTCAGGTTGGCGTGCTCGTCCAGGCAGCCCGGCTTGAAGAGCGAGAACTGATCGAGCAGCTCGTACAGCATGAAGTCCACGTGGTGATCTGATCCCCAGCAAGCCACGTGCGGTCGCCGAGGCTTCGCGACAGCAGCTCCAGATGCCCGGGCAGGGCCTCGGCTAAATTCCCTTTCCGGGACGCGAAGTAGTCCTCCCAGCAGTAGTAGATCAGGTACCACCTGCACGAAGCGTTCGTTCGCAGACAGAGAGATTATCGGCGATTTGAAGACAAGAGGAGTTCTAGCCATTTCCCGCGTACACGAATTACCATTCACGGGATAGCGGAATAAAGGAGACGAAACAAACTTTAAGGAGGACGAACAGTTGGGCGTCAACAACCGTTGAGACCATGTAGCAATAAAAAAAAAAGCAGAAAAAAAAAGAAACTGATGCGCACAATGCAAGTGGCGCCCGTTTTGTCGTTGTATTCTTTGTCCTCGTCTAGTTTGCGCCGTGAATTTCTTATGAATTATAACCCACCAACTAGCTCAAGCCAAGATTCTGCTAAACTGAGACCAGTTGACAGTAAATAGCCGGCAGTAGCGCTTCTGAAAAAATCTTCTGAAAAAAAAAAATAACAAGGCGAGAAATTCTTTCATTTTTTTTTTTTTCGTATTGCCAGGTCTGTAATGTAGCTCAGTGTTAAGTACTAAATGTCGCTTGTAGGAAGTGTTCACGCTGTCTGCGCCCTGGCTTTTTTTTTTTTTTTTCATTTGATTTTGCGCTGCTATAACGCGAATAATGACTAGCGACCAACTAGCGCAATCAACTAGCGTCTCAAACGGCATTAATTCCGCCACCACGTCCACTCGCCTGAGCTCGTTGATCTGCGCTTCGAGCATGTCGACACGGGCGGCCTCGGCGGGCTTCGAGTCCGGCACGGCGAGCCCGTGCTTGCGAGCCAGGTAGCGCATGATGGCCAGACTCTGGACGATCTTGGTCTCCTCTCCGTCGACCAGGTACGGCAGGTTGGGAAAGGCCAAACCCCTCTCGGCCAGCGCCGCCTTCTCCTCCAGCCACACGGCCTTGCTCTCCTGCGCAGTGGGCTTGTCCAGCCACGGGTACGTCTTGTACTCGTACGGCACTCCGGCGTACTCCAGCATGTATCGGATGGGCTCGACGATGCCCCGGATGTTGGCCCAGTAGCCCAGGGTCACCTTCCCGGGCTTGCCGGTCTTCTGGTCCTTGCTGCTGGCTGGCATGACGATCGACTTATTCGCTTCTGGTCTTCCCGCTGTCGTTCTGCGAATGTCGGTATATCGGGTGTACTTGCGACGTCTCGTTACGTCGTGTTTTCTCTGTCGAAAATTAGTCGCTAACCGCTTCGCCCACAAACAAAGATAAGCTGTGGTAGCAGCCCTGCGCGATTTTCTTGTGGACGGTGACCTGATTAGTTCCTTGTCAATAGTGCCATTCTATGGGTACGATGTTCTTCTATCTGTATTTCCAGCCCCTTGCTTCTTAAGTATAATCAAGCTAGAAACACATCAAGATGAAGGCAGCAGTAAAACAAGAAATTATTTTTGCGCGATATTGAACAACTAACTCAGGTCGAGCCAAAAAAAAAAAAAAGCAAATGAGAACAAGTTTCATCATCATCATCATCATCCTTACCACCAACACCAACACCCTGAATAGAGGAGAGGCCTTCAGGACGAAGGCCCCTCCGATTGATCTTGCATTACCCCTGTGCTGCGCATCAGGCGAACCCATCCCATGCCTGCAAAATTAACATTATCTCTCTATCTAACCTTCTTCCCTCCTCCTCTGGCAAATTTAACAGAAACATAATTTAAATATATGCGATATCTGAATCTGATATGACTGCAGGTTACGACCATCTGTTTTCGATAAAACGTACTTAGAAGGAAAGTACGGTACATTGGCTCTAATGACTTCACCTTCGAGACCTACTGCCATTTATCCATTTTGTACATCTGCATTCTGCTTCCCCGCTGCATGGTTCCGCAGCCGTATACACAGCACTTACCCTTGTCACTCGAACGAAGTTTTCCGGCCGTTCACAGTCGCGACGCCCGAACAACCGCTCGGATTTTTTGCTTCGAGGCTGTCGCTTACTCGAGCAGCATTCAATACGCCTTTCTCACCCCGGGCCGCTCTCCTTAGCAAACCGTCGCTCGCCGTCTCTACACAGGAGGCCACTGTCGATTTCGCAGATCTCGTTGTTGCCCGTCGTACGGCTTCCGCGCGAAGAGCCGCTTATCCGGCGTTTATAGATTTCGCGCTATCGGCGTTCGAGAGCCGCACGCAGTTTTCTCGGAACAACCGGCTGCGCGACGAGGACCTGCGAAAAAGAAACGATAAAAAAAAAAAACGTGCCCTCTCCCAACACCCTCCTTCCCCTCCCTTCCCCACGCCCTTAGGCAGCAACGCCTTGATGAAGCCTCTAAGCGCGCTGAATGTTCAAGGCCGACGCGAGAGCCGCAGGCAGGCATGAACCGGCGAAGGAAGATGTCGCAATGGTTTGGACGTTGCGCGAATGCCAGCGCATGCGCGTCTACTCGTACAGCCTATTTCACGCGCGACGGATTTGAGCCTATCCGCGTCGCGCAGGTTATACGGGCCACTGTCATTTGCTCCGCGCTACCTGCTATGGCCGCTTTCATTCACCGCCAATATGACGTGCCGCGTTTCTCTATCTATAAAGCGGCGCTGGAGCGGAAGAGACTCGGCTGGTGGCGTCAGCCGATCCGGACCGCTGTCGTGGGGTGCGACTGTTTTCACACCAAATCCGTCCAGGGGCGGGGCCTCGCCTCGATGACGTATCACGCTGGGCTGGTGGTGACTAGGCTTCCTCTCTGTTTGGCGGCGGCAACGGAGAACACGCTGGGCTGTTGGTGACTAGGCACAACTGTGGCTGCTGTTGAGGGCTCGATGCTATTCCTAAATAAACGCATCACTGTTTTGATGATCCAAATATAATCTCACTATCAGGGAGGGAGCAGTCTACCTGGCTGGAGCAGTATTTCTTTATTTGGGGTGTTGCTGGTGTTATGGCAAGGCACTTCTGGGCAATTAAAGGTGTACCGGGCGTCCAATATTTTTCAAACGCAGTATCTTGTCTCCTTGCAGGGAAGCAAGTAGACAAGCGTCGTTTCACGAGAAAAAAATAGAATGAAAGTGTTTTGGGAACTCCGAAAAAAAAGAAAAAACAAAGAAAGAAATAATTTCACGAGCCGAATTAACTTCTTCTTGCCAACATCCGAAGATCACTCCACTTTGGATTCCCACTGTCTTCGCAGGAAATCCGGCAATCGTATCATGCGTGCTCCTTTCGCAAGTGCAACGTTCAGGATTTCGTATAAATGAACACGTTTATCTTATTACATATCAAGGAAAGTGTCGCCTTGAGATGATCTGGACGTGATTCAGCACCAGGTATGTGTAGGGTTGAAATGGGGTCCAACTGGAGAGACTAGAGTTCGCCTCTGGTTGCCCCCATTTATATTACACAGGGTGATCATTGTTACGTTTTATGGAATTAAAAAAAATAGCCTGTTACAGATAACATAATTCTGGTCCTCGAGCTTGAGTATTCAGAGAGGCGGACATTACTTGCACGAGAAATCAAAACACATATGCAACTAGTTAACAAAAATTCAATTATCTTTTGAATTAGTTACTTTACGGCACGTATTGCAATTTGGAGACTTCGCTCCTCGAAGATTCAAGACGTGGGCCGAGTGATCTCCTGAACAATGCTTTACAATGTGGCGAAATCATTGATTCGCGACCACAAAGAGATGCGACGTAGTGCTAACGCATCTCTCTCACATATACGGCTAAATCGCCATTGATTTTTGTTGTTATTGCTGCTGCTTGCTGCTGCTGCTGCTTGCTGCTTGCTGCTGCTGCTGCTTGCTGCTGCTGCTGCTTGCTGCTGCTGCTTGCTGCTGCTGCTGCTTGCTGCTGCTGCTGCTGCTGCTTTTTTCGAATGCCCCGTATTTGCTCAAATTTAACCACTCCTTCGCTCGTGCACTGTGGCCGAAGTTGTGGAGGGCGTTTACGTATGAAGCAAACAAAAAAATCTTACAAACTCCGAGCAAGAAAAGCTTTCGCGAGGGTAAACTGAGCGAAGGATAATACATTTTGGTTATAGGTTCATTCGAGGCCGTTTGTAACTGCGCATTTTTGTTTTGTTTTGTTTTAATGATTTCGCCAGGACCAATAGCGTACAATAGGAAACAGAGAGTATGCGACTAGGTTAGCCTAAACATCAGGCTCCAGAATATTGAGGGTGGGGGTGACGGGGAAAGAGGGCACCCAGTGAGTACTTACATCCGGGCAAATAAGAAATCTTCACAAGCATAGAAACGAAAAAATACAAGAAAAAAAAAGGTTTCACCCTGTAAAAGGGGATGTACAGCCAAGCTGGTGCAGACGTTAGACAATTACCACCACCCTAATTGTCATTAGACGACGGTACACAAGCACCACCGCCGCAACCGACGTATACGTCACGCGCCCACGCACGTGAGCGGTCGTGCAGCGTGTACATCCTCATTCTACTAGGCCGCCCTCCAACCGAAAGTGCCTTACTGGACTAAATCAATGTTTAAAGGTGAATCGCGTCAGAAAATGCGTAAAGTACGACTTACACACAAGCTGCAGGCCATGATAGCTTCGGATTGTATTACGAACATACGAGAAAACATAATTCGTTTACCCGGAAACGGAAAGACAACGCCCTTTTTCAGCTGTCGTTAGAGGTCCACCTTCATTCGTCCTTGTTCTTTTAGGCCCTCCGCCCCTGGCGCAAGTGCTTTATTGAACTAATCGAATTTCTCAAAGTAAACTGTGTCGTAAAATTCGTGAAGGACGACTTACGCACAACCTACAGACACGATAGCATCGGATTGCAATTAGACTATACGAGAAAACGTAATTCTCTTACGCGAGAACTCAAAGGCCCTTTTCTAGCTGCTGTTTTTTTTTTTTTTTTTTTTTTTGCGGGGGGGGGGGGGGGGGGTTGAGCGCGCCACCAAAGCTCTCGACCGACTAGAGGCTATCAGCTTCACCGTAAAAAAATAAAGAAATAAAAAATAAAAAAAAGAAGCCATGAAATGTCCACGAAACTTCGATACCCTTTTAGTCTCATTTAGCAGTGTCAGTTTCTTTATGTTTTTTTTTTCTGCCTTTTTTTTTGTTAACGCTAGGACACATTTTCTTTTCTGCGCTTTGTGACAATCGCGTCTAGTATAGTCTTCCAACTTCGTCTTCCCCGGTGACCCTCTGTCACGAGCGCTGCGGAGAAAGGAGAGGGCTTCTCATTTTCGAGCTGCGAACTAGATGGGGAGACCAGAGCGAACGTAATCACGACTGACTGACTCCCGCGCAACTTCACCCACGCAACGCTGGGGAAAAAAAAAGGAGACAAATAAGCAAAATACAGAGCTATAAATTCGATTGAGATAGAGAAAGAGATACGAGGGTGCCTCTCTTTGGCTGCCATTACGGGACGCTGTATGCCCGCGCAGCCAGAGAAGAGGCGGGGTGGGTGTTCTCCTATAATAGGCGAGCGCTCGGCGGCGCCTGGCGACACTGTTTGTTTTACTTACGGCGGCGCGACGCGGGCTTGAGTGGGCGGACATAATGAGGGCTCGAGATCTATTTAGCGAAGCAGTCTGGCTCGTTCGAGTTTTGTGCGGCGTTTGTGGGCGCTTCTTCGGGCCTTCGGTGTTGTCGCAGGCACGAAGCAAGTGGTTGTGGCGTTCTGCTGCCGGGGCAGACGCGAGGCCACGGGTTCGTTCTCCAGCCACGGTATATAGCGGCATTCGGACGGAGAACGGGGTCGAATATGTACTTATAGCTACAAGGGCACGTTAAAGAGCCTCTGGTGGCCAAATGTTCTCTATTACGGCTTCCTCCTAACCGACTGAGCAATCTTGGGACATTATGTTATATATATATATATATATATATATATATATATATATATATATATATATATATATATATATATATATATATATATATATATAGGCGTCCGTGTAGCGAGATTTGGGGGCGCGTTAGAGAACCCCAGGAGGTCATTGCTGGAGTTCTTCGCTCCGGCGTCTTTGGTTACTCCGGTGTTGCTACTTAAAGTTTCAATCAATCAATCAATCAATCAACCAATCACTCAATCAATCGATCGATAAATCAATCAAATCTGCGTCAATAGTGAAGCGAATTAAAATGTATTTTCTCTTTCGCGGAAGAAGTGAATTGCATAACCTACACACCATGAAAGCGCTGCGCACCATCGAACGTCTCAAATCTACTGGAGGACCGTACCATATAGCCGGCCTGACCGTGTTAATTTGCGTCACAGGGCGTGCGTGTAGGTGTGAGCTGGAAAAATGTCGGCCTCAATTGGTACGGGCAAAGCTCGCCATTTCAAATGTAGGCGAATTGAAGTGATATATGGGAAGAACACGGAGCTGTTGACGAAAGTAGTGAGGAATATTTTTATAAGAACCGCTTTCTAGATAAATTTAGACCCCGGCCACTGAAGACCCCACGAACAGGCCTAAAGTACCCTACCTCCGGACCTGCAGCTTGTGCTCGCTGACGTCTGTGACTGCGTCCTCCAGAGACAAAGACAACCCGAGAGAGAGAGAGAGAGAGAGAGTAGATGCGAGGATACGGGCCGATGAATCAGAGACTACAAGTGGTTGCTCATAGAGAATTCTTTCCGCAAGGCATACAGGAAACAGTTATGCACGCAGTTATTTGCCCACACTGCCTTCCTGCAAACAATGCAATACTCACAGGAAGCGGTGACAGCCGCCTTGCGTGACGCGCAAAGTCATCCCGACTCGTACTCAGACATCGGGCAAAAATGTTGCACGAACTAGGACGTACCGACTCAAAGCACTGAGATCTAAAAAAAGCAAAAAAAAAGAAACAAAGAAAAAAAAAGAAAGCAAATAAAAAAATGTTGCAACGTGTTTACATAAACATAGGCAGGGACCCAACGTTGTCGCCCCAGTCTACCGCTCTTTCGGAGGTCATGCAACTAATCTCGTAGCTTTTTTTTTTTTAATTTTGAATGCCCGTTTATCGATCTCAAAGAGCGAAGCGCACTTTAATTACGGTGTGGCTCCACAATATTAAATTACAGAGACCCGGCATAGCTCTTTCTAATTAAAAAAAGGAACGGCTCTCCCATTTCGCTTCCGCCGACCAAAATCTTCCCGACTCTTGAATTGGTATTTGAACTCCTGCACTCGCGTTTTATAGAAGAAACAATTTATTTATTTATTTATTTATTTATTTATTTATTTATTTATTTATTTATTTATTTATTTATTTAGCAAATTTCGCGTGTATCTTGCCTCCCTTCGTCGCAGCGCGCGCCTTTTCAAAGATTAAAAAAAAATGGGGGGTTTACGTTCCAGAATTACGATCTGATCATGAGCACGCCGTATATACAGGGTGTCCGAGCTATCATGCAGCACGATTTAAAAAAAAGAGGAACAGCGTTACGCGAAGCAAACATAGTGCGTATTGATTCCAGTAGAGTGGAGTAGCCGCCAGTAATTTTTTTCGTTACTGATATTTAATTAGCTAATTGTAATTAACTATCTAACTCGAGAAGTACTGTCTTAATTATCACAATGTCAATTAGAAAATTGTAGAGCAACATGGAAAATTCCCGATACAGCTTTCTGTTGCTCAATACGTGCTACATAAATGTGTTTTTCCGAGTGTGAAAGAAGCCCGCGAATACACGCAGAATTGCCGCGCGACTGGCCGCTCGAGGCACTTTTGTAGCACATTGATATTCATAACGAAAAAATTACTGGCGGCTACTCCACTCTACTGGAATCAATACGCACTAAGTTTGCTTCGCGTAACGCTGTTCCTATTTTTTAAAATCGTGCTGCGTGATAGCTGCGACACCCTGTATATGGGTGGACTCCGGATTAATTTTGACTACCTGGGGTTCTTTAACGGGCACCCAAGGCTAGGTACACGGGCGTTCTTGCATTCTCATTTGGCCTCATATATAGAAATGCGTCCACCGTGGCCAGGATTTGATCCCCGTGACCTCATGCTTAGCAGCGCAAGCCATAGACATCTTTTCAAAGATGAAGCAGCTCCAGCTCGCCGAGTTTGTTACTATCACCCACCTCTCTTTATGGTCATTAGATTGGAGAGAAGAAGTAAATGTGCAACATTACGTACACGCGAAGAATATCTTAAAATACGCACATTATTTAGAAAAGGAATAGAATCACGCGTACACCGTATCTAAATGCTTGTCAAGCATCGGAAAAACATGTCGGACGATCAGTCGTATTCACTACAGCAGATGACAGCTCTACCGCCCAAAAAGAAAGAAGAAGAAAAGAAAAAGAAACGTCTGACGAGGGCATTTGTCAGGACAAGAAATGCTGGATTACTGTTCCGTGATTTGTTCTTTAACTCTACTCTCCAGGCAATCTTACGTAAGCGCGTCAATATTTATTCCCGCGCGAAATAATTGACAAAGTAACTTTAACCTGCTTATATGCCTGCGCATTTCTAAACATGCTCAATAGCACAGTTTTGGGATTTCGTGAACTGAACAAGTCCTTCTATATTTCAGACCAGTATCTAAACAATTACATGTAAATAATTACTTGTAATCAATTGCATTTTTTGGTAGGTTTTAGTTGATCCATTACTTTTATTACTCGGTAACGCTCACTGTAATGCAGTTGCCTCCTTTTTTTCCATAACCGTATCTTAATTACATGTAGCCAGTTACATTATTGACGAGACAAGCTTTAAGGGGCGGCGCAGCTTGGAGCACTTGGATTTGGCGAAAGCTACAGACGAGCGCTTCTACAACGAACGCGCCTCTATAGCGAAATCACCTGTTATAACGAAGAAATAATTGTGTCCCCCTTCTATTGTGACTTGTGCGGTGTGCGTCCTTTACAGAAGTAACCTCTATAACGAACGATTTCGGAGGCCCCAAGCACTTCGTTATGAAGAGGGCGTTCGACCGTATGCAATAGAGCAGCTGCCAACGTCCCAACCAACACCACATAGATAGCGTAAGGCCTGTTCACTCTGATCCATGACGTCATCCTACCTGGCCTGAAATTTCCATTGCCAAGCCTGGCGCGATGAAAGCGGTGACGTCGAAATCACCGCTGCTTACTCCGGAGCATCCCCATTAGATTCTATGGCAGTCGGGCCAGGTAGCGTGACGTCATGGATCGGAGTGCACAGGCCTTGTGCTATCTAGGTGGCGTTGGCCAAGCGGAGGCCTCACGGATGCTGATGCTCAGGCAGGCAAATACTCAGATGCTCAGTGTTGGTTGCCTCGTCTTAGCGGCTCCACCATATATTGGCCGACGATTTCAACCGCCACCTGCTATGACTCGATATTGATGATCACATGAAACTTTGACGCCATGAAATCAATTAGGGAACGATTCTTTTCTTTTTTTCCCCAGCTTTTAACTAGAGGTGTTTACATCAATGCCACAAGTTGGGGGCGTCGCATCGCATTTCTGTAGCATATCGCATTTACGTAAACTGTGGCGATAAGGCGCTAGGAAGGGGAGAGAGAGAGAAACGTGGTGGGAAAGGCAGGGAGGTTAGCCCGAAAAGATTCTGGTTTGCTACCCTGCACAGGGGAAAGGGAAAATGAAAGGTGGCTAGGAAGGCGAATTACATTGATGCGATATAGGCGAGAGTATAGTTCGAGACGGGGCGAGTCATCACGCGCGGTGCATGTAAACGCTGGCGCATCGCATCATGGCCTCGGAGATCGGTGTGGGTTTGTCTTTCTCGGAGGTCACGGTTGCATTGAGGGAGAGAGAGTGCTGCCGCGATGTGGCAGCGGATCTCCACTCGCCGAGCGGAACGCAAATCGCTGGAAAAGAGGTTCTAGTTCGTTGCAGACGAAAGGGAATGCGCCACATGTAAGGGCTGTCGCATAGTAATTAGCGTGACGCCCTAGAGAATGCGACAGGGTTACTTTCGTATTCATGTAAACGCCGCTACTGAGCCTTCCGGAAGCGCGTCCTCGCCGACCTCCAGCAGCAGTGACGTGCAACGTTTCACGGAGCAACCAGACCCCGGGCTTCGCGCCACTGAGTAACCGCAATTATTGTGCTCACGGGGTTGGTACGTTACAATACCGCCCTCCCCTGGTGTCTGATTGACAATAAAACGAGGGACTCAGATGACTCCCGAAACATTTCAAAATGAATTGTTAGTGAAATGCTGCAGAAGACGCACTGAAAGAGCCAGGCTATCTCGTTTTATTAAGGCGAAAGAATTATATGCCCCATTACGCGAAAATCCGGCGTCGTCGTCGCTGGTGTGACCGAGCGGTGGTACCGAAAATGGCCGACGGCGGCGAAGAGTAAAGAATGCATGACAAAAATGCTCGGATTGACGTCAAGTTACTCAGGGAGGTACATGTAAAGGAAGCAATTAATGGTTTTTAAAAGTCAATTTTGTACATTCCGGTCTGGGTTGGTATCGAAGCCGGGCCTCCGGGGTGAGAGACAAAAAGACGTTTCCCCAACGCCACGGCGGCTCCGCGGTTCTGACTGGCTAAAGGTGCGCCTTGTGCGTACGTCATTGCACACGTCACGTCGCAGCCATCTGGCTGACTAAAGGTTTCACCAAAGGGACTATAATGCTTTCTCATTACCACACGTAAGCAGTCTTCAGTGTCTCTGCCGAATTTTTACTTTAATGTTGTACAACAATAATGAAGGTTGGAAAGAAAGTAACGTAAGAGTCGATGATTGCATTTTTTAATGAAGTAACTGTAATTGGTTACTTTTATTTTTATGTAACGCGGGCAAGCCTGCCGTATTTCGAAGCTAAGACGTTCGGCGAGTATTTCTGTTCGTTGTATTTTATGTTTTAATACTTTCTTGCTCGGCATTTATAAACGACATTAGTATTTCCCGGTCGAATCGCAACTTGTTTCGTAGAACGCTCGGCAGAGGCGCGGGCGACGCCCGCGAGGCGCAGCCGAAAGTGGTTGTCTCTCGAAGATCGGTGCATTTAAAGCGCTCGCTATTCAGCCTTGACCTTGCTGACCGTTGTCGTCTCGCCACGGTTCTGGGAAGACAATAGCGGCGCGACGAAGCACTTGACCGCGGGGCAGTGCCCGCTGGCAGGGCTGATTCCCCCCTCCCGCTTTCTACGCTCTCGGCCACACCACCTGTCGCGAGCTCCCTTCTCTCTCACGCATCATCGCACGCGCTGTCCGCATACAGGAACGTCCACTGAGAGTGAATCACACGACGCGTGGCTTGTCGCATGACGAATTCGTTTCAGCCAATTCAATAGATCCTTTTCACAATTTTCAAGATGTATGACACATACGTGTATTTTTGAAAAATATCCGCGTTGAAAAACTAATTTATGTTCGACGTCTCGGCCGCGGACCGGCCTTTGTCAAGAGTGGTTTATCAAGAATAGAGCACAACGGCTTACAACGACCAAAATACGTGAAAAAGAAGCGAAAAAAAAAAAAACCGTTTAAAATTCATGACCTCACATTCACGCGTTGGCAATGGAGTTCCTTCTCAAATATGTATATATAATGAAAATGATATTCATTTTATCTTCTAGTAATCTACCTATTACCGCGAATTTAACGCAAACAGATATTTAAGGAATATTTTACCAGGCTATACTTTTGAGTGTCTTTTCAGAGTTGTCTCAAACTTCCCGCAGTTCTTTGGAGACGTGCGCTTCCCCAAGTGGCTGATATTATTTATTTACAGCGGAGCTGTTTAAGCCGGCCGTTATTCCGTTAGTCGTCCACAAAAAATGTGGGCCGATCCTGGCGGCCGTGCAGAAAGGATCCGAGCGCGAAGCTGAGCGTGGATCAGTCTAAATAAGCATGATTGCGACTACTTAAGCTTAGTCAGTCATCGATAGTCAATCGATAGCCCATCAATAGCAAATCGATAATCTATCAATAATCAATAAATTCCAGAAATGGCTGGGGATGACTTGGTAATGCTTAGCCTAGCCCAAATACGTGGCCAATACCTTGCTATAGCCAATAGGTAGTCAATCAATAGCTAATCGATAATTGATCAATAATCAATAAATTCTGGAAAATGGTGGGGATGACTTGGTAGTGCTTAGCCTAGCCCAAATACGTGGCCAATACCTTGCGGTAGCCAATTGGTAGCCAATCAATAGCTAATTGATAATCGATCAATAATCAATAAATTCCGGAAAATGGTGGGGATGACTTGGTATAGTGACTAGCCTAGCCCAAAAGCCAGGACTAGCTAGGTGCCCATCAGCTGTCTCTTTAGCATTGCGCCTCCTATGCTAGTTTTCTATTTATTTATTTATTTATTATTTATTTATTTATTTATTTATTTATTTATTTATTTATTTATTTATTTATTTATTTATTTATTTGGGGTATGGGAGAATAGATGGCGAAGCGCGACATGTCTCTATTAAGGTTCTATTAATCTAGAGTTGGACCTTGTCACTCCGAGCACTTCGGTTACATTTGGTGTTGCCGACTGACATGCTTCCTAAAATAAGAACCTATTCTTTGTTCTAAAGATATGAAACGACAGGATAAAGAAAAGACGCGCCTATGCGCGCATGTTAGCTGCAGGAAAACGAAACCGAGACGAGCAATACGCGAAAAAATAATTTTGAAAAAGTCATGTTAGCCTGCGAAGGGGATCACATATAGGACACACCAGGCACAATTCTAATGTACTTGAAGCACCGATTTTTCATGGCTTACGACATGCAGTAAGTTCCTCATCACGTAATACACGATAGTCAATCCAGCATTACGGGTGATAGCATAAGAAGTGCCGCGACTCGATCGGTAAACTACACTGCAGGGGTAAGTATACTTGAAACGAAAAGCCTCCGGACTCGTCGCCTTCCTTCTAATTTCTTCATCTTCTGTCATCTTCTTCGCGAGTATCGTGCCTTACTTTCCTGTGCCCCCTGCCATCTTCACTTTGAGGCAGGCGGACGCTGTGACCCCGCCGTCGGAGGCGGTTGACACCCTGTTTTTCTGACTCATTAAGCTTGTCTTTTTCAACTTGAAAGAAATCACAGCATATCCACGGGGTGAATGATGATGAGTGGGCGAAGCTCCGGAGGGAATCATCGGATCTCCCGCTTAAGGGGACGCTAGCACAAACGCGTTAGAAACGTGCAGTACTCTCTAGTAAGGGGGAGCGGCCACAGCGTCTTACGCAGCCATTTACACATGCCGGAACGTGCACCGCGTTTGCCGACGCCATCACATGACTGCTGAGAGAGTATACCCCCCGTATTCATAAACGCTCCTCGACTTGAACTTGACTTGCCACCGCTTTGGGCAGCGCGTTCGAAACGCGTTGAAGGTAAGGCGGAGAGGCCACAGCGTCTTACACCAGCTTCTTACACGGGCCGTAATGCGCTGGCACAAACGCGTAGAAACGCGCTAGAAACGCGGCCTTTCGTTAATGTTGGGTATTATTGCCATCGTGGTGCTTTCTGTACGAAATGACAGGCAACCACGGAGGAAGGATAAAAGAGAAATATGAGAGCAGCATGGCGTCATGGCAGTTAGCGATTGGCAAGCCAACCTTCTCCGACGCCTATTGTCCCTTCAGGACCTATCTGCGCGTTGGCTCTTCGGAAGTAGGCCCTCCATAGTTTGCAGACCTTTCGCATAGGCACCGTTTGGCTTCAGCCCACTCCACTCTCTGCCGTACTCTCCACGCGTTCGGCGACTGGAAATTACCGCTTGTGTATCACGTGCCAGTGGCCTATTTCGCACGTGCCTTTCCGTTTTGTTTTACATGACTAGGCTTCGACATCGTGGCGTCAGGATTCCTTCCCTGTATTTGTTTGTGTCCTTCCTCAAGGCTTTTAACAGACTCGGTGATGACGATACTCTTTCCCAATTGCGTCGGATGGGACGCACGAAGGTCGTAAAGATTTGTTGTTGTTGTTGTGTGTGCGTTTTTTTTTATTTATTTGAGAAAGTAAACGTTGCAACGGCATCCATACTCTGGACGTCAAATAATCATTAAACGCTAATCCTGTTTCGATGCTTCAAGGCGTCGTCGTAAAGCCCGACACTTGAGGCTTTCTGTTTGTTTTCCGCGCCTCAGGCGGTTATGGGTCATGGTCGCGCAGTTTATCGATAGCGGATAGTAGTGTTCCAAGTAGCGATGGTTGACCAACCAAAGGACTAAGCTTTTTTTTTTTTTTCTGTAAGTGACGGGACAGCGTTAATCGCTCCGCCCAATGCGTGTAAAAGCTGCGTCGCTTAGCCCATGCAATCTCACAAACTCATCGGCCGAACGCTTAACGCTTTCACTGTTTCATTTAACAATTTATTTATTTTCAAAGCGAGCGCGAACGTACGGCGAAATCGCGCTACGCGCGCGAGCTCGGCGTTTAGTCGCTCGCTGCCGAAGGCGCAAGAAACCTCCAGGCTCCCATTTGCGGCATTAGTCCCGCTTCGGCTCTCTATAGCAATGAACGCTTTGGCATGCGCGCGCGACCGCCTGTGAGATCAGCTATGTATATTCGACAGGCGCACTTCTCGGTGATTTTGGGGGAGGCGGCCGGAAGTGCTTCGATTTGCCGAAATTAGTTTCGCGCTTCGCAGCTATCGGCTGCAGCTTCTGTTCGGCGCGGAGCGTTTTCGCTTTCGCTCGCGAATATCCAGAGCGCTATACGCACCGCGATGCGAGAGTGCAGTGCGGGTCGGTGGCATGGGCAAAGTTCGCACTAGGCACCCCGCTTCGATTTCCTATACGTGTAGTACAGTTTCGCGCACACTTGAAGCTTCGCACCGAGTCTATACACACGGTCGCCAAGACCTGTCGACTTGAAGTATAGTGCAACAACGCTTTCGTGGCTTTCTACGCCATCGACGCGTGCGGCCATGGTCCAAGGATCTTCATTTCCGAAAATGGTCTAAAGTCGAGCCGGTTCAATGGTGTCCGGAGAGCTTCACGCTCGTACTGGGGACAGAGACACAAGACGTGTTCAATCGTGCCTAGATGTCTATCTCCTCTCTCACTCTCTCTCTTTTCATCTCTATATACCCCCTTGCCCCCGTGCAGGGTAGCGAACCGGACGTGCGTCTGGTTAACCTCCCTGCATTTCCTCTCTTCTATTTCTCTCTCTCTCTCTCTCCTACGTATAGTATACACATCTCACTGCCGCAGCAGTTGAAAGCCCGAAGATGCATGATTTCACTGTCTGCGTTGCACTAAAAAGAAAGAAAAAAAAGAAAAAAGCTGTTGTTATAAGAAAGTAACTTAAACTTGTAAAACAAATTGTAGTGAAAACTGCCTTTATGAGTGAATGAAAAATCTTTATGAGGGAAATAACAGGATGGCCCAAGTGGGGAGTGGGTCATTTGGGAGGGGGGTGACTGTCTCTATAAAAAACCAAAATAACTTGAATTTCGAAACACATGTTTGAGAAAACGTTCTTTAAAAAAAGGGTAAGTAGACTTTCTGTTGACATCGTAGAACAAGTGTTACTATGTTGGTAAATGTAAATAGGATGTCACTAAAGTCAGCAGGAAGTTGGTAGAAATTATGAAGAAAGTTAATAGGCGTCTTTGTTTGGCATCTCTGTCAAGTCATCCTCGTTATCGTGCCGTCGTGGTCAGGCCACCTCGCCATTCTCGGCTTCTTTCTCCCCACAAGGCGAATGAAAGCAAGACACTGACGCTAGGGGTCGAAGACAGCTCCTAGGAGGAAGAGAAGATAGACAGATTTAGCCGGGAAATTCGTTGGAGAGGTTTGACTCTCTCGCTCCTCTCTCTCTCCCTTCTTTCTATTCTCCTTCTCCCTTCCCCCAGCGTAGGGTAGCCTACTGGACTCTTGACTGGTTAACATCGCTGCCTTCATTATATATATAGATAGATTGTAGTGACAAATACCGGCGCCAGCAGAGGACGAAGAAGAAGACGTTTCTTGTTGTTGGTGCTCGCTCTCGCTCCGCTTGGCCGTTGCCTGTTTCTGGTCTTCATAAAAACACCAAGCGCATCTAACCTTGAACGCGTCTTCTTCTTCGTCCTCTGCTGGCGCCGGTATTATATATATATATATATATATATATATATATATATATATATTGGAAGCACATGACTCCTGCAGCTCCATTTCACGTATCGTAGTATATAGGCGAAAGTGCTATGAGTGATGAGAAGTACTCGAAAATAAGAAGGAAGAAATGCTGAATAACCTGAACAAATTTTTTTTAAAGTTCAAATGGTGGATAATGTTATGTTACACTGAAGCATGATAGTGAAAAAAGAAGGGAAAAAGAGAGGGAGAAAGAAAAGAATCTAAGTTCGAAAGCATGCACAGTGGCGCTCGGGTGGAGCGATCGCCGGCAACTTTAACAAGTCTATAGGTCCAAGGTAAATATACCTGGTAGCGAAGCTTCCATATAAGCGCATACGTTCGAAACATGGCGGTTCATCGGCGGATCATGGGGCTTAGCGCCATCTGTGTGAGGAGGGGACAATTCCGGCGGAAGAAAAAATAATATGACGTCATAACTGTTAAAAACAGAAGTGACGTCATTTTGTTCTCAAAGGCGCGAAATTAGTTTAAAAATAAATAAATTATGGGGTTTTACGTGCCAAAACCACCATCTGATTATGAGGCACGCCGTAGTGGTGGATTCCGGGTTAATTTAGACCACCTGGTGTTTTTTACGTGCACCAAGCTAAATCTAAGTACACGGGTTTTTTTCTGCATTTCGCCCCCATCGAAATGTGGCCGCCGTGGCCGGGATTCGATCCCGCGACCTCGTGCTCAGCAGCCCAACACCATAACCAGTGAGGGAATTTGTTTTTGGAGGCCTGCCATTAGAGCTGTATATTCAAATCCCCCGCCATTCGACTTGATGGGCGTTCCGAGCTTTCAGTGCTTAAACCGATGCAATAAAAGGTCAGCCGTACGGGTGTCGAAATCACACCCCTGCAGAGAACATACTCTCTTTGGAAGCCGACGAACGCTTTGGGCGTAGACTGTGCTCGTCCTTTCGTCGGACGCCAAGCCCGTCGGCCAGCGCTGTCGCACGAAAACAACTAAAGTAAACAATTATCTGGCGGTCGCAACTCACTACTTTTGACTGAACAGGTTAAGAACCAATTAAACTACCCGCGTCGCCAAATTCAGACATACGTCGGCAAGCCAAACAACACAACATGTGAGAGCGGGGGGCAGGGGCGTATTGTAGTAGGTGAACTTTACGAGCGCGCCTTCCTGCACACTTCAAGAGCTGCGTTGCATTGCAGGTGATAGTGACGTCAACGCCCGCCGCTATCGGAGGGCGTTCTCACGGTGGGCGCTGAAAAATGGTATTTACTTCTACTCTGGTCAGTCCATGTCGATTTATTACGCGCTGTGATCAAATAGACATGCATAACCAACTAGCCCACCAGTTCATCCCGAGCTTGCTTAGTATCATTCTTCAGCGTGCGAAAAGCGTGTGGTAGAGTCTGTACAATTTGGGAAATATGTGCCGATACGTAGTGCCATGTTAGCTGCGCTGAGTTTCGTGGACTGAGGAAGGAAATAAACTAGGAGATATAGTATTACACGGCACGCAGCTAGCCTTGGCAAGCGAGTTCTCCGGGAAGCCATTCTCCTCGCCCCCCCCCCCCCCTCCCGTCTTAGCCGGGCATGTTTGGATCCCGGTATAGTTATTGATGGATGCGCACTTGTTCGTCTGTCCTCTCGTATAACCGCAGTATACACGGTACCGTATAGCTCTGCCCGCACAGTAATGAATACATTGGTATGTACAGAAAATGCACCGGTTAATAAAAAAAAAAAAACTGTTATTTGAATAAATGCAAAGCATACAGGTCGGGCACGCGCAACGTTACACTGAAGAAGTAAAACACTGTCACTGCAAACATGGTACAAACAGAATAATGTCACTGTAAACATGGTAAGAAAGAAGTTAATGTTGGCGCAGATACGACTTCATTTTATTGCGATAGCAATTATATGGACACTCCAAAGCAGATTTCTGCCGTCGGCGTCGCCGTCGCCGTCGCCGTGAGGTTCCGTATGACGTCAGTGGAGATGAAATCGTCGCCGCGTGCCGCCGAACGCTGTATGTGCGAGTGAAAGGGCGCGAGGGACGCGCGCTTTCACGGGGAGTGAACGCACGGCGGAGAACAAACGCGCGTTCTGTGCCGTGCTCCCTTAAGGGCTGCAGAAGTAGGCGTCTCTTTCCTCCTTTATAATCACCATATATGTAGAGCAAACGCGCCTTCTTCTGACGCACGAAAGGCCGTCGGGGGGGGGGGGGGGAGGCGACGTTTAGCTGCGGCACCAAGTACCTATTTATATCAGAGGCTCCGGCAACAGTCACCAACGCCGCACGCATTTTGTGCGAACGTGGGCAAAACGCCGACGGCGTCGACAACAGTTCTGCGTGTTGCCGGTGCTGCTGCATGTCCAAGTTTATACAGCTGATAAAGGTACTATCATAACTCCGTATAGCTCTCTACAAATTTGCTATCGCAATTGATGCTTCGCCTTTCAGGTGAAACTGCGACAACTTTTTTTTAACTGGTTCTAGTCCACCATTGTGCGCGGAAAAAAAAAGAATACTTAAAGGAGTTGCTGCGTGAGGAATTTCATGCCTCGAAGTGCTCATTTAAGCGCGGGAAACTTAAGACGAAGCCCACACTTGTATTTTTGATGTACCGGAGTGACGTTTCAGCTGTGGATAGATTAAAAAGGTTTATGCTGGGTGTAAAACTGCATGGCGCCAAATAGCTCTTTTTGATAAATATGAAGATTTATAAAAAAATATTGCGAAATCATCTAAGTAGGCACCTTGAGAAACTATGTAGGTCATACAAAGTGGTATCTCGTGGCCCTACCGTAACGACTGGCTGCAAAGACATCCATGATCAGCGACATTTGGGCTCTAACTGCGCCTCGGAAAGGCCGAAGTCCCTAGATATTTTTCTTGGTTTCTTTAAGTAGCGACAAGCTTTGAAGCCGCGCCGACGAATCTCATTGGTCGGCGCTTTTTCGGCGGCCATGTTCTCACTTGCGCAGTCACTTGCGCGCTGCTGCGAGTAAACTTGAGAACAGGCTGACTACGCATTATGTTTCTGTGCGTGTTTATCTTTTTGTCTTTTCCTTGTGCGAAGGATTTTCTGCGGTCGGCGCGAGCACAGCTAGAAACGCGGCAGGCGTCGCCGTAAAGAGAACTTTCGCGTTCGGCCTCGACAGCGCAGTACTAAGGCGATTTTGGGCTCGTATTTGACTGTCTGTCCCCATGCCTGAAGCGTATATATTTCACTTGTGCGGTGCAGCAGCGGCCGTTGACGGTCGGATGCTATCTACGCAGATACGCCGCTTCAGGAGGTTAGGAAGAACATGGCGGCCGACGGAGGTAGATGTCGCTACTTAAAAGAGCAGAGGACTTTAGGTAAGGCCAGTACAATCGCTCGCTCTCCAATGGGAGACGCCAAGTGACCCTATCTAGATGGTACGATTAGGCTCCCTAGGTACGACTAAAAAGTCAAGGGGAGCGTATAGAGCAACTCTAGGTATTTACGTTAGGCATAGTGGAAGAGAAAAAAATGAAGCGCCTCGTTAGCTTCATTGCGACGACGCTGCACTGTGGTGCACTGTTTTAGTTTTTATTAGTTATTACAGTTAGCACGAGTGAAGTCGTAAATCGATGAAGTTAGGAAATTTGCAGGCGCAAGTGAGGGGTAATTGGAGATCAGAGGGAGAGGGCTTCGTCCTGCAGTGGACATAGGCTGATGATGATGAAGTCGCAGGTTCGGTTTGAGCGGTGAATTAAATTTTATGCGTAAGTGTCAAAATGACCCATTGAGCGAAATGCAGCTCCACTAACGGGAAACCTGGGGAGGTGCGAAGCTGGCAGTGATGCGCCGCTAATGGGCTCATACTGCCTTAAGCGATGGCTCATATCCCCGTGAACGCGGCCTCCCCATTACGATGACAGAAGAGAAGTGACATTCTACGCTGGAATGATGAGCGGCAACGCAGCCAGCTGTGGAAGACGACGACGACGTGCGTGGGAGCAGTGGCATGAGCGCATGCCGAGCGCGAGCAGGAGCGCGAGCCACTTGCTTTACCGTGACGACGACGACAGGAGACGCGGACAGCCCGAGTGCATAAGGTGCTTCGCACCTAAAATATAGAAGGGAGCATCACGTCACGCAGCAAGCCTTGACAAGCGAACGCTCCGTGAAGCCAGCAGTGGTGGTCCGGCACGTGACCTGTTGCGTCGAGATCACGGAGAGATAGAAAAAATCTTTTTATTTTTACAGATGAGACGCCGACGCCAGCCGAGGCGACAAGACGCACCTCGCCACGGCTCCGCGATTTTCACCCAAAATACCCAATTTATCGGATATACGACGCTCAACTCTTCTGACGGATGCGAGCAGTGTTCCGGCACCCCGTGGACATCATGTAGGGTAAGCCGGAGCAGTGTACTCTCGTTTCGGAAGCTTTTTATTGGATCTGCGACACGGCGGCCTCGCTATCCCTAACCGCCGGAGCCTCGCCGGCGGCTGGGGCAAACGCGACTGGGCGTTCCGGCGTCATGGACGAAGAAGCGGCTATGGAGCTGTTACAAGACCAGCTTGAAGAAAAGAACCTGACTCCTGTGGGCTCTCCGCCGAGCGGTATCCTCACCGAGAAGTATAACGGCGCCGGCGTGGTCGGCACTCCACGCCTAAACGACTGCATGACCCCGGCGATCCGAAGATTCCGCAGCATGGAAGTCGTCGTGGATGGGGAAACCATCACCGACGAAGAACTGAACGACGGCACTTGGACCGCTCTCGACAAGCAGCGGCGATATGCCCGACGCAAGACTGACACCGAGACGCAGCCAGTTGCCGAAGAGAACAAAGGGACGCCAAGTGGAACGCCAAGCAGCGCACCGAGATATCGCGCTCGCCCGCCGTCGTTACCGAAGAGAAGACCCCTACCGAAGCTCCCGGCCGAAGATTACAAGATCATCATTCGCCCACAGTGCGCGATCAACCTGCTATCTTACGGCCCAGCCAAGATTCTGCGTACAGTGTGTGCCGCCGCCCAAGCTAACCTGGATGAATCGCTGAAAGAAGATCAAGTCAGAGTACACCCTACTAGCAACACTGCGCTGATCAGCACCCCATCCAGGGTAAGAGCTGAAGCTTATTATAACATCAAATGCCTTAAAATTGAGCAACATGAATGTGCCGTTTTAACATACGCACCGGCCCCAGAAAATTCAGTGAAAGGCGTTATCTATTACGCTTACTCAGACGAGACTGACGCCGACATATTCAAGGAAATATGCACGAGAAATCCAGGATTGGAAATCGTTGGAGCAAGAAGGATAGGATCCTCTCGCCATATTGTGGTGACCTTTGCCGGACAAGCATTACCCAAGCACGTCCGCTTTTGGGCCTCAGCCTTTATTGTGCATCCATTCCGCGAACGGATTGAAGCCTGCTTTAACTGTCGCCGGATCGGCCATCGCTCCGATGTCTGTCCGGACCCAAGACGACAACGATGCCGCCGTTGCGGCGACGAAGAACATGAGACGCCGCCACGGGGAGCTGAGGCAGCGTGCAAGGCGCGTTGCATCATCTGCCGCGGCGGTCACCCTACCGGCGCTCCCAGCTGCCGCTATCGCTTCTATGCACCTGTGCAGCGCAAAAAACCAGCTGAAGAGGGAAAAAAAGAAAGCGCGACCACGTCGCCGACAGCAGGGCCACCGGCCAGCGGCGCACAGAGCGCATCTGGCGCCGGCACAGAGAGCGGAACGAGCTACCGAGACGCCGTGCGGCACAGCCGCCCTTCCGTGCGCTCTGATCAGCGCGAAGCTTCAATTAGCAGGAGTGGCAGCAGGCAGCGCAGCCAGAGCAGCAGCCAGCCTCGCAACCGCTCCAACTCCGAACAACGCAATGACCAGGCGGTATCGAGGAAGGTCGCCTGGTCAGCCAATCCCGAGCCCAAGCCCACGTCCACACGACCTCCACAGGACGCGAACCAGGTGAGGGAGCTCGCTGAAGAGATTAAAGCACTAAGACAACAGCTAGAGGCAGCCAATGCCAAAATCAGGGCCCTAGAAAGTAGGCAGCCAATTGGAGGCACCCCTATGACGCCGGCTGCACGCGAAATAGTGGCCTGTGTTCGTAGAGATGAGCTTGAATCGATGGAGGCAGAACCGACAAAAAAACGCAAAGCGTCAGTGCAGGACACACCCAAGGAGTCCGAAGCCTCAAACCCTACGGACAGAGTAGATAAGTTAGAAAGAGCAATTGCTCAGCTAGCTGAGACAGTCTCCAATCACATAAAATCCACCGCAGAATTTCAGCAGATGATGGCCCACGAGCTTACAAGGATAGGGGCTGTATATAGAGCCGAATGTACCCAGGGTCTTACACAAGCCCCGGAACACGAACAACTTGACACCACAGCCACCAAAGTGCTCAATACTAAGGGCTTCAAAATGACATCTGTACTGCCGGTAAGGGCAGAACCATACACGAAGAAAGATGGCTGAAACCATTAAGATTATACAATGGAACTGCAGATCCTTTAAGCAAAAGCGTGCAGCACTGCAGTTCCAACTCGCTACCTTTGATCCCAAGGTAGATGTTGTAGCCTTACAGGAAACAGGCACGCAAGTCAAAATTACTGGGTATACCACGTTCAATGAATTAACTGAAGCCGACAACAGACCTTCTACGGCAGTTGCGATACAACGCAACCTTACGGCAATGCAAATTGATCTGGAGGAAGACAACATTCCTTACACTTTTGTACAGCTGCTGCCTAGAAAAAGGGAACACAGATGTGTATTCATTCTTAACTTGTACAGCTCGCCGAAAGATAAAAGCAACAGAGTTATTGCCCTCCTGAAAAAAGCCTGTAAAGCCGCAGAGAAGGAACAACTCGTTGTTGTAGGAGACTTCAACGCTCCGCACACAGTCTGGGGATACCAAAACTGCACTAGGAAAGGCAATGCGCTATATTCAGTGACAAGTGACTTAGAACTTACACTCATCACCGACCCAGATAGGCCCACGCGTATCGGCAACAGTGTATGCCGAAATACCACACCCGACTTATGCTTCGTCAGAAATGCCAATGGGGCTCTTTGGGATAACACCGAAACTAGTCTTGGGAGCGATCACTATCTCGTTCTTATCACTATCTCTTCCAAAGGGCACAAAAGGAAAAAGAAGCTAACTCCACACACCAAATGGGATGTATTCCGATACGTAAGAAACCGCAAACAGCTCACCGATATAGCAGACCTCACTGCGTGGACGAATGAGCTTATCCAGGATGTGGACAATGCCACAACCATGGCACCGATAGAAGAGGAAGGCCCCGTGCCGGACTCTAAACTCGTAGGTTTATGGGAAAAGCATAAAGACCTTCAGCAGAGATGGCTAAAGAATAAGATCAACCGCACGCTGCGCCGCGAACTCGCCGCTCTAGAGAAAGAGATTCAGGACTACTCTAGCGAGCTCAGCACTATGCAATGGAACCAATTATGTGACAGCATGAATGGCCAGTTCAGCAAAAAGAACCCCTGGACCCTGCTTAAACACATGCTAGATCCACAACACTCTAAAAGTGCTGCTCATAAAAGGATTCAGAAAATCGTACACAGTTTTCCGGGAACAGACTCTGATCTCGTCAACCTCTTGACCATGCAATATCTTAATACAGAACGGGAGCCGGGTGCATATATAGAGTACAGAGGAGATGAAAACAGAACATTAGACGAAGACATCACTGAGGCCGAAGTACGCGCTGCTTTAAACTGCCTACGCGCGACATCATCAGCCGGTAAAGATAACATCACCAACAAAATGCTAAGGAATCTAGATAACCCTACCATAACAATGATCACCAATCTCTTTAATCAGCACTGGCAAAACGGTACACTCCCGCAAGAGTGGAAGGATGCTAGGGTGGTCTTCATTCCTAAACCAGGCAAGTCACTCAGTCTAGAGAGCCTCCGGCCCATATCCCTTACCTCTTGTCTTGGTAAGGCTATGGAGCATGTGGTTCTCAATAGGCTGGTTGACTATGCCGAAACCAACCACCTCTTCCCGGAGACAATGATAGGCTTTCGACCTAAACTGTGCACCCAAGACATACTGTGGCAGGTACAAAATGATATCCTTAACCCAGCGCCTATACGCGCAACTCGAACAGTGTTAGCACTAGACATACACAAAGCGTTTGACAATGTCTCACATCGAGCCATTCTAGAAAACGTATCCAACATGAACTTAGGTAAGAGAACATACACCTATATTACCACATTCCTCAAGGGGCGTACTGCCACCCTAAACATAGGAGATATTGAAAGCAAAACCATAGAGCTCGGCACTAGAGGTACACCACAGGGAGCCGTACTTTCTCCCTTCCTCTTTAATACCACCATGAGAGGCTTATCCCGGCAGCTCAACGAGATTCCTCATATCAGGCACGCCATCTACGCCGATGACGTAACGATCTGGACGTGCACTGGCTCAGATGGAGAAATTTCAGAATCCCTGCAGGCAGCAGCTGACGCAGTGCAGAAACACGCTCGCAACAATGGCCTCAGCTGTTCACCGAAAAAATCAGAACTGCTTATAGTCCGGAACAAAACTCCTGCAAACCCGGCTGCCAATATGGCTGCACACATTCAGGTGCAGGTAGCTGGACAACCGGTCCCGCCCGTTCCTAAAATCAGAGTGTTAGGATTGTGGATTCAGCAAAACACGCACAACCAAGAAGCCATAACACGTCTCCAAACTACAGCTGGGCAACTACAGAACCTTCTAAGGAGGGTCTCCAACCGACGGCACGGAGTTAAGGAGAAAGATGCCTGCAGACTAATCCAAGCTTTTTTTCTGAGCCGAGTGGCGTATGTCTGCCCTTACTTACATCTCAGGAAGAGGGACTTGGAACGGATTAACGGTCTTATCCGAACTTTATTCAAACAGGCTCTTGGGCTACCAAAATGGACTAGTACGAAGGCACTTTTGAGTCTAGGGATGCATAACAACGTTGAGGAAATTATAGAGGCCCACAAATGGGCTCAAACAGTTCGATTATCCGGCACACACGCGGGACAGCAGATCCTGGACACCTTGGGGTATCGCCCTGCCTTAGACATCCCGCAACGACACCGGATACCTAACACTATCCGGACCAAGATCATTATCCCCCCGCTTCCCAAAAACATGAGTACTGAAAACAATGGTAGACGCAAAGCTAGGGCGGCGGCACTCTGGCAATGCTACAAAAACCAACCCGCCTTATACGTGGATGCTGCTCGCACCAGTGATGGTCGACACACCATAGCCGTCACTACTGGCGACGGACACACCATCAGCTGTGCGACGGTAAACACATCCTCCATTGTAGAGGCGGAAGAGGCCGCCATCGCCATGGGGACTTCCATCCCGGGTACCAAGATTATTATATCCGACTCGAAAACAGCGATTCGTAACTACACCTCGGGTTTCATTTCCCCTCGAGCGTTCAGAATCATCAACAAAGAACTCAATGAGTTAAAGTTGGTGTGGGTACCTGCTCATGCGGGCAACCCCGGTAATGAGGCCGCCCACCTAGCCGCCCGAGCAGCAAGTAACCGGGAGGTGGGCCTGCCCGACCGGGTTGACCGACGTGAGGGTATCCACACCTTTAACGAAATGACAATTTATTACCGCGAATCGAGGCGAATATATCCATCCCCGCACGAGACATTGACAAGAATACAGGCCACTAACCTCAGGAGAGTACAGACTAGGTCTGTACTTAGTCCAAAAAGACTAGCTGCAATGACCGGTGATGAATATCCACCAAACTGCAAACATTGTAACTGCCCCCTGGCGGACCAAGATCACATCTTGTGGGGATGCCAAAAGAACCCTCCCCCGAGAGAACTCTTTCGGCGAGCTCCTTCACACGAAGAGTGGGAGATGAAGACGAAAACTTACAACCCGGAAGACCAGATACGGTTGGCGGAATGGGCTGATAGCGTCGCGGCGAAGCAGACGCCACGCTAGCCTATTCCGCTGGGAAAGAAAACTCCACTTAACCTCGATAATAAAAGTTTATTCTCTCTCTCTCTTTATTTTTACACCAGCGTCCGCCGCTCACCTCTGGTCGGTCAGCTACGGAGAATCAGATTTGCCGATATGTTTGGTTACCGGTAGTTTTAAGCGAAGCTTTATAGGCTCACAAGTTTCGGCGGTGGTGGTGGTGGCAGTGTCACGCTGAAAAGTGGGCCGATCCTGGCGATAGTGCAGGAGGGTCCACGCTCATTGGCACATAGCAGGGACGAAAAAGAAAGAGAGAGGGAGCGAAAGAAAGAAAGAGAGAGAGAGAAAGAAAGAAAATCATCACGAAGGTCAGCGAAACAGAGAAAGAGAGAGAAAGGAAGAAAGAGATAGAGAAAGAGAGAAATAAATAGAGAGAGAGAGAGATAAAGGAATAGAGAGAAAGATAGATAGAGATAGAAATAGAGGAATGAAGAGAGAGAAAGAAAGAAAATCACCACGAAGGTCAGATACACACACGACAAGCTTCGCTTACCCCCATTTTCTCGACAGGGGAAGGGCTGGTGATTTTTTATTCGGTGCGTGCTCGGCCGGCAGCTACTCACATGGAGGAAAGAAAAAGTTCCTTTTCCTTGCATTGCTTTTTTTTGTTTGGTTTTGTTTTTGTTTACTTGAAGAGTTTCACATGGTTTCGAATGCGCATCGAAAAAAAAAAAATCAGCCGGCAGTACTAAACCCTACCGCGCGCTCTGACGTATCCTCTGTGCTCTGACGTTTTCGCCATGTGTTGCCCCACCACACTCGGCTTCAATCGCGTTGCTTTATGCTCCCGCCTATCTTTTTCCTTCCTCCATCGTTTTAGCATAGTGAGGGACTATGGTTTTAGGTACGACTGCTTGCGTCACGCGTGCGTCAGAGCGCGCGCCGCTGTTCTTCCGGAGGAGATGCGGTAGACGCTACGCCCCTCGCCTATTTCACGCGTCTCTCAGGATTACTTCCTCCGACTTCCGTAAAGTACCACTTACAAACAATCTGCAGACGTGATAGCATCGGATTTGTAATTGAAATAGAGAGAGAGAGAGAACTTCATTGATTTCCGGCAGATTGCTGGGCTGGGCTCCCAACTAGGAGCCATCGGAGAGACCATGTCTGCCGGCTGCTTCCTCGGCCTGCTGGATCACTCATATTTGCTAGTCCAGGCCTGAACTGAGAAGCGCATTCCGCCAACGCGCCCGAAGGTCCTCATTGGAGGTTGCGACCTTAGTATTTCTGACTAATGCTGGACATGCCCATAGGCTGTGATCTAGTGTGGCTCTGGTGTTACAATACTGGCATAGATTGGTTGTGTATAATTCGGGGTACATGTGATTCATGATAACGGGGTTCGTGTATGTTCGTGTTTGTAGCTGCCGCCATTGAACGGACTGGGCCCGATTGAGCTTGGGGGGCGGCCGTGGCTACTCCCGCCTTCGCATTCGATAATGTTGAGTAATGTCACAGAATTTGGTGAGCCGATCGGTCCCATTCCCACACTGCCGCGGAGGAGTCTGTTCGGGTGGCTGCTTATTCGAACGCGGCTCGGAACGTCAGACTTCGAGCCACGTTGTGCGCCACCTCGTTTGGACTGAACCAGAGGATTTGTACGCATTTGTCTGCCTCATGAGTTTTGCCTGTATTTGTGATCCGCGATGTCTCCCGAGGGGAGATTGTGCCGTTGGCGTAGTTTCGCACAGCCGTTTGCGAGTCGCTGATGATATAGTATATGCGTTGGTGTGGCCTGTGGCCAGCGCGATAGCCATTTCCTCCGCTGTTTCTACGTGTCTTGTGGCGATTGATGCGCTTGTTTTGCATTGGTGTGTGTGGTCTAGGACTGCAGCTACAAAGTGGCGACGGTCCCGATAGCGTGTTGCATCGACAAAGACCGCTTCCTCGTTGCGACCAAAAATCTTTGTCACGGCGTTGGCTCTACAGACGCGTCTAGCCTCGTTGTTTCGGGATGCATGTTCTTGGGTATTGGTGGAACTGTGAGGTTAATTGGGATATCGCGTGGCATGTCGTGTTCGTCGCCGTGTTGGGTGTGTTAAGAGATGCCGAGATTCCCGAGAATCTGGCGACCTGGCTTAGACTTGGCCAATCGCTAGTATTGTGAGATTTGTTGCGCCTCGATATGCTCCTCAAGAATATTGTGTAAGCCCAGTTTAAGGAGAAGGTCTGTGCGGGCGTTTTGTGGCAATCCTAGTGCTTGTTTGTATATTCTCCTAAGGAGGCTGTTGAGTTTTGACTTTTCTGCGACGAACCATCGGTGATATGCCGCTGCATAGGTGATCTGCCTGAGTACGAATGGTTGGATAAGGCGGATGATAACCACAGCCTCTTTCATGCATTTGCGTTTATTGGTGATGCGTATAATGAGGCGCATCGTGTTCGATACCTTTACGTCAGTGTTACGAACTGTCAAATACCATTTGATTGTTGTTGTTGTTTTGTACAAACGTACTCTCCACGGCTGGAAATAGAGGTGAACAATGTGTTCCAGTTTTCTTCCATCTGGTCTTGTATTTCGACACGACAGGGTCAAGGCGAGCCACCGTATCGACATGGCGCGTGGGGCATTCTAAGTGTACTTCAGCAAGAGTACAAGTCACGGGTAGTCGCGGGTGCATTCTAAGTGTACTTCAGCCGGAGTATACGCTTCGGCGCTGGCAGCCCCCTCGCGCTACAAACAGCTACACACACGTTGTCCGACTCGACGCCGTCAGCTGGTGGACGCTATGCGTCTCGCCGCCGCTGGGCACGTCCTGGCGGGAGACCTTGAGGTCCGCATTTTTTAGCGAGCGCGGTTCGGGGTCGGCCGCGCGCTTTCCTCTCTCATCGCGCGAGCGCGCGCGTACATACGTTAATCGCGGCATCACTCAAACTCCCGCCGGGCTATTGGGTTTGGCACCGGCGGCGACCGCCGGCGGCTTGGCGGCCGCTCTTCACGCATCACGTCACTCGGACAAGGCAAACGACGCCGGCGGCCGCGGCTCGCACAGGTGGACGCATTCTATGCGCGTTGCTTGGGAGGTGGAATGCCTCCTGCCCGTGCGGAGCAGGCGCGAAGCGTTGGCACTTGCGCAGTACAAGGCGCATTTCATGTGCTCGAGGCGCAGTACAAGAAATGGTGTGCTTTACCGCAGCTGTAACTTGAAAAAGAAAATGAAAGAAATAATCTGGGGATTTACGTGCCATAATCATGATATGATTATGAGGCACGCCGTGGTGGGGGACTCCGTATTAATTTTGACCAACTGGGGTTTTTTAACGGGCACACAATGCGCGAGCGTTCTGCATGCATGTGCTATAATGACACTAACAGCTGCGACCGGCCGTGATGGCGTAGTGGTATTGTCTTGGTCGAGTTGGTGTAGAAACTGCGGAGTCATGCGTTCTCGTCTCGTCCATGTTCCTATTTTTTATCTTCTTTTTCTTTTCGCGCTACTGTTCTTCCTTCTCTGCTGTTATGAACACAGTCAAATTCCGCCATATTGTCAAATTCTGCTAACGCGACATTTTGAGCCAATCATAAAGGCTGCAGGAAGCAGCGATGTGAGTTAATCAGATCTGACGGTAAGGGGCAACGGCGAAGCAAGGGGGAGGGGGGGGGGGGTGGCACGCCTGGCTCGTACCCCCTGGCATATATATACGCCACTGGTATGGCGCAACTGGACATTATACAGAATACCACTACTGATGGACGTGGTTACGATGATGATGAATGCGATAGCTGATTGCATGCACACGTGTACGACTTCCTTGCGTGTTACCATATTCACGCTTTATTAATTCTCACGTTTTCTAAGAAACACTGATTTGCTGGCCGTGTGGTTTATATAGTACTCCTGTGACGCAGCAAGACTCCTGTGACTTATATAGTACTCCTGTGACTCGTTCAGGAGGAGCCTCTTGCATGCCTCAAACGCCATGGCTAAACCAACACCACCTAGACAGTACAAGGCCTGTTCACTCCGATCCATGACGTCATGCTACCTGGCCCGAAATTTCCATTGCCAAGGCTGGCGTGACGAAAGCGGTGACGTCAAAATCGCTGTTGCTTACTCGGGAGCATCCCCATTAGATTCTATGGCAGTCGGACCAGGCAGCATGACATCATGGATCGGAGTGTGTAGGCCTTGCGCTATCTAGGGCCGCGATTTTGTAGCGATGACTTATGGCTTATTCTATACTAGTCTTATCATCCACCGCTCACGGCCGGCTGATCCCGTTGATAACGCGAGCGGACCGTCGCTCCGACCACTGACAAAGCGCGATAAGCGCGCAAAGGCATTATTACCGGAAAGGCATCGCTACAAAATACCAGCCTAGGTGGTGTTGGCTAAAACCGCCTGCAGCTTACGATACACCACCACCACTGCCATAACCGTCACTTCCTCGCAGTTTGCACGGAGCTGCGTGGTACTTATCACGATAGTGTAAATAGCTATCGCAGCAGCCATGACACCCGCTATTGTCGTCTCCTTGTAACTATACGAGTCAGCACGCAACTTATGGCCGATCGCGCAAACAGTATCGCTATACCGTCATCGCATCGCAATTTGGACGTGGCTGCATGTAACTTATCAAGATGTATCGTAACTGGCAGTCGCAATAGCCTCGATCACCGCCACTGCTTCGCGGTTTGTGCGAAACAGCATACAGAGCTTTATCGAGATCGCGTAACAGGCCGTGACTGTGGCGATAGCGCTCACCGTCGCCGTCACCGCTTTGCGCTTTGGACGAGGCCTCGCGCGTCTTTCTGCTCTGCAATCAACTTGATTCAGGTTCAGATGCTTTATTTGTCTTGATATACACCAGGAAAGGGATGCGCAGTCGAGGACGGCAGAAAACTAGGCGGGGTGATGAAGTTAGGAAATTTGCAGGCGCAAATTGGAATCAACTAGCGCAAGACAGGGGTAATTAGAGATTCGTCCTGCAGTGGACATGAATATAGGCTGATGATGATGATGGCACCAGGAAAGATGCAGATGCTAAGGGTATATAGGTGGCTTGCACTGACGTCATCGTAGCCGCCATGTTGGCTCACCAGCATGATGGTAAGCTGGGTTCGTGACGTCACGTGAAAGCTATCAATAGCAACATGTGACAGAAGCCTCTGTATACCTGTTTATACAAAATAATACAACTTTTTTTCAAATACATAGTGATAAGTTCGCAGCATGTACTCGTACACGCAACATACTTTTCTAAACAGAACACGAAACGTAAAATAAATGAATTTTTAGCAATCGTGCGAACAAACGCACCTCCGCTTCTGTACTGCAATTCGCCCTCCCACGCTTCCTCGCTCCACGCCGCGAGTAAGTGCCTGCCAACTACCGGCGATTTCCCTACACCTCCCACGTGGACACGCGTACGTACGCAAGCACACGGCGGCCGCACGCACGCAACACATTGACCCACACACACAGACATCGCGACGCCGTTCAGGCTGTTCACGGCCGAATATGGAGGCTAGCGCGTATACACAATGTAAAGGGGGCCCACGGGCGACGGTCGCAGCAGATGGGGTTCCACAACGTCGCGTGTACGGAATGCCGCGCGCCTCCCCGTTCGATTCCTTTTTTTTTTTTAATCTTTTGCGTCGTTCGCCTTCGCTTTCCTCCGTGCACGCATTCCGCGCCATTACCATATTACGCAGCGTATATCCGACGCTTTCTGCCCTGTCGTCATCGCCCTTGTATGCACGCGGCGACCGCGACGGGCCGGACCCGTACACACGGCGAGGAACACGCCGGACGCCCGGGAGCGCGCGACACGCAAGCATTGTGCTGTTGCGTCACTCAACAGGGCGGAGGGAAAGGGTGGGAAAGGGAGAGAAGAGAAAGAGAGAGAATCCTTCCACAACGACCGCCGCCCCGTATATACGTATAGCGTGTACACCCACTTTTATTTACTCGTTTCTCTTATTATTATTATATTCTTTGCTGCATTTCGCAGAAGTGAGCCGCGTGCGCGCCGTCGAAAGCGACGGAGAACAAAGGGCGGAAATGACTCGTGAAGCCGGTGGCGGGAGAAGCGAGGGAGATGCCGGCGAATTTGCCAAACCGAATAAGTGAGCTTCGGGAACACAAAGCCATTGGAGTCGACGCGCGCGCGGTGGTGCGGCTTTCGTCGTCTGATGGCGGTGGGAGAAGAGGAGGTCTGTCTCTACGTCGCACAGAGCTTACGCGTGTTCGTGTGTCTGCGCGTGCGCGCGCGAGCGTGTGTGTGTGTGTGTGTGTGTGTGTGTGTGTGTGTGTGTGTGTGTGTGTGTGTGTGTGTGTGTGTGTGTGTGTGTGTGTGTGTGTGTGTGTGTGTGTGTGTGTGTGTGTCTGCGTGCTCGGCGTCCGCATGTGTGTTCCTTCGTGTACGATTAGGTGCGGCGAAAGATCGAGCTAGACGGATTCATGGCGGCAGGAAAAAAGAAAGGAAACAAAAAAAAGAAAGAGTAAAAGCTAGATTGACGGAGGATGGCACTTGTCTACTGTACACGCATGGCTGGTGGTCACCGGGGAAAACTGCCGGTGCGCTGACGGTGGATTGCCGGTTGCGCAAGCGTAAAATTACCGTTTCACTCTCCGAATCTGTGGGGTCTCGGTGTCTTTTTTATACGCTTTCATTTTTTTTTACTTTTTCTTGTTGCATGGCGTCTAGTGACGGTTTGTTCTTTCTTTCACTTATGGACACAATTTCTGTTGTTGATTACGAGCTCAGGCGTTGCAGGGTGGCGGGTGGGTGCTAAAGAAACGTTTTTCCTGTACCCTCTTTTTCATGCAGAATATAGGACAGTGGTGTGTCGGCATTGCAAGGTTGAAATACGAGAGTTCAGGCGGCAAGCATAACATGTATACCTTATAAACAGTAATTTGGGGCTACAATTGGGGCTTTCGCTTGAGAGCAGTCTCCGCGTCAAGTTATTCGGCCGTGCACAAAGAAATGCCGCAGGTGCATGTAGTCTTTTTGGATGACGGACTGTTTTGTTGCTGCCGAAAGCACGCAAACGTCTGAGACGGTGAAAGTGGCTCGTTGTGAATCATGTCGGCGATTTATTACGGTGCAGAAAGCTGAGGTGGAGCCCCCTTACTGCGGAATTCGCCGTTGTCAGCTTCGTTGTCGTTGTTGTCTCATACCGCACTTATGACGGCCCGTTTACTGCGTTTACGTTTAACCGAACACTTTAAGAAAGGGGCTTGCAGCCTTTGAGGCTTACCTTGTCTCCACAAGATAATCGTCATTCATATACCTTTCGTGGCTTTCCGTTCTTTAATGCTGAGGACCCGGTACTTTCCGTTCACGAACAACTGTGCGAATGTCAGCGTGACATAGCGTCCTTGAAAGGAAAGTAGCGAAGTGATAGAGAAATTAAACGCACGCAAGAAAGATTGCGATGATCGTTCGCGGACGAGATAAGCCCCGAAGGATGTACATTTTTTAGAGTTAATTCATCAATGACGGAGTGCGGGGCCGTATCTGCAGAATTGGATCCCGCCAACTAGCTCCATGCAACAGCTGTATTCCACCGGAATAGCTGTGCGGCTACGGAGTTACACGTCTCAGCACGAGGTCGATGGTTCGATTCCCGGTGGCGGTACGTAATTTATATGTGGGCTGATTGCACAACCACTTGTGCACTCGGACTCCAGGTAATTAAAATTTATCCAGGGCGTTCCGCTACGGTGGCATGGATAGCCCAATTGCTGCTTTGAGATGTGAAACCAAATCAATCAACCAACCAATAAATAAATAAATAAATAAATAAATAAATAAATAAATAAATAAATAAATAAATAAATAAATAAAATAATCTCACCCGAGTAGAAAGCTACGCTTAAGCCGTAGTTTACGAGTAACCAGTCCACGCTAACTACAAGGAGCTACGACGCCCACGCTAGCTGTTTCCTATACCCAATATGTTTGCTGCGCTCATCGGCACTGTTTGACTATTTTCTATTGTATCGATAAGAAAATTGTTTAGCCTAACCACGAGGAAGTGCCCTTATACATGCAACAGCCACTGCAAATGCGTTTCCAATACTTACAACGTATGAGCCTGTCTGGACGCCTGCTCGTCGCCTATCTAGCTCTGGCCCCGTGTTCTGAAGCAGGGATGGGTGGTGTTACATTTGTTTACAAAATGTCAGTGCTTTCAGGGAAGCGGAGTGATGGTGAATAAGAGTATAGCTAGAAAACTAAATTTCGTAGCCGTAGCTCATCTTTAGCGCCATGTTATACATACATTCTTCTGTTTTTCGTCTTCACAACAGCAGCAAAAACAACAAAAGCGCTGAATTCACATTTTTTATCAGGAGCCGGACAGAGAAATCATTATTAAAACATGAGAACGGGGTTGGCATATATGTGGATACTCTTATTTGCCCTCGAGAAACATCCAACGTGGCATATATGCAACGTGTGCATATATCATCACTCGTCACACAGAATGAGGACCCGTATTTTACGAGCCCGCCTTTTGTTCGCTTCTCAAACATCGGCCTAGTGTATACCGTGGTCCGCAGTGCCGATAAGAAAAAGAAAAAGAAAAAAAAAAAAGAAAATGGCCTCGTTCCAAACTCGATAGGGAGGAAAAACACGTTTTCAATAAAGCACCACGTCGTAGCCACACTACGCCTCCTTGTCCCCCCCCCCCCCTCCCCTCCCCCTCGCCCACTTTTCGCGGTCTCGTCACCTCGCCGTCGAGGTTTACTGTGTATCTGTGTTTGCTTTGTGTCCAAATTTTCTTATCCCTTTATGGGGAGAACAAAATAAAAAGTGCTAAAAAAAGACGGTCGAGATAGATGGTGTCTTTGCGTGCCAAACCCGAGATGTGATTATGAGGCGCGCCGTAATTGGGGACTCCGGAATAATTGGGACCACCTGGAGTTCTTTAACGCGCACCCAGTGCAGGGTACACGGGCGTTCTTGCATTTCGCCCCCACAGAAATACAAGAACGCCACCACGCGGCGGACGTTGGAGGAGGTAAAGTTGGGCAGACCGGTATAGGTGCGTGAGTGACCGGGGCCCTGTACACGCCGTATCATTAAAGACAGAGTATATGCACATCTGCCCGCGCACCGTGAAAGCTGCAAGTGCGCGCCATTGTATTGGAGACGTTAATATAGTATGCTAGTTGCTAGAGTCAGAGTACGCTGTGGGACGTGAGCTCTTGGAGGCTTTACTTATCAAGTGGAGGGATGCCGATTGCGTTAGTGACACATCTGTCAACTTGAGGAAGGGTGAAAATAGGTTGCCGGGAAGACTAAATTGACGAGGTCCTTAGTTCTGATATATATACAGGGTGTTTCAGCGAACACTTTCAAAATTTATTTAAGGTTGCCTGTGGCAGATAGCCCAATTCTAGTTAATGAGCTGGTCTACTCGAAGAGGCGGACATTACTTGCACAACAAATTGAAATGCATAATCGAATAATTAACAAAATTTCACTAATTAAGTTTTTAACTAATTGCCTGATGGCCCATATTGCAATTTACAAATTGTAGCCGTGGAGTTCGCAAGGCGGATCCACTTGGAACGAATTCTCAGGATGACACCAGTTTCGAGATATTAATTTCCGAACTTTGCGGAGAAATGCATTGGCGTTCCAGTTAATTTTGTGCTTCAATGCATAAAGCGACGTTTTGTTTAGAACTTAACTGGAACGCCAATGCATTTCTTCGCAAAGTTCGGGAATTAATATCTCGAAACTGGTGTCATCCCGAGAATTCGTTCCAAGTGGATCCGCCTTGCGAACTCCACGGCTACAATTTGTAAATTGCAATATGGGCCATCAGGCAATTAGTTAAAAACTTAATTAGTGAATTTCTGTTAATTATTTGATTACGAATTTCAATTTTTTGTGCAAGTTATGTCCGCCTCTTTGTGTAGACCAGCTCATAAACTAGAATTCTGCTATCTGCCACAGGCAACCTTGAAGAATTTTTGAAAGTGTTCGGTGAAACACTCTGTATATATATATATATATATATATATATATATATATATATACATCCATTTTGACACTCCTAATGCTAACGCATTAAAGATGCCTGAAATCTCACCATGCCTCGGTGGCTCAGTGTATACGGCGTTCCGCTGGTCATCACGTGGTCACGTTTCGACCACCGGCTGTGGCGGCTGCATTGCGATGGGAGTGGAATGCAAATGCTTTCGTGTACTTAGTTTTGCGTATACGTTAAAGAACCGCAGGCTGATCACAATTCTTCCGAAGCCCTCCGGTGTCCGGTGTCTCTCATAGCGTTATATATAGGGTTGCATTGGAACGTGAAACACCATGAACCAATCAACCCCGGTTGCGACTCACGCGTCCGTCCCATGTAAGGACCTTCCGCATACCAGGAAGCTGATTCGGCAGCTCGTAAAGGGCAGCGCAAATTTGGATAGCCATATACAGCAGCGACATCGCACCCGAAATTACTGATTCAACGTGTTGCTCCGAACCGGAGATCTCGGAGTCCCCGCATTTGCCTATGTGTCGTGCCGCGGTTGCTAGATGCCACTATACGATGCCGCACGTCATGCTGCCGCATTTCGCCGTCGCTTTAGTGATGGCTAAAAATAAGGCAATTAGGAGCAGGCCAGTACACGATGGCAGAAATGCTGGAATAAGAAGGTTCAAAACAGCAAGCTGAATCAGATGGTAGGTTTTACATCTTCGTAAACGATGTTGACTAATATCTGCAGTCTGGTAAAAGTTCGCGGCTGATCGTTCTTGGTTTTATTTTTACGGTACTCTCTTTCCGCTATGCTGCTGTCTCTGACGTCGCGACCCTGTAGTTAGAGTGGAAATGATTTACGAAGAATGGTTTAACGGCAGCGACCGAAGCCCACGAAAAGTCAATCGATACGTTCCCGGTTTTGGTCCCGGCATCCGGTTTGGGACTCGAGCGGTGCCCTCTGAGCTATACGTCGATGATTTATGAAATGTGAGTGGCCGCCTTCCGGTTTGAAATGATCAGCACACTGATCCACCCCCCCCCCCCCCCCCTTCCCTATTTATAACTTTATTTCTTTTCCCGTCGAGTGCCAATGCCATCCGCTGGGAGTTTTCTTACGTTCTGCGCGGTTATAGTGTAGTTTCACTCGCACGTGATAGCTCCAAGGAAGGAGAGAAAAGCTCACGGGAATCGGCGAATGCAAAGGTTAGATGTCTCAAGTATCTATTTACTACTGGTCGCGAAGAGGCAGATGAACTCGTAATTGCAAGATGGTCTATTTAATAATGAACGATGCAGTGCAGGTCAGAGCTTCCCGCCTCTCCGCCGACTCTGATATAGCAGAGCTTAAATGTAGCAAACCCTACGTGTTTCATGAGAAATACATGCCAGTTTTCTCGTACATTCTGAAAGACTGGACGGTGATTCGTAATGACGCGAAGAGTATATTTCGAAGCTGTATATATTGGACTCGAACGCATTACCGAAGCGGAAAAAAAAAAGAAATGTGTGAGCGAAGTAACTATAATTGCAAAAATGTAACACGACATTTGTAAGCAGAAACAGAAAAGAGAGAGAGAGAGAAAAAGCGTTTAGTAATGAAAAAGAATATATATATATATATATATATATATATATATATATATACACCTATACATAAAATGCAACCCCCCCTGGTGTTTCCGGTGAGGTGCCTAGATTAGGTGAATTGCTTCGCTCCTGAAACGGTACAGCACCAAGCTGTCGTAGTACATCGCTTTACGGTGGGCAGGCAATGGTCCCTCTCGGAAGGATCCAGTCGTTTATTGAATAACGAGTGAGCTCTGTACCCCAGCAAGGCAGATTTTTGGCAGCGACGATAGTCCAGGACATGTTCATACCAGATGGCGTGCTGTGGCTGGCTCACCCGTGTCGCAAGTTCCACAGGTTGGGTCCAGATATTTCAGAGGTATCAGAGGTGAGAGGTCAATGGGCTCTGAACGTGGCTGCCGTGCCGGTGCGCAGACGGCGGAGTGCCACGAGTTCTCGGCGTGGAAGCCCAGGAGAGAGGGGGTCATGGCCTGTGGACAGAAGCGATTGTAGAACAAGCTTTCTGTGCTGTCGGAACTGCATAAAACATCTCTTGCATCCATGTTCCTCTGTCACGTGCTGGGCATTACTGCTGAAATACGGAAGGTTACGTTGATTATAACTACCTCCAGAGACCGGTAAAACAAGCGGGAAATTGTACATCAAAGGTGTACAGGCAGTCAACTCTGCGTCGTAGATACTTATGTATTTCGATACTTGAGGGAGTCGGACTTTTTAGATACAGAAGAGGGCACTAGAAGCACACCCGTATTGAGATCTAGACCATTTGTTACTAACGCGTTGTGCTCTTTACTGAGCGTGTGAGTTGTCTTCTACCTTTCAATTAGTTCTATTCCTCTTTACATGTACAATGCAGCTAACTGGACGTCTAATTTATAGTTAACTACTCTAGCTTTCCTTCCTTTTAATGCGATTAGCATTCTTCAGGAACGGCACCCAGTTTTCGCTATTGCTGTCCGTCTAACCTCCTTCACTCCAACTTAGATGACTGGGTGGGGGTCCATGATCTAATGTGTAGAGCATCGGGTTGCTGCGCTGAAGGAACCGAGTTCAAAACCAACCGTCGGACCAGCTTGGATCACTTATGTATGTGTCGCTATTCGACGAACCTCCTTGACGCCAACTTTGCTCACTTGTCCGAACATGCATTCAGACACGCGCCACACGCGGACTTCGCGGTGGCGCCGCTAGACAGCGCGGCGTGTCCAGAGGGGAAGCGCGGGAGGCGATCCCGGCTACAGCGCACGCCTCCTACATTATTATGCGTTTTAGCGGTGGCAATACGGCGTGTCGCTTTACATGATAGTCGCGTTAACTTCGACCGTCATCCTGACATATGGTTTCTGCGGGAATTTTTGTCTTTATAAGTCTTTCACAATGTAAAGACACCATACTTTTTATGTAGCAGTCCTGACCGTGTTTTTCTAGCTCTCTGTTTTGTTCTCCCCATAAAGGTGTAAGTTGGAGACAAAGCAAACACTGATACAGAGGAAACGTCGACGATGCGATAACGAGGCCGCGAAAGGCGGATTTGTGCTTCGATTGCTCGTGCAAGTAATGCTTGCCTCTCTGAATGATCTAGCTCACGCACTATAATTATGTTATCACAAACAGGCCATGTTTTAAGAATTCCGGGAAAATTACACATGATCACGCCGTAGATACTATAGGAAGAAACACACAATGAAGCCAGAGAAGCTTATAGGGGGAAGTATTTGGCGAAGTACTGCACGGCGTAATACGGAAGGACGTGGGCCCGCGGTCCCCTCCTGCGGCGAGTTAATTTTTCGTCCACTTTCATTTCTCTTACGTTATTATCTCAACACTTCAATTGCGCATAATTAATTTTCACGATGCTTTCTATGGCTTCGTTGTCCGTTTTCTTCATATATTTGTGAATCACAAGGAAACCGAGACGCACGGATACTCTTCCTCCGCTGTGTCCTATGCTGTGCTTTAAACCGTGATTTGCAAAACGCGCTCTTATCAGACGCGAACTCTGGCATTGGCAGTGCAGTGGTTTCAGACGAATTGGAGCATGGCGCCAACACTGATATCGAGTACACGGCCCCGTTTCGTAAGCCTCGTCACGGAAGGCATAAATAGCAAACTTGGCCAGGCTTTATTTGGCCGTAACCGAGAAGAAAAAGACCGCGCACTATCACAAACACAAAGCGCCGCATTTAGCGGTGATACATCGAACGCGTAGCTTTTTTTCTCGCAGTCACTGTGGTTGTCGCAATCGGCCTCGCCTTTTGCAGGAGGCGACAGCGAAAGGGATTCCGCAACAGTCGCTGAAAAGGCCGCATAGCTGGGAACAAAGGAGAGAAAAAAAAAGGGGGAGGGTAAGGGAAAGAGAGAAAGGCGTAGAGAAAGAAAGACGAAGACGACGGCGGGGGCTTTCGGGACCCACGGGCCCGCGTGCTGGCTTCTTTTGTGTACACACAGTAATCGAGGCGCGGACAAGAGTCGTCGTATAATAATAACCCTTGCCTTCTGGCGTTCGCCTCTCGTACTAAGCATGCGCAATTCCTAGCTACTTTCCTTCTCTATTTTCCTTCTTTATTTTTCTGCCGCGCCGGTGGCGCATATTCGCGGGCATGAATCCAGAATCACGACCTCCTCCTCCTCCTGCTGCTCTTCTTCTTGTTCGCGCGCTTTCCGCCTCGCGTGTCGCGCCGCGCCGCTCTTTGACGAAGCCGCAGGCTCATTAGGAACGGAAACGCGAGCCGGTCATTTGTTTGCCTGGCGCTTCGCGGTGCCACGCGCCCGCAGAACGTCGCAAGAAGAAGCGGCCCCCTTTCTCTCCTTGCGAGCATTCTCTCCTCCACTTCCTCGCTACTCAGCATTTGTCTCTCTCTCTCTCTCTCTGTCACACACACACACGTGCACACAGCACACACTGTTCCGCAACCTTGATCATGCCCTCAGCCTGGTTTCACTCTCCCTAACGTCACCTCCTTTCCGGACGGGGTGGGGCTAATTTGGGCCAGTCGTCTTTGTTGTCAGATAAGCTACTCACTTAGTGCCCAGATTTTTTTCTCTTATCCGCCTACTCTGGCTGCTGCTTTGAGGTTCGTGCCTTTTTTAAAATGTACGCCTTTTCTTTATTGCAATCCAGCTGAACTGACGGAGATATACTCGTTATATATAAAAAAAAAGTGCGTGGAAAAAGAGAAGATGTGAGTCAGCATCCGATCTTGCTGTGGCCCTACAGGTCGTCGGCTTGCGACGGGACCTTAAGAGAGAGAGAAAGAGGGAGAGAGGAGATAGGGACCTCGGTCGCTAATGGGAATCGATCCCGGTTTCCCGGAGCGTGAAACCGGCGCTCCGCGGACACTGATGAATTTAACGAGACCGGAGCGCGCAGAGGAGACGATTTGCTGCTGCTGCTGCTGGCCTGGGATGGTTGTATACAGTCTGGCCCCCTTAGGGATATAGAGTGGGAACAAAGGAAACGTTGGGGAGGGAAAGATAAGGAGTCGCGTTGTTTACGCTCCGAGCCGACGTTACTGGCTGCCGCATTAGAGAGTATATTTGATTTTGTCCTTCCTTTTTTTTTTCTCCCAAGACATCGTGTACCGGTATTTTTCTCGGATCCTTAGGGAAAAAAAAAAAAAAAAAACGGAATGTTGCTACATTACGTGAGATTGAACACGCCACCTCTTGTTCATGTGACCACATAAAACACAATGGGTCATCCAGGTCAGAGAAGTAACACGAGAATTGACGAGATTTTATTTTTTAACGGGTCGTTATATTCGTAAACTTAATTTGATGCCCTCCACGCCCGCCTCTTTCTTTCTTAAACTACAACGCGTTAGCAACGCCTTTATGCATGGTCCGCCATGGTGCTCGGTTCTCGAAGAAGGGAAGAAAAAAGTCGCAGTTTCACCTGAAAGGCGAAGCATCAATTGCGATAGCAAATTTGTAGAGAGCTATACGGAGTAATGATATTAGCTTTATCAGCTGTTTTAAACTTGGACATGCAGCAGCACCGGCAACACGCAGAACTGTTGTCGACGCCGTCGGCGTTTTGCCCGCGTTCGCTCAAAATGCGTGCGGCGTTGGTGACTGTTGCCGGAGCCTCTGATATAAATAGGCACTGCGTGCCGCAGCTAAACGTCGCCTCCCTTCCCTCCCCCTCCCCCACGGCCTCTCGCTCGTCGGAAGAAGGCGCGTTTGCTCTACATACATGGTGATTGTGAAGGAGAACAGAGACGCCTACTTCTACAGCCCTTAAGCGAGCACGGCGCAGAACTAGCGTTTGTTCTCCACCGTGCGTTCACTCCCCGTGAAAGACGCGCCCCTCGCGCCCTTTCACTCGCACATACAGCGTTCGGCGCGCGGCGACGATTTCTTCTCCAAATGACGTCATACGGAACCTCACGGCGACGGCGACGGCGACGCCGACGGCAGAAATCTGCTTTTGAGTGTCCATATAATTGCTATCGCAATAAAACAAATCTGCTGCGCGCTGAATGACTGTTGCTGCGACGCCGTTGTATACCAGCAGATCGGTAGCACCAAGGCCACTTGCAATTCTGGTTGCCCTGGTCTGTAGTTGGCGTTGGTACCGCAAGACAGCGACACCAGCGCTACCGTGCACGACTGTCTCCGGCATTCCGTAAGCTATGACGCGTCTTACAGACAGCCTAAAATTCACTAATGTGTATCTGCGTTTGTCGGTGTGTGCCTTTGCGCAACGAACTAACTCTCATAGCAACGAAAACACTTCGCCCGTCCGATTCTTTACATATCCATATTTTTTGATGATGTTATGGTGGCTATACGTACGTACATTACTAAATATTACCCTGTAATGTGGCGAATTGAATTGTGGCATATTTGAAAAGGCGGCAGCGCAGGAAAGAGACGGACGGAGACGACAAGGATGATCGCTCGGCCTTGTCGTCTCGTCTCCGCATGTGTCTTTTTCGCGCTGCCGCATTTTCAAATTACCCTGTACTTTTCCCAATTCCTGCGGGATGCCTACGCTCAACTTTTCTTCTCGTTGAAACATTTGTACTGCGCCGCGAAACTTTTCTTACGAAGGTTCTATACTGATCGACAGGCGCCTTATAGTGTGTGTTCTCTTAATCTCCACATCTCACACTCTTACTTGAGCAAGTTGAACGAAGGCCCAAGGGAACACTCAGCCAGCGCTTTGACCCACGTGGTTTCACACACTCACTACATGCAAATTTAGAGCCACACCGCGCACTTCGATCACTATCGGCATCTTCACGATCACTGGTTGTACAAAACGGCGACGCGGACCAAACATCACAACAAATAAATGCTTTCTCTCTTTATTCATACATTGATGAACGTCACCCTGCTTCCGAGCTTTGCTGTCTAAAAGACCAGCTATACTGGAAACACTGTCCGAGTCTTATTGTTGCTCTACAAGTGGCGGTCATAGCCAATTCCTCTCGATTATGTCATTATTTCTAGGTTGCATGCAGCCGACTGGATTCTTTTTCGAGGATAGACCATGCAGTGAATTGGTCCACGTAGGGAGTGGGATATAGTGCTCTCGTGGGTGGTCAGTCGGCCGGCCGTTACTGCTGGCTGCACAGTGATTCTCGCGCCAACGCATAACCTATACTTATCCGATCCTACGTAAGTTCATGAAAACACACGTTTGTACGGCACGAACAAATGTTTGTTAAGTGGACCTTTCTGACAACCTTGACACTGTTGCGTAGATCTCAGGGTCTTTAGACTGCCTGTGTTGTTAAGTAATCTCCCCTTTCTTTTTTATCCTCTTTTCCCTGTGTCATTTCGATGGTGTTCACAGCGCACACATATACTGAGGAAATGAGCGGCAAGAAGAGAGTGAAAAAGCACCGTTTTCACTCTCTGCATGTCCCTTATTTCCGTTGCAAAACCATCGAAATGAAGCGTTACCAACTTGCGCAAGCTTCAACAATCCTCCCTGCATATGTGGTTTTCCTCGCGTGAGCGGGGGAGTAGCATGGGTACGGGATGGGTACGGCCGCGAGATGGGTACCCATCTCGTACCAACAAGATGGGTACGGCCGCGCTGTCGCCGTCAGTTCTTTTCTGCTGTCGACTCAGATTCCCGTTTTCTGTTTCCTCCAAGCGCGAGGCGTGACAGATCCCTCGTAAACATGTCGCGTGTACATTTCTACCCGTCCATGAACGTTTACTAGTTCGTCAAAAATCCTCACCACTGTCTTGGCAATACTTCGCCAGTCTTTAGTTTATTCCTGAGTCGTAACAGTTTGAGCGGAACGCCGTCGTCGAATTCTAAGTACCAAAAACCCGCCTGAGATTGGGCGCGCTTTTCTGACACTCTTTGGTCTCATTGGCTACAGACAACGCGGATCGTGATTGGCCTTCTTGGTTGCAGTCTGGCAGGGTGATTGAACCCTTCCCCTGGTCTTCCCGTGGCATTTGAGACGACCGCAAAGATGCGCTGGTGCAATCTCGCAGGCCACGGGCTCTCCGAGGAAGTTCACGCTGGAAACATCATTAATATTGACGCGAAGGCTGTTCTCTTTCGGCGAGTTCATATTATCTTCGTGACAATATAGACGCAGTGTCGAGACATTTCACAATTCCTGTGTAACTCTCTTCGTTGTCTACTTCTTCGGCCGATGCAACCACATAGTATTAAAACCTCTGCTTGTAAACGTTGCTTCTCGTATGAAGACCGCAAAGAAACGTGCATTTAGAGGGTACAAGAATAAGCTAATTATCGTTACGAAATCAATTATATTTTGCGTACTCATCTTTCTCGTCACCTGTATCCCGTCTTTTTACTCCCTCCTCCCCTCATGCCCTGTGTATACGGTAGCCAACCGCACGTTTTTCCGGTTAACCTTCATAGCTTCTTTTCTTCATGTTCCCTCTATTCTTTTTTATAACTTTACATACGTAGAACTCTGCTGGTAATATCCGTTATAACTTTCGGCCACCCTCGAGCCACCGCCCTCCGTTCACATCTATACAGCTCCTGCACATTCCCTCGCCGCTGGCGCGGTGCAATCTTACGTGGCAAGACAGGTGGCTACCCGTCGTTGATCGCCATATCGACTTCGTCTACGAAAAAGATCCCGAGGCAGAAATGCTTTGCGGCCTAAACATCCGCGTGATATATTGGCTCCTAATGCCGCGTGCTCGCTCGCGAACCACCGTTCGTGCCCGAGGCAGCGAAAAGCAGCACAGGAACAGCACTTCGATACCTATAGCGTGGCTCGCGCACACCTCTCCTCCTCCTCCTGCTCCTCGTCGCGGTTGGGTAACAGAACCCACGGGAGCCGTTGCCCAAGGAAGCACGCGAGAGAAAAAGCCAATCGGGCTCTCTCGATCGCTGGCGGTAGGCAGGCAATGTCGCGTGACAAATTGGAGGGCTCATATACCGACCGACCTGCTCCCACCTCCCGAAGCCACACCTATCATCAGATCGCCCCGGATGTTATATACCGGAGCGAGGGATGAGGAAGGGAGGCTGGCTCCCTGAAGATCAATTTGAAAAAGAAGGGTATACGTACGCTCGCCTGCTAGAAGGGTACGTGCACGCATATTCGTCGCGTTTTGAGCGTGTTATATGTGTGAGCGTGCACCGCGTTTTCTCGCGTACTATACACACGTTAAAGTTTCACTGAAACACTTTCTTGACCCACTTCGAAGCACTGTGGAATTATTGCGTGCGGTGCCTTTCGATCATTATATTGTCCAAGCAATCTTTGAGGAGGACCTAATATAGGTCGGTGAAACGGGTGGTATTTTGTAAAATGGTAGCGATGTATAGATCTCAGTTCGATTTCCGTCGGCTTTGGCGCGTGGCGTTTTCTCTTCTTTATCTCGAAGTCGCATGTATGTGGTGCTTTAAGTAGTACTGGCTTATGCATGAGAAAATGCGGAACGCGAGATCGAGATGAACCGCCGGTCCTACCTCCGTGGCACGCGATGCGCCGACGAGCATATAACTTGCGTGCGAAGGACGCGGTTTGACGCGGTTGTTGCTTCTGCTCCGATTTTAGCCTCACACGGTTGTGTACAGTCTGTTCAGCGAGAAGACGACCGAATGACGAGCGTAGGATAAGCTCGAGATTCACACGAGAGACTCTTTCAGGAAGGGGCCACCGATTTCTGTGGGCTTGCTTGGGTACCATGTGCTCTTGCTTTGTTGGGTTGGGATGAGACGGCCTGCTTTCTTTGCTATAGCATCTACATACACGATAGGCGGGTTGTGAAACGCTGACAGCTGGAGTCGTCGTGGGAACGTCCTAGGTATGACCTTACATATGCGAGGTCGGAAATTAGGTTCTTGATCTCGCAATCGTGCGTCCAGTTTTCGACGCCCCGAACAGATGGCCCTACCAAAGAAACTTGGGGAGACGGTCACAGGACGGTCGACACGCCTTAATTAAATTTATTGCTTAAGGGTCATGCTACGTCAAAGTCAGGTGGAGTAATGTTTCAAGCATAAGTCAGGTACGCTCACACTCTGCTCGGCGTTATCGGTACGCAATTAATGCACTCTAATTTATTTTTACTTAGTTTAGGGCTAAATTGGCAATAATTATAATTAATGTAGCGTCCACTTACTTTTTTCAACCCTCTGCGCTCGCTGCTTTCCTGTCCCGAACGCTATGTTACGTTGATATACGGGGCGTGGCACATACCGTAATTGTAGTCCTTGAGCTGGATTACTCGAAGCGGTGAAATCTCCGGTTTGTAAATTGCAACATGTGCCGTAAAGTAATCAATTGAAAACTAATCAGTGATTTTGTGTTAATTAGTCGATTATGCATTTTGGATTTCTCGTGCAAGTAATGCCCAATTCTGTGAGCAATCCTTTTCAATGGCTAAAGTTATGCTATCTGTCACAAGCGATATTTGAAAAATTCTGTACGATCTAAAAAAAAAAAAAAACGGTATATACGCGCGTGCCATTCCTGACTGGAAATTACCTACAGTGTACCGGGAGCGCAGCGTTAAAGAATGAAAGTGCAGGTGAGATAGATTACGATTATCGTTGGGAAACAAGATAAGCCCCAAAACGTACAAATTTTCCTGCTTCCCCACATAATTAAGGTAATACGATCGCACATCGAGTCAGTACGAAATTGAAGGGACATATCAGCGCTTATTGGCATTGTTCGTCTCTCCAATTGCAATGTATGGGCTTCCGGCATGACGTAAGCTCGACTTGAAGCTCGAAGACCTTCATTATATATATCTATAGGAGATGTTGCCCAAGCGCGGACATGCGCCCCAGACCAGCGGCTATACGTGACGTCATCAAGATGCCGCAGCGCGGTACCACCAGGTTTAGTGTGAGAAGAGGACGCGGTGACGTTCGCGAATGAGGTTAGTTTATTACGATTTATAGGGCAGGAAGGTTATCACAAGACAAGGCCAGCGCTTTCGAACAAGTTTTCAGAAGCTTTCTGTAATAATGGATACTGCCAAAGGCATGCGAGGAACATCGATTCCAGTTTCTTTCTTGCGTCAAAATTCAATCGCCTGACGAGTAGAGATTCGAACGCGCGACCTCGAGACTCGCAGCGCAGACACATTACTATAGCCAAGTCGATGCAAGACCGAATGCTCGCGAGGCGTCTTCAGGAGTGTGCCAACTGTGGGATAAAACATTCATAGTGCGGTGCCACCGGCTATGCCGTGGAATATAGGACAAGGGGCCAAGCGCGCATGTTCATCGCGAGAAGCACGTGAAAATGACTGAATATAATTAGGGCGAGCTCAAACTCCCTAATGATAAAGACGCGCAGCGCGCATGCGCTGTTTTGTAAGTGGCGTACCTTTGTTGAAATTGTTGGTCGAGCCCAATTTCAGGTTTTAGCGACACCGCTCTTAATGAACGTCGCGAACTGAGATCACGACCCCCCCCCCCCCCCCCCCACTTCTCCCAAAAATTAATAAAAAAAGAAAGAAAAACCTGCGAAAATAATAACAACTCACTATTCAGTCTTCCGGCACCGAGGTTGTTACGCTTCGTGCGCCCAACACCGCCGAGCACAAAACGCGATTGTTTCATGAAACCAATTACGGCTCGAAAGAAGTCATAAGGAAACCGGCGTATACAAGGAGTCCCGAATAAAGAACAGCCGGGAAAGGACAACAGGTGGGAGCCGCCGGGGCACGCGACGCGAGCAATTACAGGGACTCGGTGTAACAATGCGAACCGTTAAGCGAGCATCTTCAAGACCGCGAACGCGAAGCGGAGAAAAGGAGGAAGAAACAAGAAACATTGAAAAAAACAACAACACTGAACTAAAACAGTAAATAGAGGGCGCGCGTAAATGGCAGACTAGAGCAGCGCGCGGTGGCACATTGACAGAAGAAGGACGAAATAAGGAAATGGAAATAAAGAAAGAAAGAAAGAAAGAAAGAAAGAAAGAAAGAAAGAAAGAAAGAAAGAAAGAAAGAAAGAAAGAAAGAAAGAAAGAAAGAAATGAGAAGAAACTGCGGCGTTCGCGCTCGGAGTCGTCATTTTCTCTGCCCGTTTACCAAGTGGCTGTGTCGCTGCTGCACTCCATTGCTGCAACAACTGCTCGATGGTGGCGCTGCTGTCACGCATTGCGTACTGCTGCGTCCGTTTCGCTCGTCTCGGCGGCCGTTCCGATCCCTTCCCATAAGATTTCTTCTTCCTCTTCTTTTTTTTTTTTTCACCTCTCGATTCTACTTGTTTAGCCTTAGCTATTGGGACGACCACAGCGTGAGGCCGCGAGAAGAAAGTACAAAGTTACGCAAAAAAAAAAAGAGGGACTACCAAACACAAATAAATATCCCGTCCGGAAACCGAAGAGAGCGAAAAAAATAAATAAAGCGCCGAGGGTGGTGCCGTATGAAAGAAGCCGGGGAGCTTGATGAGCGGGCCTGCAGAATCTCAGCATCTGGTGCTCGGAATGTGTAAACAGCCGCGGCGCTAGAGGACGGGACCTCTCTCTATGTACTGGTATAGAATAGCGGAACGGCTCTGAGAGGCGAATGGATCGTCTCGTCTCGTGTTCGTCTCCGGCTCGTCTCCGGAATGGACTCCACAGGGGTATGGGGAGGGAGAAAGTGGTAAGCAGTGTCTTCGTATAGCAGCGGCGCCTCGCATTCCTTCCTGTATAGACAGGGTGTGCACACACTCAATGACTCCCAAGTTTTTGGGTGGGAGATTTTTTTTTATTTCGTTTTCGTTCGTTTTTTTTTTTTTAGTTGTGTCCACGGGGAGACAGAAATGCGACGCTCGGCCTTGATTCGAAGACCGCAGAGAAAGGATAACGGAAATGGAATGTCGACAGGCTGGTGCTTTCCAACGCGTGAACAGTGGTGGGGTTCGCGAAGGGGTTCGCTGACGAAGGACGAAGCTTTTGTTAAAGGAGCAGTGAAGCCAGAATTTCGATTTTTTTTTTTCTACGCTAATAATAGTGTGTAAGCCGCCAGTGACAACGAGCATCTTACGGAGCGTTTCCTCATTGGACCGCGTTCGGCAGCGGTACAGACATCATAGTGAGGATTGTAGGGGTTGGCCTACCACTGAGGCGAGAGAGATACGGGTCCAGGTCGCTTCCTCCTCCTCCGAACGATGGAGTTGAGTTCAACCGGAGAGTACAAAAGTATTACTGCAGTGGCGGGCAATGCTGTGCTCAGTCGCTGGTGTAAAGGCGTCGGCAAGAGCATAATCGTTAATCTTCTTTCCGTTAATATCTCTTGCATCCTCTCTTCCTTAAAAAACGCGCGAAAGAAAAAATTCTCTCTTTTTTTTTTTTTTTTGCTGACTCTCCGTGCTTGAAGAAAGCATCACAAGACGCCGTTATCGGCGCCGCTGCTGCGGTCCACGTCGTCGTTGCCGTCCCGGCATTGCGTAAAGTGCAGTACGCAAGCGAACAGGCTAAAAGCTGTTCATTTCTTGCTTCGCCGATCAGCCGGTAAATGGGCCTGTCGTAGTAGCCCTAGTGGTTATGACGTTGTGCTGCAGTACTCCAGGTCGCGAGATCGATCCCGTCCGCGGCCGCCCTGCATTTCGATGAGGGGCGAAATGGGGAAAAGAAAGAAAGAAAGAAAGAAAGAAAGAAAGAAGAAGAAGAAGAAGAAACGCCCGTGTGTACTTAGATTTAGGCGCACGTTAAAGAACCTCGGGTGGTCAAAATTAATCCGGAAGCTCCCCCCAGTACGGCATGTCTCATGATCAGATCGTGGTTTGCGCTCGTAAATCCCCACAATTTAATTTTAGCACTTTTTACGCCGGTAAACGTGCCTCTCCTTTTTACATTACATCAACGTATAACACCTTCGCGGAGTACCGGGCTACCGGAGAAGTGAACGGCAACGCTGGTAGAAACATCTTGTGAGGACTTGTGCAACCAGAACGCGTTAGAAGAGTTTTGTGTTACCTGCGTGCTCTCGTTGAAATAAAATAAGAATGAAGAGCTGCATGTTAATGATTACGTCTCTGCGTAGCCAAGGAGTCAGAGAGACAAGCGCAGCGCATACTTCGCAATTATTACAGCGCTACGTCGACGCATGCGGACGGTACTGGAGACACAGAGGAAGAGAATGTCTCTGCAGTCGCGCTCGTCTCCTGGCGGTATGGTAACGAGGCATTCAAGCTCGGGAAATAAATATGATTCGTTATATCGCGAATTTCGTTAAATCGAGGTTCATTACACAGTCAATCCTCGATATAACGAAACTAGCGAAGTAGCGAACTATTTTATTTCCCCGATATTAGTTCCATTGGGTTAACTAAACCTCGAAGTAACAAAATTGGCGATATAACGAAGTGTTTCGCAGCAAGTATAACTTCGTTATATCGAGGTTTGACTTATAGTTAAAATTTACAATGGAGCGTGCGGTGAGAGGCCCTTCAAACTCTAGAACCACAAGATGACGCCACCCACGCGGCTGCTTAATATGTGGCTCCGATTTAATCCAACGTATTTCATAAATGGTAATACGTTTTACGGACAGGGCTAGAACTCTGTCATATTTCAAGCAAATCCAAAAACCTGCTAGCGGCGATTGTCATAACCAATGATGTCATAGCACGCCATCGTAGCGCCGAAGAACACGAAAGACGAGTAAATATAAAGGAACGTAACCAAGGATTTAACTGCATAAAATGGCGAACACTGGAGGGGTTACGTATAGGCCCTCTAACAATTGATGGTTTGGGGCTCCTCGGAAGATAGCATTTCGCTGGGTTAAGGCGCGATTAAGGGGATTTTATCCGGTTATCCGTTTCGTACTTTATCGACGAGAAAGTTCGAAGTGGTTTTAGTTCCGCTCTAAGCCTCCGCTTGCTTCAACCGAAGAGCCGTCGTACGCGCGAATTTTACGGCTTTCGGGCCTGTGTCGAAGGAAATATCAATTTTTTTTTTTTCGAAAGTTGACTTGAAGAAGATATAACGAATGTGTAAAGTTTCGGTTAGTGAAATAAATGTAAGCGACGCAGAGGTAATGCAGAAATATATACACGTCGAAAAACGCAACGAGCGAGTGTTGTAAGTCGCATCGCACATCCTTGAGCCGCTTTATGTCTCAGTCCATTAGACAGCGCAGTTTTCGCTTTGCAAGCAAAGGAAACGACCCAGCCAGTTTCACTCGCAAACCGGCGCAAACCGCTAAGCGGGAGGCGGAATGTGAAGTTTTCTTAGTTTTCATCGGGTCATGTTTATTATTATTATTTTTTTTTCTTGTCCAAAACAAACCGCCTTCTCAGATTTAAAGGGTTGATGCATGGTCGCACGCCACAGGCGTTGTGTCTCGCGCCTTTGCAGTGGATTTCTTTTGTTGTCGTCATTATTGTTTTTGGACAAACGCTAACGCGTGAGTGTCGTTATTTTGTACCCGACTGCCAGTATATATCTCCTTTATTTTTTTTTTTTGGCAAGGTATTTGCTATGTTCATTCGGAAGTTAATTTAAGGCGCACGCCTTCCTTTCTTTTTTTCTCTCGCTAATGAAGTGAATGTGGAGTTTTGCGTTTTTATTTGCTACAGCGTTAAGCAGAATATTGCACAAACCATTCCTTAACGTGCACAGAAAGTCCACACACGAGTGTTTCCGGTTTCTGCATTTATCCGGATGCAGTGCTGCCGTGACTAGGAATTGATTGATTCGCTGATTCGCTGATTGGTTGATTGATTGATTGATTGATTGATTGATTGATTGACTGATTGATTTGTGGGGTTTAACATGCCAAAGCAGCTATGGTAGACGCCGTATTCGAGGGCATCGAGAATAATTGCGACCGCTTGGGGTTCGTTCGCGTGCACCTAAATCTAAGCACGCGAGCGTTTTCTTGCATTACGCTTCCATCGGAACGCGGCCCCACTGCTGCTGGGAATCGAACACGCGACATTGCGCTCAGCAGCAGAAGGCCATGGCCACTGATCCACCGCGGCGGGGGCAGGAGTCAAACTCGTGACATTTTTTGGTCAAGAGCAGAGCGCTGTATACCGAAGGGGCTGGCGAAATTTAGGACGTCAACTTGCGTTTGTTTTTCCTCATTACCAGCTTCATTGGAACTCAGAGACGGAGAATACGCAAGATCGTACTGCCATGTGCAGTCGAACCTCGATATAACGAAGTTGTACTTGCAGCGAAAAACTTTGTTATATCGCGAATTTCGTTCATTCGAGGTTTCGTTAATTCAGTGGAACTAAGATCGGGAAATAAAAATAGTCCGTTGCATGGCGAATTTCGTTAAATCGAGGTTCGGTATATCGAGGTTTGACTGTATAGAGTGAAAGCCTTTGCATGGACCCCGAATAGGTGCATGCACTCACTCGTGGAGGAAGTCCCACCTTCTCAACTGTTATATCCCAGATCGCGCTGTATTATGTAGGAGGGCAAGTGCGGCCGGGCAAGGAGACCACATAAGGCCGGGGCTACTTATAGGACAAAAGCGGAGCCCCTACGTGCCCCCCTTGCTCTGATGACGCGCTAATTAGCGGGAGCATTTTCACGCGTGCTGCGCCCGGTTCGCGCGCGGGCCGCTAATGATAAGTGTTGGAACATAAAGCCGTACACAGGAACGGGCTATGGAGTCCGCTGGAAGTGCGCGAGCATATATATATATACCCGTCTAACCAAATCTGTGCAGCGTATTAAAGTATATAGCTCGCATCGTCCGCCAACCAGAAAAGAGCACCAAACTTATATTAAAAAAAACTATTAAAGAACCGAAGTAAAGGGCATCCCCCTATTGTCCCTTCTAGCCGGTCTCGTTGCGACACCGGCTAATAGAAAGCTACTTCACGGAAGGATTATCAGCGGACAATAGGCGAGCCTCTTTCTCTTCTATGGAGCAGGCAGCCGGCTCCCGTTACTGACTGGTTTACGCCCTTAAAAGTGAATGAGGGTCCTAAATTGGTCTATACTCACGTCCTTACACCCAATTCACACCCTTACACAAAGAAAGGGTGTAACGGTATGATTTATAATTCGCATTTATAACTCCAACTCACACCCACTCACACCCGTACACCCAAAAAAATGGTGTAAGGGTGTGAGTTATAGACCGATTTATACCCTCACTAACTTTTAAGGGTGTATATTATTGCACAGTGTAGCCTTCGCTTCGCTGCACAGATTTAGGTGAGACGGGGTATAATTGTGCGACGGCATTCAGAGTAGGTACTCCGGTGACTAGTTTAAAGGCTCTTTTGGGTTCGAAGGGGGGGGGGGGGGGGGCGAACTTTGTGGAAGTTTTTTGAGGAGAGTGCATAGTTGTGAGTACTCGACGGGCATTCTGCTTGAGTACTTCCGTGCGACGGGGTGAGGAAACGGAGAACGTTCGAGAGGCACGTGCCCGCATATCCGTGTATGTGCTTGGCTCGCGAATTTAGAGCTCGAATTAAGGCCAGCGCAGGCTGACCGCGACTCCGCGGATGTCCGGAATGTCGATGTTTAAACAGCTCTCACGCGGCTTGAAGCAAGTATGGCCTCGCGGATAGAGATTGGCACGGGGACTGTTTAAGCTGAAAAAAAAAAAAAAAAGACTAATTGAAAGCGAGTTGGCTCGGGAGGTTTGGGCCAATACCTCTTAGATAACTTTCACGTCACGTGACGCACATCATGGGTCACGTGATGTGACGCATGACGCACATAAATTTTAAGAAGGCCATATAAAATGAAAGAGATAATGGTTAGTGCATGGATGTGTATAAACTTCGTCCTTCGGTCTTCAAACGGCTTTGCGAAGGAATCACTTTCAACAAAATATTATGTTACAAATTTAACAGTTCCCAATGATTATGCATGTGTGGGGAGCTTTATTATTACCTTCTGCGCTTAGAAAAATAAGATTCGCTCTAAATGTAGGCCAATAAAGGTAGATGCAAAAATTAATTAAATTCTGGGGTTTACGTGCCACAACCATGGTTTGATTATGAGGCAGGCAGTATTGGGAAACTGGGATTAATTTGGACCGCCCGGAGTTATTCAACTGTACCCCCAATGCGCTGTACACGAGCATTCTCGCACTTCGCCCCTGTCGAAATGCGACCGGTGCGGCCGGGAGTCGAATCCGTGTCCTCGTGCTTATAACAGCGCAACGCCATAGCTACTAAGCCACCATGGCGGGTAATTAAGGGAAATAAGCGTAGCAAATCCTGACTGGGAGCTTACCACTGTCGTTGAAAAGAAAAGTGTACAATCATTGCCTTCTACCGGTGCTAACATATGGGGCAGACACTTGGAGGTTAACAAAGAAGCTCGAGAACAAGTTAAGGACCGCACAAAGAGCGATGGGACGAAAAATGTTAGGCTTAACGTTAAGAGACAGGAAGAGAGCGGTGTGGATCAGAGACCAAACGGGGATAGCCGATATTTCAGTTGACATTAAGAGAAAAAAAAATGGAGCTGGGCAGGCCATGTAATGCGCAGGGCAAATAACCGATGGACTATTACAGTTATAGGATGGGTGCCAAGAGAAGGAAAGCGGCAGCCAAGGACGGCAGAAAACTAGGTGAGGTGATGAAGTTAGGAAATTTGCAGGTGGGAACTGGAATCGGCTAGCGCAAGACAGGGGTAATTGTAGATCGCAGGGAGAGGACTTCGTCCTGCAGTGGACATATATATTCCCTGTTGCTGCTGTTGCTGATGATGCTGCTGCTGATGATGATGATGAAAGCGTTGCGAACAAGGCCACCAGAACGTCTGGAGCCACAAGCATGAAGAATAGATCAAATCCATGTGCTTAAACCATCATTGCCGTGGTAGCTGGATGCATGCAGGACCAGGGTTCCATCTGTAGTAATTTTGGCTTGAGACTGCATGACAAGAATACCATGCATGCTATGCGAAAAAGAAAAGAAAATAACAAAGGGGATAGCCGGGGTCCTGCTTTGAATGTATTGGTTGCCGGCATTTCCAGATGAGGTCATGGGGATCTCGTGACGTTGTCAGGTTACAATGTTGAGCGTGGGGCCGCATTACGCATGAATCCTTTTCCTGCGATTGTATTCATTTAATATCATGCCTCGCAGTAAGTGGCCGATACTGGCGATAAGGAAGGCCCGCAGGCGTCATACCAGCCAATCACGAAGGGCAAGACGAGCTGAAAATAAAGAGAATCGTTACAGAACACGGCCCAGCTGGAAGTTACTTATAGAAGGAGTTGCTCAGGTCCGGTGCAGGACGTGCAAGTGCTACGCCACCAGCTATAGACGGTATCAAAAGTTGCTTCTTATCGCCTCTTTTTTTCTTTCTTCTTTTTCGGCGATGTACCTGCGAAGGTGCTCTACTGTACCGTTTAAGAACTGACTATAGTGGACTTGTCTTCAATGACTCACCTCTGTATAACCGGGTGCAAATTTGGACCCGCGTCTGCAAAGCAGTTCATACGGTGGTTGCGTTTGTATAACAATACGTGAGACACAGACTTTAATGATAAGCTGGAGATATGAGCCTGCTGCAGATCGCCTGGCCGAGTGATAATTATGGTATACACAAGTGATCACACAAACACACTATTGTTATTATTATTATTATTATTATTATTATTATTATTATTATTATTATTATTATTATTATTATTATTATTATTATTATTATTATTAGTGTACACCAATGATCTTGGTGTACTTTTTGATGCAACCTTACACTTTTCGGCTCACACTAAACGTGTTCCAATGCGGGGTATGAGCTCTCTTGTTTCTGTATGCAGACTATCGAGGGAATTCAAGTCTCCTATACCGTTCCGCAAATTACACACAACCATCTGTCTACCTCAACTCGAATATGCGTCGGTCGTCTGGAATGGCTCTTCTAGATCCAACAGTGACATTATAGATCGTGTCCAGAAAAAGTTTCTAAGCATATATAATCACCGCTTTGCAAACCTGGACATTGCACCCTGTACTAGCACTGTAGGATTGTTGTCATTGCCCTCACTTCGCGACCGACGTAATCGCGCTGACCTTCTGTTTCTCTTTAAACTCCTTCACGGTAACCTCACGTGTCCCGAACTTCTCAGCTGTGTCATGTTCCGTATCCCACGCAAGATCACCAGAGAACATAGACCTTTCCATGTTCCTGCCTGTCATCACAAACACTCAACTGTCCGCAGGATACAGAGTTCTTATAACGCTTACTTCGTGAACTTGATATCTTTCATAACTCCTTGTCATCGTTATTTTCCGAGCTTTGCCTTGTGCTATAATTTCATGCATTGTTCAAGTGCCCTTCTCCTCCTTTTTATTTTGTATTTACTTTGCGCTTGTTGTCGGTACTCTCTTCTTTTCACAATTTTTATTTTTATTCATTTATTTTTTAATGATTTTTCCTGAGTGTTTTGTTTTTGGTTTGTAATGTATGTGTGCGCCAGCACTCAGACCTTAGGGTTGTTCCTGGGCACGTTAAATAAACATGATTGATTGATTGATTAGATGTGAAAACACACATACAATGCACAGAGAGGGACACAAAGACTGCCTGCTCTTTAGGAAGGAGGGGATAGAAAAGGAAGTTCGAGATAAGGAGAAAGGAAGTAAAGAAGACAGAAACAGCAAGTTGACAGGCCACAAAGACGAAAGTAAAGCAAGACATACATTGAGCAAGTAGGAACAAAACATACGTATAGCATCAGAAAAAAAAAAGAAAAAAGAAAAGAACACACGCAGGTCGCACTCATTACAAAGGATTTAAATATACAAATAGCACATACTATATAGTCACAAACATGCACATATTAAGTTCTGTAGACATTATAAACACCAGCAGTGCTCTCGTGGCGTTCGACGCGCAGTGGGTGCTACCCCACGAGTCGAGAGTGTGCCCATAGCTCCAAGCTCGAGTCACGCTGAAAGTGCAGTGCGGCCTTCGAGGATTGTAATTATAATAAACAGCGGCAGCGGTCACATAACATATCTCGCAAGTCCTCAGGAGCGCTACACACACTGGGTGCATTGGATAGTGGCATTGTCCAAGCATGGAAGAAGAGCTGCAATTTGTGATAGCGAGCATCTTAGCTTTATCTTATCTTGGTATGATAGCGAGCGAAGGAGAGCAGCTCACGACAGACTGTTCTTACGAGCAAAAAGTCATTAGGAAATTGGTACACCTTCTGCGAAGATGTCTAGAGGTGTCAAATTGAGTTACAGAAGGCGTACGATGCTCTTGACAATACAGGATGAGGTTGTTTTAAAAAAAAAGCGCGATGATGTAGAACGAAGAACTTGCGTGGGTTCTAAAAGATATGTGTGATTATTTGCAGGTGCCTCAGCAGGGTCACTGCCGCAGTACCCTGCCGTCGGCTGACTGGTTGGGAAAACGTGGTCTACATACTTTCTCGCCGCGAGGACCCCGACACTACCACGGACGTGACGGGTAAGCTCACCAGCTGAGTTGTCTGCTGTTCGGCTTGAAGCCATTCCTGCGTGGTATATATTTACGACTTGCTACTTTCAACGCTCAAGTTTGTTTCCTCTTGACAGGTTTCGCTGTCGAGGGTGCAGAGATTTAATATAAGTGGGGAAAAAAAAAAACGTTGAGAAGTCGGCCTGAACAACTGCGTTCTGGCCAGACTCAAGTGTTGGGATAAAAGGGCAGAGGGAGCAAAAGGAACGACGGGAGAATGACGACGATGACGATTATGATACGAAAACTTATGCACTTGAACAATACACTAACCGGAAGCATTTATTTTGGAGTCGCACATCGATTCCTCCCCCCTTCCCCCCCCCCCCCGAAAACAAATCACAGTAGCTTCTTATGACGAGCAATGTAGACTAGAGCAGTGGTTCCGACGTAACTCATTCGGAAAACGTTGGTTGTCAATACTCACCAAAGAGACAGTGCACTGCATGTCTCTCTTGCAGATTTAACGGACGTACACAAGGAACGTGATTATTCGTCTCCGGCTTGGCACCGGATGCCCGCACAGGCTACTATTAAAAAAAAAGAAAAAAAAAAGAAAAAACGAGGGCATACAGCTCTGTCTTTGATGGCAACTTCATCCGCCACTTTTGTATCGTATGGCCTCTTTACTTTTTTTCTTTTGTTGTGGCACAACGGTGGGTCGTTGTTTGTTGATAGACGTGCAGCTCAGTTCAGGTCTGATGGTTCGTGGTACCACATTGACGTTGATATAGCGTTACGTTTGACAGCCTCAAACGTCTAAAGGATGTTGTATCAGTAAAACGGTTATTCAAATAATTATACAGCCTCAATGTGTGATGGTGGCGGTGGCATTTTTTTTTTTTTTTTTTGTGACGCCACCGGCGCAAGGTTAGGCTGGCGAGTTGGTCCGGATTAGAGATCGTTGCGCCCTTTGACGGTGACAAGTCAGCATATATGGTCGGCGGCATAGGTGAATCACACTCACTCGCCGGGCATTTTTATTACAGGCTGTGGGTGCTGCCTCACACTCATGTCCAATCGCACTCATCATTATTCACTACACTCACGTCCGCTCATACTTACCAACACTAACTCGCGCTCTAGTCGCTTCCATTCACACTCACCGGCACTTACTCGCATTCACACTCACGTACACTTACTCGTCGACAGTCACTCACGTTTCATACGTCCACTCAGACTCAATGTCACTGACTCGCTCATACGTTAACCGACACAAAACACCCTTCGTCACTCACTGTACGCTCCATCTTAAGCTTGTAAAATGAGTGTGTGGAGATTACGAGGCAAGTGTGCTCGTGACTGAGTGTGCTGATTATGACAGATAGGGTTTTCATCAAGCGTGCGTCAAATCAGCGTCTCGTAGGGAAAACAAACATCAAGCGTACACGTATAGAGCTCCTCTTCTGACACCTTTGGGCCCGGCAAGCAGAGCATCGCACGCGTGTTGGGAGCTCGCAGACACCGTTCGTTGGCGGGATCGGAACCGTACTGAACGCTGTGTTAAAACCGTGACATGTATCCCCATTCCATTCGAAGCTTGCAGTCTTTCAGAAGACCGCCCTCAGCTTCGCCATAGTTTTGCGCTCGTACCCTGCCCAGTCGAGCGAGGTGGACCTGATCCGCTTTGTAGTTAGATCAGTGATCGAAGTAGGTGATGCGGTCGAACATACGGACTCGGAGGAGTCTCTGGCACGGATTCGATGAACGCGGCCGCGTAAGCGTTTGCACTGTCTTTCGCTAAAGTTCAACCCGCATCCAAATTCTCCCTTCCCCCTTTCTTTTTTGCCTGTCTCAATCTCTCTCTCTCTCTCTCTTAGTTCCGTGATTACTACCCATACCTACAAAAAAAAAAAAAAAAAGAAACGAGGTTATCACGTGGAGTTGCAGTGCTTAAGAAAACAATGAGCAGACGAGTCTCCGTACGGGACGGTGGCATACATTCCGTATACGGGCGGCGATGACGCTCGTCGATTAACCGTCGATTACAGCGCAGTACAGTCGACTCGACACGCATCGACGGCGATCGGTCTCACGAACAACTTTATAAATACTTGGACCCTCTCGGGGTCTACAGGTCGTCGCCTCTTCTAGCCCTATACTGTCGTGTACGCCCAGTGAACACTTGCGCGCGGTGTTCCTGCATCCGTTCTAACTGTGTCGGGTTTCTCGCGCCGTTTAATCTTTCCCGTATCCACCGACGGACTGAGCCCCGCCGAGCTTCCTCGCGGTCTATAGACATTGCGAGGTGGGTCACTTCCTTCTCTGCAACGCACTGTTGCGTATATTGCTCGGGATCAGGAATGCGTGGTCTTCGCGCATGCGCGCGCGCGAATGAGCCCGCGCGCGTGCGCACGAAAGCGTGAGTGCGTGAAAGCGGGCCCGCGGGGCTTCGTACGGGACACGGCCGTTATTTTGGCGAGAACACTCGCACACACACGCCCAGGCGCGGAGGAAGGAAACGGTCAACGAACTTAAACGGAGGCAAAGGGGTTCCAACTTCGGGGACTCCGCGAAAAACGACTTTCGCTGTCGTCTACTGTATAATGCGAGTAATCCGGGTAAGAATTTTCGAAGCGGTTAGTACGGTTGAATGCTTCGTAGGAAACCGCGTCGGCCAGTGAGAAATAGTTCTCACGGTTGAAGTTCTCACGACTTGAAAAAAAAAAAAAGAAATTCATGAGCCATTCCACTCTGGGAAGGTGGATGACCATGCGAAGCTGTTATAGCACACGATACAGAGGTGACACAGAATTTTGAACGAAGGTACGAACATGCTTATTATTCTGATCGGTTGTCATCGTGACGATAAGCACGCACACACATTCGCATATCACCTCTGTTATTAAATGCGTCCGCCACGTAAGACAATGGGTGGCTCATACCCCCTTAAGCAAATGGATCATACCCCCGCAAACGTGCCCCCCCTCCCCCCATTGCGACGATAGAAGAGAAGCGAAATTCTACGCTGGAATGACGAGCGGCAACGGAGCCAGCTGTGGCAGAAGACGACGACGCTCGAGCCATTGCTGATGATGATAGTTTCTGCACACAGACTCCACGAAACCCCGGATCTTAGCCATATACGGCTTCGCTGGAAAAACCTTCACCTGTCAAGCAAGTCATGAAATTAATACATGTACCGTAAGCATACACCCACGTCCGCTGACAACGCATGTTTATCTGGCCCCACCCATTTCATCCGCTTCTCACTACGTTAAAGGGGCCATGAACCACCCTTCGTACTTGGCGAAAATAGGCAGATCTCACGCACTGTGGGAATAGATGGAAGCGAAGCTGTCTGAGCTGTTTGCGTTCATGGACAGTATTTGGCGGCGATGTTGACGGCATGCGACAGTCGCGATGTGATGTTAAATGTTACGTTGCCTGCACCACTTGTATTTGTCCACGTTGTGCACAGAACACAGAGGGATGTGTCATTCATTCACTCATTCCTTTACTGAAGAGAGCCCAAATGAGCGATACTTTCTGACGATGCATTTTATTTCTCCCGAGTCATGTTATAGGTGAACTGCCACGAGCGCAGAGGGGTACGGTTAATCACCCGTTTCCTGGCTGCCCTGGTATACGTGATCCGGTCGTGCCCATTCCCTGCCTCCTTTCTCTCTACTACCTCTCTAACATTCTCCGGACAGTGTAAACGTTGTGTAAACGTAGGTATAGACGCACGCAACACAAGTCTTAACGCTTCGAAGCGTCTGCACAGTTACATGCACCTGCCCAAGACAGGTCCGGATTGCCTGTCAACCTGCTGACGGGCTAACCCCCAACCCGACGCGACGTTTGTTCTCTCAGCCCGACTGCGATAAGCGTTTACGCGCGCCTGAAAGGCGGCGAGATTCACAGCTCGACTAGTAGACCCGACACGATGTCGGCTTCGTGTTAGCTCCGTATCATGGCTATATACAGAGAAAATTTACTTCTTGTCGCCTGTGAAAATGGGGGACAGTAAAATAAAACACTGGTCCGGAAAAGAAAGAGAGATACGAAAAAAAAAAAAAGGCAGGACCGCAAGCAACATGCCATTATTGCTATAGATGGTACACTTTTCTCGAGCATCACTGGAAAGCACGCTATATATAGCCAAAACTGCACGACGACGCAACGACTTCAGCCGCCACATGCTTTTGTCGTGGGTGCTTCCGAAAAACGGACGTTCGGTCCCCGGACCAAAGACGACAGCGTTGGCAGTAATTGGAAGGTTCCTCTTGCGTTGCCGTTTAAGTGCACTTTCTCGTCGTCCTTTCATTCTAATGTTCTTTTCTCTCTCCGGTCCATTCCTTCTCCGCCCGTATTGAAGAAAAATGCAACCGTTGGCTCGGGGCAAATGTGGTTCCCCGAGTTTCGCGCTGGCAAGTTTTCCTTTCTTCGGCACCGGTCCCTAGGGGTGCTCGGGGATGTTTACCCCCGCCAACTTTTTCCACTGTCGGTTTCCTGCGCCGAGCGAAGTTCTGCTTCTGCTAGTTCGTTTACTCAGACTGGCGACCATGTGTTGGGGCGACGGTGGCTTTGTTTGTTGTTGTGCCGCAAATGGCGGGTGTGTGCAAGCGCGTTTCTTGAGGTCCGAACCATATAGGAGGCTATGTCCAAACAATCGAAACCTGCAGAGAACCCTTACTCGACGCTTACTGCAACGTCGTTTGGAGGGCTGCTCTTTACGAGAAAACGAAGAATAAAGTGGAACCAAGTTTAAGGCGGAACGCAAAAGCTCTGCATCGTCTTGACGATGAGAACCATTTAGGCGCTTTTTATTCGTTTTTTTTTTTTTTTTTTTGTTGAAAGCGCGGAAAGTGGTCTGAAACATACTGTATGGCAGTGCAAATGTTTGCCTCTTTACTAACATGATGTCTGTAGCTGTTTCAATTGCAATTATTTTGACAGCAATTGTGTAATTTAGAAAGAATCGTGGTCCGAATTCGCAAACCTGTTCGTTTGTAATAACTGCCGTTGGCCGACCGACTTCTCTAAATAGAGTGCTTGCTATCAACACTTTGTCCCTTCGCTGCGCCTTCGAATAGCACGTGGTTTATCTCGTTGCGAGGCGACCTTGTACTCTTTCGCTTGTGTTTGCGCGTTGTGTTTGCAAACGGCTACTGTTTCCCCATGGGCATGATGGCATTGTGCGACTTTTGAGGTTGCAACGAGGTCAGTGAACACATCCTTGGCAAAGCGCTCACAGAAGCTAAAGTACTGGGACGCTGGACTCGATCGTTTTTCGCACGCAAAGCCATGGACCAGAGCCCTGCTCTGCATTTTGAGAACGACTGGGCTCTGCGACCGCCTTTGAATGTGTACTGAAAGTTGTTCTGTTTGCGCACACATCACCTATATAGTCTCTTTCCACTTTTCCCTTCCTTACCCCTCCAATGTTTCGAAACCAATGTTTCGCCTTTGCTCGGGAATTAGCTATTCGCAAGCGCAGCGGTGGTGAGAGCTTGCAATGATGGGTCTCTGTGTAACGCTGTTGGCGTATCTAACGAACAAGGAGCATCAACCGGGGACCACATTCGCAGAGCAATTAATGTATCGCTAGGGCCCGTGAGTACAAGCACCGTCGAACCACGACAGCCGACGTCTAGGCGACCGGCGAATGAGAGACAACTCTCCCACATATGCGAAACGTATTGTACTTTGACGCACGCTTCATTGCTTACATATCATTTTTGCGAAGGTATCGAAGAGTAACGCAGATCACTTAAGAATGGTACTGACTTCAGCCGCCCTTCTGATCCTCTCCACACATCGTTTGTTACGGTCATGAAGTATCGATGAGCAAAGTGAGACGAGGCATATAGCCAAGTTAAGGAAGATGTTTGCGCAGTATATATGGGAGTCAGGAAGAGAAACCAAGAACTTCGTGGATCCAGAACCGATGCCTAATGGACTGGTGCACTGGGATATGTACATGCTAATAGCTAAACGCTACAGCGTTGATATGATGATTTCTAAATAAACACTGCCGAGCACACATACACACACAAAAGAAGAAGAAGGACAGAAGAGAGCATTGGTATCTCGACATAGTGTTCCTTTCCATGTAATAGTGTATAGATTAAGTAACGGCAAAAAAAAAAAAAAAAAAAGCATACAACATTAATTGAAGCTGCAACGCGGGCCATTCGAGATGACGCTTCGGCGCTCACATTAAGGTCGTAGAATCGAATCACAGTGGTCCAAACGTTGCTCTCGCATGAGAATACTCCTCACATTACAAATAAACACCCTTTCAATGCCGCGAAGGCATTTATAAGTAAATGAAAAAAAAAAGCAGAAGAAGAAGGAGAGCAAGTCCATGCACCTCTTTGTTCATACCGGCCGCTGTACAAAGTGGAGGAGGGTACGAAGGAAAGGATAGCGCGGTTCCCGCCTCAACGCTCTCCCACTTCACACTGATCTCCATCTAACCAATTCCGTGCTGTGCACCGAAGGATATGGGTCGCGTCAGCCAATCAGAGCAGAGAACCAGACGAATGGCTTCTCCATAGCCCGTATTTGCTTGCCCTCCGCGCGTAACGCCGTCTGAGCCCGTACGTATAGCTCCACGGAAAGATTACGAGGGCACAATGGGAGAATTCCTCCTCATTTCTTTGGTACACGCAGCCGGCAGCTCTCTCTTTACCGACTGGCTGCCACGGCTTCGCCTGTAGGCTTCGCTGCACTGCACGGAAGTTTGTTAAACGGGTTGCTTGGCTCGCCCAAGACCTGTCGAACTAGGAATGCCCACGCGTTGTTGCTCCATAGCGCCGCAAGCGTGCACGTGGTATATATAAAGACGACCGCCTGCTTGCGGTCCTCGCCTGCTCGCCACAATTCATATCGGCGGCGGTAACGCGTAAGCAAGATCGACGTTCGCGGGGGGTCAAGCTCTCTTTCGGCGACGGCGTGTGGTTTACATCTCGGCGCCGCCATAGCATATAGCACCGAAACGAGCACACACACGCCACCACCACGGTTCCCGCTGGGTTGTTTGCATTTCTCGCATTCTTCGCAACGTCTCCTCCGTGCGTTGCAGTATATACTGTTTGGAGAAGGCAGACGGGGCTGGAGGAGTGTGCCGAGAGACCCGTGGTGGCACGTGGCGGGCGAAGTACAAAAATATGATGAGTGCCGGAAGAGGGGAAATAGCGCTGCGCGGCGACCACTCCAGTTGTGTATATCTATATACATACCTTCAGCCGCACATTTCTCTCTGTCTCATCATATACTCGTCCGTCTGTGTGTGTACAGAGAGGTGGAGAAAGTATCCGCGCACTCGAGTGGTAGCGAGACGTACCGAGCGAAGGGCGGTGGGTTATGCCGCGACTGCTTGCCGCGGTCGCGCTGAGTGCTGCTCGCGCGAGAGTGTTTGTCCAAGCCAAGAGAGAAGTGATGGAGTTCGGGAAGGGAGATGGGAGCAGTGGCCCCCCAGTGGACCGGGCTGCTGATACTGATGCGGCCGTGGCCCATTAGAGGAATGTGGTCGTCGAAACCGAGTGTTTGTATCGGGTAAAGAAAGGGTAGAAGGGAAGGTGGCTATCAACTGATCTAACAGTCGCCTTATATATATATATGTGTGGCTATCAACTGATCTAACAGTCGCCTTATATATATATATATATATATATATATATATATATATATATATATATATATATATCAGCAGCTGATTTTAGAGATTCCTCCTGCGACGAACTCATTTCGTACGACGGCAACAGAATTTCACAGTGGACGCCATCATCTTCTCAAGAACTGCTACTCTGCGTTGCACACAACGTCGTCTCATCGTTCGGTACAATATCGCCTCGTTGTGGCCTCCGAGGTACATGCACAGGCGTCGCCAATCTCGGGGTCTGCGTCACGCACATTGCCCCGGACAAATGATCAAGGTCTCAAGCTGCGCAGGAGCGCAGCGGTTCGCCACGCCGGGCTCCCAACTGCAGGTTGCCGCAAGCGCACGACTTCGAATTCCCAGCGGAGGCGGTGGACCAAGTTTTGTATGTATCTTCGCCATATGGTGAGAGGGGAGGCAGAGGACGAGGAGGAGGCGTCATGACGATGGCGCGATGGGAGAGTTCGACGGCGTCGTCGGCGTAACAGAAAGGACGGGACACCGGGATAACGTAGCGATTATAGTACACTGCCATTGCTATATATGTATATTCCTTTCCACGCTTCGCCAGGGGTCCCATCCTTCCCCGCGCCCACATTATCGCCGGCCCCGTATACGGTGGATGATAGGAAAGAAATAGATTCGAGTGAAATGAATCATTACAGCATATATACCGGCCCGGTAAACTTGCATATGCCGGGATCATATTGTTACACAGCTATGTAGAGAAGCCCACCCTGCGCGAAACAGCGAACTAGAGATATGTTAGGCCGTTTGTTGGAGCTGTTAGTGTATGCCACCTTGCGCGCATGTCACTACAGTCCCTACTCCGCACCGCCACGATATGTCGCGGAGAGGAAGCGTATATGGCACAAATATATGTATGCGGACTATACACATGTAAACGCGCAGTGGCAGACACGTACGACGGTAGGCACTATAACAGCTGCCTGACAATATAATGATTCTATTATACCGCAGTGGCTCATTTTCGACCTCCCGAATAAGACCGGCCTTCTGGGAGCGCTCTATAGAGCTCTTGAAAGCGACCATCCGAGATGGTGCCATTAGCGCGCAACGTTGTCGAAAGCTGTACGCAATAAGTTCGGTAATGACAATGCGCCATTTCGCGCGTTTCGTGGCCATGATACGTGGCCGCACGTGTCCGCACGAGCCTGCGCGTGTGGCTGCCGCTTGGGCTGCCAAGAACCCGAAAAGGAGAGCAGCGAATAGCACGATTACCTACAGAACAACGTAGTATTAACAGCCGCAAAACAGAGCTTGTTCATTTTTAAGAACTAACATTTTTTTTTCATTTATTACTGAACCTAAAGAAACACCAATTTAGCATAGTTCCTGGTCAAATACAGCGAACTATTTCTTGGTGCCAACGCAGCAACTGCAAGAAGTCTTGCCGTCTTGCTAGCCTCCACAGCGTTGAGCACTATGTTATGAAACGGAATGGTTCCGAGCTTTTAACGTCTATCACAAACAAACAAACAAACAAACAAACAAACAAACAAACAAACAAACAAACAAACAAACAAACAAACAAACAAACAAGAAATCTCACTCAGAGTCGGCGGAACTTGCACCCCTAACGAAATCAGGTGCGCAGTTCGTGCGCCATGGCATACCCCTGCCACCTCCCCCTTTGATTTCAGAGCGTGTCCTTTGAACGAGACGAGGAACTGCCTGGCTATGGAGGATAGAGAGTGAGGGGGGGGGGGGGGGGGGCGGTCGTATCGGCGCGCGCTCGGCTACCTTCCGTGCCTATGCGGCGCCAAGGATGATGGAGAGTCCCATTGTTGTGGCGCGGCTGGCAGGAGGGGGGCGACTACAAGCTGGGAGGGCCGAAGTGGGGGACCTTGCCTCGGGAGGGTGGCAATTGCCGCCGGCGGCGGCGGCGGCGTGCTCCCGCGTCTATTTACGAGCTCGCGCCGCGACGCATTTGCCGCCGGCGGTTTCGGCACGCGCCGCGAGCGCGCGTCGACAACACACACCGACGGTTGCCGCCGCCGCCGCCGCCGCTGCCACCGCGAGTGGATGAAGACGCCTCTGCGGCGCCCTTGTGCCGGAGGCGGTATTGATATCCTCGCCGCTTGCGTTCGGTTTCCCTCTATTCGGTGGTTTCGGCTATTTCCGTCTCTTTGTTTCCAGGCCACAGGGCGCGACCCGGTTCACGAGAAGGAAGTCTTTAAGACTAATAGAAGCGACGATGAAAGCGACTGTATACAGCGCAGAAACGCACGAGGGACCGATATATAAAGGGAACACACACAAGCGCTTGTGTCTGTTCGTCACTTGTGCTGAACTGTCGAAGCGCTCACCTTTGTCCCTTTGGACAAGGGAAGCGCTTGTCTTTCGTTATTCGTGCTTTATTTAGTCCCTTGTTTGTTTCTGCGCTGTAGTCGCTTTCATTACGGATTCCCAACTGAGCCCGTTCTTATACCTCGATGACTAAAAACGGGTTGAAGCGCATGTGACAGGTCTTCCCAAGTAATTAACAGTAGCTTAAAGATGTACTTGGAAGGGAAATTATGTATTGAGTACATTCTTTCGATACTAACCTGTAGAGCATAGAAACGTCGAGCGGAAAAAAAAATACTTGAAAGGAAGACAAGCTAATGCTGATAAGGAATATGTGTTCTGAGTTGGCTTAGCACTGTCCATAGAGGAAGAAACCGAGTCCAGCATTAATGAGTGAGTGAAACTTCATTGAAAGAAAAAAGTGATTCCTGTCATCCGGGAGCTTGGGTGCTCAGACCGGGAATCCCGGGGCGGTGGCCACCACGTGGGCCACTGAAAGGACGGCAGAGGATAAGTTAGTGTGATAAGATTATATATAGGAAGTACATGCAATCATAGCACGGAGTTGACGCAAAACGAGGGAACTGAAGATCGCTGGGAGAGGCCTTCGTCCTGTAGTGGACATGAAATAGAGTGACGTCGACGACGATGATTATTCGATTACGATTAGTACCGAGGTAGATCATTGAAAGCTGATTACGGCAAATTTAAGCTTTTCAGTGCTTCATGGCTCGAAACTACATTTTTTTGGCTGGCGGAGGGAGCGTCCTCGACGATTCCAGCTAGCGGGCACCGAGCCATGTCTACACAAACGACGGCTGAGAATGATCATTGGTCGCTTATTATGTGCGGGCAAATTAATTTGAATTTTAAATGGCACATTTTTTTTCAAACAGGAGCACTCGTAAATTCTATCCAAATTACCGTTTTTAATTATGCTGCGTGCTAGACTCGCTAGGTAGGTGATTGCTGTTCACATTCCAATCATCTTTAGCGCGTATAATTTTACTTCTTTACGTACAAGTATCTAGCTAAGTCATTTCAAATTTTAATGTAACAAGTTGTAGGGAATTCTTAACATTTTAAGTAATTGTTTGCAATGCTCTGAAAACTGTGAAAGTGACGCTAAGGATAATCAGTTGATCAGTTTCTAGACAGATAAAGTATTTCTTCCGAACTATATTTTCGTTAATTTCATGGCAAGCGGTTGATTAGTAGGAAAACAATTGAAGGTAAAACTTCTGTTGCTTGAATTTGGCGCCGCAATAACCTCTGGCACGTGAGTGCGACGTCACAAATATTAAAGTTTTCTTTAAATTTTATTTGGGTTGTTGTGTTGGGGCTGAGTAACGGTTCTTGAAACTCGCTATATTCATGCGTCAGCTCTCTTAGAATACAATGTATAGGCCTTATTTACCGCGTAACAAAAGTTAAGTGGGCCCAAGCAGGCGCCGTCCAAATCAATGACGTCATGGCGAGATGGTCTGGGTCTGCGCATGTGCAGAAACGCGGACCCTAGTTCTTGCGTATATACGCAAGCCGCTTGCGTCCCCCTAATCTAAAACTCTCTAGTCTCTCGCCCTTGCGCTTTTCCTGGTTTACCAGGGTAAAAGACCGACCTTTCTTGGTATTGTTGAAAGTAACCGATGATGATGATGATGATGATGATGATGGCGATGATTTGATGGCAACACCTTTGAAACGCGGCGGCTACAAATAGTCATCTAGGCTGTTTGATTTAATCAGGTATGCTATACATGTTCTTTTTTGCTTTTGTTTTTTTACCTAGCATTTTTGTGTACATCTCTTTAGCCTTTTTGTTTTTTCGAAATTGCGTTGTACCGCTACCTATGACTGTAGCAGATCCGGTCGTATCAATCTCTTCCATGCTTTTTTTTTTTTTTCCACCATTACTCAAACGCCTCTGGCTTATCGCGACTGCTTACCGGCTGACGCTTCACCGCGAACGTGACGCCCGCGCCGACCAACGGCGAACAGGCGCGCCCCGACAGTGCATTATTGTTGATGTGTGCGCGCGCGCAACCCGATGCGTGGACGGGACGGGACGAGCTTGTTTGGAGGCCGCGCAACGTGACGCCTTGTTGGGGAGCCAGGTTCGTCCCTCGGCCAGCGGCGTGGTCGGTTACGGTAAACAGGAAATCGAAACGCCGGGCCAAGGCGGCTGGAGGGACGAAACGCGTCTCTGCTCCTGGGCCCCCTTGACAACACGTGAAACTGCAACGGTGGCTTCGCGCCTGTGATATATAACGTAATTGACGTGCTTGTCCATTTTTGCGCACGGTGCTAACGTGGGGTGGGAAAATAGACCACCGAAGAAGGGCCGGCTATCCCACAAATATAACACACAAGCAACAGCGGCTGAGAAATGCGCAGAACCCCCCCCCCCCCCTCTCAAGAAAACAAATAAAAGAAGAAAGAAAGCAGAAGACGAAAAAAACACCGCATATCCACGGGGTGAATGATGATGAGTGGGCGAAGTTCCGGAGGGAATCATCGGTAAACCGTGAATCTTCCGTGTAATTCGCCCAGTCTCGCCGCACTAAATCGAACGATTGACTTCTACCAATGACACGCGCCATATGTGACGTCATTCCTATTTAATAACAGCGCCCTTCATTATAATTGCACCATCTCTCGCTTAAGGGGACGCTAGCACAAACGTGTTAGAAACGTGCAGTACTCTAAGGGGAAGAGGCCACAGCGTCTTACGCAGCCGTTTACACATGCCGGAACGTGCACCGCGTTTGCCGACGCCATCAGCGTTTATGAATACGGGGGTAAGGCGGAGAGGCCACAGCGTCTTACACCAGCTTCTTGCACGGGCCGTAACGCGCTAGCACAAACGCGTTAGAAACGCGCAGTCTTTCGTTAATGTTGGGTATTTATTGCCATCGTGGTGCGTCTGTCCATGTGCGCTTCGTGGCGTAGTGGTTAGCGCCGCGCGTTCAGAAGCGAGGGGTCCCTGGTTCGATTCCGCTACGGCCGCAACTCTCGGAATTTTTTTTCTCATAAAAGTAGACGTGGCTACCTACTACGACGACTACTACTACTACTACAGAGGAGGGACAGACCCACGCCCTAAGGAGCTTCGCCCCTAAAACAAACTCCAAGGGCAGAGAAAGACAATACGGTCTAAGGAACACAGCAATACGGGCGTCAGTCATGGCCTGCCGTTACTCTCTTATGCATAGTCAGAGAGCGTGATTTCTCTGCACAATATGTGAACGTACAATCGCGGCGGTAGATTACTAGCGGATCTGAAGGTTGTCACAAAAGTTAACGCTTCATCAAAAGGATTTTCTCAGAAGCTGATAATTAAAGAACAGTTAATTGTCTTGATTTTTCATGTTGCTTAATATGGTTGCTATCTCCACAGGACGTTACTTGTTGGTACGGCGCCAGGCTATATACAGCCAAGCTATGGGGCCATATAGCCAAGCCACGCATGAATTTAGCGGCAGAAGATGATATGAAATGTGGTTCTGGCGCAGCAAACTAAGCGGGAAGAAGAAGGGACGGAAAGGCGCTCTTTATGTCCCTTCTTCCTTCCGCTTAGTTTTGTTGCGCCAGAAATGCAGATTTCCAGCGTGAACCAATTAGCCCAACCTCACATCCTGCGGAAGATGATATACTGAGGTGAGACAATCCGTAATTGCTGAAAAGGGACTGTAGTGTCGTGCAATAGCACCAGGTGCCGCCACTCATCTGCGATTATCTGTAGACGCCAAGATGTGGCGCCACACTCGATATAGTATGTATATATAGGACAGACATCCTTGAATAAAGGGCTCCCGTTCGTCTGGGCTACGATGTGTGGTGTGGTGCATCCGTTCGGCCGCACCGTCCGGCCGACATAACAAACTGGCGACGAGGATGCTACCCGGAATTTCGCCGCCGCCGCCGTTCCTCGTTTCACCAGGCACGCCCGCCATCCCCTGGCCGCGATGGCTGCGCCTGTTTGAAAACTTCACGCTCGCCTCTGGAGCGTCTGAGCTATCGGCGGCCCGCCGCCGAGCCCTCCTTCTGCACTGCCTCGGACCTGAAGGACAACGAATTTTCGACGCCCTGCCACCGCCACCACCATCGAACGCCCCAGACCACCCGCCCGCGCATCCGAGTGCGGGAACCGCCCCACTTCAGACGGTTACGCCTTCTGCAACCACCGCTGCAGTTGGAACGACAGAGATCAAACAAGCCGATGCCGAGCTCGCACAGCCACCGGACGAGTACGACGCAGCTGTTCAAGCCCTGGCTCGACACTTTTCCGCTACTTGCAACGTACGCGTCGAGCGACATCGCTTCCGTGACCGTCGTCAACTGCACGGTGAGCCGATATCGGAGTTTGCTCTTGCGCTTCGCGAACTGGCTTCGTCATGCAACTTTGCCGCGCAAGCGGATACAAATCTGTGCGACCAGTTCGTCGCCGGGGTCACATGCCCGCGCCTACGGGAGCGGCTATTGCTCGAGGGTGACGCGCTCACGTTTGACCGCGCCGTGGAGATAGCGCTTCTTCGCGAGCAAGTGCAGCGCGAATCCGAAGCTCTCGGAACAGCCCCTGTGGATCGAGTAGTACCACAACATAACCGCGGACGCAACCCGACAGGCCGTCGCAGACATGTACGCCAGTCCAGCAGTACCGACCGACGTAGTACGCCTAGCTCTTCGCGCTCCGGCTTCGTTCGTCCGCCTGCGCCGGAGATTGCTAGCGCCGTCGTCCCGTACTCCGTAAACACAAACGTGTGCGGCAACTGCGGCGCACAAAACTGCCAGCCGTCAGCCTGTGCAGCCCGCGGTCGAGCCTGCTTCGCGTGCGGCCGCCGAGGCCACTTTCAACAGTACTGCCGAAATTCGCGTCGCGGACGTGGAAGACGCCCGGCTCGAGTTGCCGAAATCGTTTCAGAGGAAGACGCTGAGAGTGTCGTGAATATTTTTACTGTTCACGCTGAGAAGCGTACGGGCGTCTACGTTGATGTCGGGGTTCAACCTGTTGCTCTGGCATCACGCCCGTGCGTCATAACATTCTTAGTGGACACTGGCTCAGCTGTGTCGATAATGGGAGAACATAACTTTAGGAGCCGGTTCAGAGACCAAGTTGAGCTGAAAAAGTCGCAAATAACGTTGCTGGATTTTTCACGTCGGAAAATTCCTGTGCATGGCCAGTTCACCGCCCTCGTAACGTACAAATCAGAAACGGCTGTAGTAACGTTTCACGTTACACCAGGTGGAACATCACTCCTGGGTGTTGATGCTGTAAAAGCTCTTGGTCTCCAGATTGTAGGCACAGAATTGCGCTGCCTTAATATGGCCGTTGAACCGAACGTCGACACAAAAGGCCCCAAAATCCTACGCCCCGAAATGCATTCGCAGAACACAAACAAGTTGTCTCCGCCCACCACGAAGCCACCACTGGGTCCACCCAAGTTTGGTATGCCTACTTCATTATGGGCCAAGTTCGAACACTTGTTTTCACCAGAGCTAGGACTTGCCAAAGGTGTCCAGCATCGGGTCAAGCTCAAACAGTCGGTAGCTCCTGTCACGCAGAAGCTCAGACGCCTACCACTTTCAGTGCGAGAAGCAGTCAGCGACGAGCTGAGGAACCTACTTTCTGCTGATGTCATTGAATGCGTAAATGCGTCAGAGTGGGTTTCCCCTATTGTTGCAGCTCGCAAGAAAGATGGCAGCATTCGCATCTGCGTGGACCTCCGCGAAGCTAACAAAGCTGTGGTGGTCGACAGCTTTCCCCTGCCACACACAGAAGAGTTGCTGCATGCCCTGAACGGTGCCCGTTACTTTTCTAAGTTGGATTTGGCCTCCGCATACTACCAGGTTCTGCTTCATCCAGACAGTAGAGATATTACAGCGTTCATAACGCACGATGGCCTTTTTCGATTTAAGAGAGTATGTTTCGGCCTAGCCTCAGCACCAGCAGCATTCCAGCAACTCATGACGTCAATTCTACAGGGATGCAAAGGCGTTCTCTGCTACCTGGACGACGTCATCATCTTCGGCCAGTCGGAGAAAGAGCACATGCGGAACTTAGAGGAAGTCCTGCAACGAATTTCACACGCTGGGCTCAAGCTAAATGACAAATGTGTTTTCAACACATCCGAACTCTCGTTTCTTGGTCACCGCGTTAGCGCCGAAGGAGTAGCACCCCTTCAGACCAAAGTTGACGCCATTGTTCACGCTGCCACCCCTACAGATGCTGGCAAGCTCCGGTCGTTCCTGGGACTAGTAGAATACTATGCTAGATTTGTTCCACGCCTAGCAGAGGAAGTGGAGCCCATGCGCAGACTTCTTCGTAAGGACACTCCTTTTATCTGGGACACTGCTGCTGAGAACAGTCTTACAAGAGTAAAGAACCTCCTAGCCTCCCACAGGGTACTACAAATGTTCGATCCAGCACTTCCCGTCATTGTGGCCACCGATGCATCCGCATATGGTTTAGGTGCGGTACTGCAACAAGTTGATGGTCGGCACATTCGAACTGTGGCATTCGCGTCACGAACATTGACGGAAGCAGAACGGAAGTACTCGACTGGTGAACGTGAGGCTCTAGCTTGCTTGTGGGCTCTAGAGAAATGGCATGTGTACCTATGGGGTCGTCCAGTTACTCTGCAAACGGATCACCAAGCTCTAGTAGCCCTGCTTTCTTCTCAAGGCACAGGACAGCGACCACTCCGCATAGCAAGATGGACTGCACGGTTACTGCGGTACAACTTCACGATGCAGTACAGGCGTGGTGAGCACAACAAGGTAGCTGATGCCTTGTCCCGGCTACCTCTTCCAGACACTGAAGGTGGCCCCGAGTCAGAAGAAGAAATAGTGTCTCTGGTAATGTGTGTACATCACGATGAACTGAAGCATGCAACCGCGGAGGATAGCACTCTCCAAGACGTTGCCCGTTACGTACAGACATCGTGGCCGCCACGCAAAAACCTGGCACTTAACCTGACTCCCTACTATGAAGTCCGAAAGGAGTTGACAGTGGTTGATGGCATACTCTTGCGTACTGAGCGCATCGTAATCCCCGCCAAGCTCACAGCTACTTTTGTCCAGCTGGCTCACGAATCACACCCTGGTATCGTGAAAACCAAACAACGCCTACGAGAGAAGTATTGGTGGCCAGGGTTAGACAAACACGTTGAAACAACTATCCGCAGTTGTGCCATTTGTCAGAGCGCGGACAAAAGTGCCAAGAACTCGCCCACACCACTGCAGCCAATCCCTCTTCCTGACAAACCTTGGGACAAGATAGCTATTGACATTGTTGGTCCCTTCGAGCGTGCACCTACAGACTGCAGATTCGTCATTTCAGTAGTTGACTATTTCTCAAAATGGCCAGAAGTGGCTTTTTGTGCTGATGTTACCTCCCGCACGGTGACGAAGTTTCTACTCTCACTCTTCGCACGTGAGGGTTACCCGACAGAGATAGTGTCTGACCACGGCAGACAGTTCACATCGAGGGAATTTGAATCCTTCCTTGAAGACCGTGGAATCAGGCACATCTTTTCTGCCGTATACCACCCACAGGCAAATGGTCTAGTGGAAAGATTTAATCGGGTACTGAAGTCGTACATTCAACTGGCCCTGCTGGAGCAGCGCCCAGTGAAGGCAACTGTGACTGAATACTTGGGAGTATACAGAGCCACCCCTCACAGCACCACCGGTCTCTCACCGGCCGTTCTTCTACATGGCCGACACATGAGAACATCGCTGGATGTAATTGGTCAGCCTACGGCCGACTTCAGCACAAATCCATCGCGGGAGATGAGCGTGCTCAGGAAAAGAGTCGCAGAGCATCAACGGAAGAGCAAGGCCTACGCTGATCAACGGCGAGCTGCTAGGGTCCCCAAGTTCCAAGTGGGCACCTACGTACGAGTGAAAAAACCAATTCCCGGACCAAAGGGCACCCCAAGTTATGGGCCACCATTGAAAATCCTCAAAAGAATCGGCCGCTGGTCTTTCTGTCTGGAAGACGGTCGAACCTGGAACGCTTCGCAGCTGTCAGCGGTACCAAAAGAGGCATCGCCAGAGCAAGGAACTAACATAGACATCTCTGGCGCGCACGACATGCCCCCGTTGACAGACTGTCACAGGAGAGATGTACCATCGAAGACTTGGATCACTACGCCTGCTGGTCCGCATCAAACGCAGGAAGCGAGTTCCGCTGATCAACTTGCGTTTCCCTCACGCCCTGTACCACTACCCGTGCCGCCGAGCCCACCACAGCCGCAAGGTTCGCAACCGCATACCCTGGCTTCAGGCTCTCGCACGGTGGAGTGCAGTGTACCGGTAGAAGGCAATGGACTCGATGCCGAGCCACCGCCTGACCGGCCAAGGAGAAATCGCAGACCTCCAGTGCGCTTCCAAGATTACGTGCAGTGATTTGACAGCAGTGAGTGTTCACACAGATAGTGACTGTTTTGTGATTTCTGTGTACAGACAGTGACTGCAATTGTGATTGCTTTGTGCGGACTGGACTTTCTAATGATTCATACGTTTCTTCCCGGGAGGGAAAGATGTAGTGTCGTGCAATAGCACCAGGTGCCGCCACTCATCTGCGATTATCTGTAGACGCCAAGATGTGGCGCCACACTCGATATAGTATGTATATATAGGACAGACATCCTTGAATAAAGGGCTCCCGTTCGTCTGGGCTACGATGTGTGGTGTGGTGCATCCGTTCGGCCGCACCGTCCGGCCGACATAACAGGGACAAAAAGCAAAACAGATACAGAAAGCGGTAGGAATGATGAATTGATAATATGAGACCACCCTTTGAGACGGAGCGGAGCCGGATGCCACCTATCCTGCTATTTTTACCCTGCTTTCGAGTTTGTTGTCGGCTCTTAATCATCTTATTAGCTACCGTTAGTGCGAACAAGCAATCCAACTTTAATGAACTTCATTGGGACCGACCGGCCATTCGAGAAACGTTTCCTTTGCGCGCTGCGGTGGCGCCACCTGTGTGCATAGGTTAGCGCGACAGCCAACACAATGCCTGCTCCTCAAACTTAATTAAAGCGTCTCCCCGTATCAAACCTCATTAAACGGGCGCGCTGCATGTCACAGGCTTAGCATATGCGCGGCAACGCTTTTGTACACGCCTGTCGATGATGGCGCCATGCTTTCTGATTTTCGCCTTCGAGATATAATTCTACTTAGGCGCGAAAGTGGGATGAAGGTGTGCGCAGCCGCGAGTGCCACAGGGAACACCCGAAGTCGGATTACAGGAGCAATGATTTTGAAATTGAAGATCAAAGAAGCAAGAATCCTTCTAAGTTTCCGACGAACGCAGAAGTTTCCACGCGGTTGGTTCTTCAGCGCGTGAAACGTTTTGGTGCATATTAATATAATTTTTTCATTTCATTACAGACGTGATAATAAAGAGATGTTGGTGCGCTAATGCAGTGCCGGCTATACTGCTTGCTCCATCAATAGTAGAGTCCCCTGTAAATGGCTACATACGGGGGACTCTACTCTTACGTGGAGCCGTGGAAGAACTTGAGGCCCGTTTATGAACAAATTTGTAACCGGGTGCTCTGTAGTAAAAGTGTTTTATAAGCCACTCCTCGTCGTGCGTACGATTTAGCGAGAAGCGCTTTTGTGACACAGTGTCCTCTTGAGTTGAGGAGCGGCACTCTATTGATAAGCATCTACATATAGCGTATACCCGACTAGCTAACGCAGGCTAAGTGACTATTTGCCACCGCCGCCCCGTTTTAAAAGGGGATGCACTAGGTCACATCATCATTATCATCATCGTCATCATCGATGCTACTTGGTGGAGCCTATGGAAGAGCTCGATGCTCGTCTATGAATGCGGGAGATGGAGGTTCCGCGGCTGGGTGGCAGGACATTGACGAAAAGAATGCCGATACGAACCGACGCGTGGGTATAGTTTATGCAGGTAGGGAATTAGAAAGAAGAAGAAGATGGGGAAAGAAAAATATGGGGAGAGATATTGTTTGCCTATTTCGTACGGGTCGCCGTCGCGACGCTGCCTACCGAAATTCCTCGCCGAAATATATAAAGCATCTACACAGTATGAATTGAGCAACCCGGCGGAAAGAACGCAATTCTCGGCCCCAGGAGAGCGAGGCGCGTCGTCCCTTCTCCCCGCTTTCCCGCTGGCCTGTTTGTTGGTGGAGTTCGCCTCTGAGTGACCTTGGCGACGATGCCTGCACCGAACGGCGAGCGAAGCAAAAAAAGGAAAAGAGAGAAAGAAACAAGTAGAGAAAGGACCGTGGTGGACAATAGGAAAAGGATTACCCCCCTTACGCAACCAGCGACTCGCTCGGGCGGCAACGGACTCGGTGTGTCCCGCTCTCGGAGAGACAGCGCCGACGACCCGAGTTAGTCCTATCGATAAAGAAAGAAAAAAACCGGTCGAGTTTCCGTTAACTTCTTTCTTTCTTTCTTTCTTTCTTTGTGTATTCTTGGTCAAGGTTTTTCTTTTTCGGTCGAGAAGGCGGCTTTTATTTTTGGCGCCTGTAATTTGATCACGTGGGCGTTCGTCTCATTTCCAGCATATTATATACAAGATCTCGTTCTCGCCTTTTTATTATTTTTTTTTCGTTTTCTTTCTTTCTCTCCCTCTTTCCTCGTATCTTTCTTTCTTTCCTTTTTCTCACTAGCGTTTTTTCAATGTTTCTTTCTCTTCCGAACCTGTTCATTGATCGGCGTTGTTGCAGCGTCTCTGTCACCAAGCGGGATATTCGGTTTCACCGGTCTTTCGGACACCCGTGCCCCTGCTTTATGTATCTATGCGCGTCAGGAGGAAAGACCGTGTCCGTGCACTTTTATTACGCAAACGGAAAACAGCGTCCACACAATTTTACTACGCTAATATCTCGTTTCGCTTGCAGTGTGCTGCAACTGCAAAAAGGTCACCGTTCGTGAATTTTAATTGCTTCGCGAGGTACACTGACGTTCGAGCGGTACACGTTCGGGCAGCGCTTGCAACGAACACACGCTGTCGCGTCGCGTCCGCTGTGCCCGTTAAATTGAATTCGTCACGCTGCGGAGAAACAGGCGTTCTGTCGAGCGCAAGATAATCGGGCGTCGATGATGCTTCAACGTTTCTTAACGATTCTTATCATAATTTTCAGCTTATCGTGTACACGCTTGCCGCCGTGACGCAGTGACACCTTGTGACGTTGTGTTCAGGCACAATGTGTTAGAGGCGTCATTATCTTACGCTACACTTCTTGGCGGGAAGAAGGAAACGAAAGCTTTAAGTTTGTGAAGAGTGAAGGTAGGTGTTCAGCCGATTGTTAATGCCGATAGCCAATACCAAGGTCAATAACGCCTTTTGGTGTAATCACAATGAAACCCTGCCTTCTTTCTTTACTGTCTTCGGTCGGTCGGTCGGTCGGCCTGCCATCAGAAAAGGCTGCATGAGAAAACAATCACGCAGAAACTCTACTGGAGTTGTCTAAGCATGCGTAAGCATTGTGCCACTTGCTCATCTCCACGCAGAGCCGTGTCATTATCAGTCTTATCAAACGTGATCCGACCAACATAAACACTTATCAACCTTTATCGGTTGTTATCAACCTTAATGGTCTACATCCGACCTTTATCAACCCTTATCGGTCGTTATCAACCTGCAAAACTGGATGTAGAGCGAAGCTGCTGCAAAACCACCACTACAACTGTTGAGTGGGGTATGCAAATCTTTATTGATGATTCAGATGCTTGTTTTTAGCTTGTTCTTTATTGGAACGTATGCTGTTCTATGTGTTGTATGCGCGTGATTTCAATGAATGTATGCAGTGTTCGCTTCACTTTGCTAAGCGCTTGTAGCCTCAGCCTTACGTGGCTATGAGTCATTGCATTGTTTGCTTGCTTACGGGGGTATATCAGCCATCGCATTCGTCTTACGTGACAGACGGACAGGTTTCCTCGTTGGGCAGGCATATAAATGCTTACTTATTTGAAAAAAACAAAAGAATTGCGTATTTGTGTTTGGTTCAAACACATCACTTTTTGGGGGCCAGGCAGCTGGGTGTTCGAACCACTGCACTACGGCAGCTCTTGCTTTCTTTTCTTTTTTTAAGCAAAGCTTTATAGGCTCACTTGCGTCGGGGTCGCTGTACACGTACGTGGTATCATCATCGACATTGGTTCGAGCGTCGTCGTCTTCCTCCGCAGCTGGCTCGTTGGTGTCCCTAGGGTTGCGCTCGTGCTCGGCACGTGCTCGTGCCACTGCTCCCGCGTTCGTCGTCGTCTTCTTCCACAGCTGGCTTAGTTGCCGCTCACCATTCCAGCGTAGAATTTCACTTCTGTTCTGTCGTCGTAATGGGTATGCCGCGTTCACGGGGGTATGAGCCATTGCGTAAGGGAGTATGAGCCATTCATGCATTGTCTTACTGGACGGACATAATTAATTTTGAAGCAATATAATTTCGAAGAATCTCAAGCGGCGATGGCGGGCGAATGCTGCTAACCACGCCGCCGAGCAAACTCTAGACATCGAACGCAAGCGACAACGGCGACGAACAGAGAATCGTACAACGCAACGGAAGGAAAAGTTGCACGAAAGGGAAGGAAAAGTAGAAGGAACGGAAAAGCGTAGAAGGAAAGGGAAGGACAAGTAGTACGAAAGGGAAGGACAAGTAGTAGGAAAAGGAAAGAAAAGTAGTAGGTCAGGTACACACACGACAAGCTTCGCTTACCCCCATTTTCTCTACAGAGGAAGGGCTGGCGATATTTTGAATTCTTAATGGCATATCAAGCAATACAGTCAAGCGGCTCGACAACGAACGCCTCCAGTACGAAATGGCGTGTGTAACGAAAGGATAATTGCGTCCTGGTTGTGTTGTGAGCGGTGCGGTGCGTGACCTTTACAATGAAATGACCTGTATAACGAATGATTTAGGAGGCCTCAAGCACTTCGTAATAAAAGGCGCTGGACTGTATTAAGTTCAGTTAACAAAAAAAAAAAAAAAAAACGGTGCCACTATCATCATGGTTATGCCATGATGCCATGATGGTCATGGTTAGTCCTAGATGGCCAGTTCCTAGTCCAACACTGAGTGCATGATATTAAGTCAGTTTTGTAAATACAAGATAACACGCACACATCACAATACAATAGCACTTCGCTGTAAACAAAAGGTAGTTATCAAGCAATACAAGCAATCATCGCATGCTATACAAAAAAAAGATAAATAAAGAAAACCAGAAATCTTATGTGGAACATTTTATACACGATATAACACAAGACTACAACTACAACTTAAACACGGAGAGCCTGTTCAGCGCGGTTTGCTGCCGCCACCAGAGGTTGCAGTGAATAGAAAAACAATAGTGTAGATGGGTCTGCTTCAAGCTTTGCAATTGCTCCCTCGCTATGTGCTCGCCGCTTGTTGCGACGCATGTAATGTACGTAAGCGGACGATACAAGATTCGTGGTGACCACGTCTTAATGTTGTCGCCGGGGAGCGCAGGCCTTGCGTCCGTGGTAGCAACCCAGTAACGCCATACGCTTCAATTAACAACGCTAAGCGGTATGGGGAAGGGAGGAGAAATACATAGTAAGGAGAGAGAGGTGTACAGGCAGGCGAAGAAAGATGAGCCAAATGCGTCCCCTGATACAGCGACCCCTGCAATATACAACGACTGGAGCGCCGTCACACCTCCTCTCCAGCAAGTGACTATCCTATAGAGATGAAAGAGAGTACAAGAGTATCATCTACTCGTCGAATGCGCGTCCTTAATCAGCAAAGCACTCGCGAGAATCAACTTTTACCCACGTCCTTCGTATTTTAACTTCGCCTTTATCGTCCGCGTCTTCGGCTCGTCTTCGTTCGCCCCCATCGACAAATTGCTTTCCATCGCAGCTGCTTCGAACGGGGCGACACCAGAGACGGCGTACATAGGCATATACGCGGCTTATTTCTCCCACATGGTCGGTCTTAACGAGCAGATTAATATTCATGATGACGGGGCCCCTCTTGCGCTTTTTTGAGCAACGATGGCCCTTCGAGGAGCCTCTTCGAAGGACGAAGTTCCAAGCTTTGTCCTCTATGCGTCTTCTAGTGGTCCTTTTTGTTGTTTCTCCATCGTCCGGTCAATCCCTTTCCTTCTTCTCCTACACCCTCATTGGGAAGCGCTTTCGTTTCAACATAACGGCCATCGTTCGTTATTCTTTGAAAGTGTTCTGTTGCCTCTAAGACGTGCTTAATATTTTGCGTGGCGCGCCCGGACAGCTAACTCGATGACATGGGAGTTAACAGAGAAATAAGGTGGTAAGACTTTCGAGTAGGCGCTGAGAAGGAGAAGGAGAGTGGGCCTGTCTGGCTTTGAAGTGATTTCCTTCACGACTGTCTGGGTTTTCGCACCGTCAATCAACACTGTGCGGTGCAAACAGGGCTTGATTTGATAACATCGTTCGTTGAGGAAATCACACGCAGACACAAGAAAAAGTAAAGAAAAAACGCGTTTCACTGCTCCCAGCTTCATCCCTGTTTGTACGTTTCTGGGACGTCCACACGGAAACTTCGTTTATCTCGTATATTCCTTCGTACAACCAGACGTCTCTGGCGTTTGAGCCACGGCCTCGCTTTACGGCGTCACAACTATAAGAACAACACCGTCCGCCGCGATTTCTTTCATACGCGTCTCTGTCCTCGTTGTTTTCAAGCGTCGAAGCTCGCGCATTTTTGTCTTTCTGCCTGTGCTTCGTTTTCCCGAAGAGGAACCGCGCTTCAATTACCGAGCGGGACGAGCTATAGTAGCGTCAAATCAGTTTTTACGCCACGCGAGCCGAAACATTTCCTCTCTCTCTCGCTTTCTCTTTGCTCGCTCTGACGATGAACGTTATACGCACTGAAGGCGACACAGCCGCCGCCGTGGGGGCGCAGCCGAGATGATTAATTAATTCGAGCGGAGTCGAGGCGAAAATGTGCGCGGCGCTCGAAGCCATTAGAAACTTGCGGCGCGAAGCTGTGACATAGCTATGTAGCGCCTGTGTGGGTTTGTCTGTCGCTCTATACGTACGTATATGTTCGCGCGCAGTTCTTACCGTATTCACTCGAATGTAGGTCGGTTTCGATTCCGAGCGGACCACCCGAATTTGGAAGGTCAGAAAAAAAATTACAAAAACTTTCCTCGAATTCAAGTTGACCCGAATAGTAAACGACGACTGCCACAGGAAGAAAATTACATTTATACACCCTTTGCCCATCTTCACGCAAGCCAGAAGAGGCCACAGAGCCGCCACCTTTTGATAAAATCAATCAATCAATCAATCAATCAATCAATCAATCAATCAATCAGCAATTACCAATAGCCAGCGCCAGCCCCGCACTTGCCACTATACCGACGCCGCGTGCTCAGTATCATGTTGTCTCACCAAGAACCAAGCTTAAAAAAAAGTACAAGGATGCTGATTTTTTCTGCACTGCACGCATTCAATCCGGACAAAATGGGAAAAATAGAGTACCGTTACATTAGGCAGTAGTTAGTGAATGGCTGTATAAGCAGACAGTAATGACTACAAGATCGTCTTCTGGTGCGGGCGCGTTTCTCCACTTCCGACGGCTCCTAACGAAATCCTCGAATCCAAGCCGACCTATGGTATATAGTTTCGCAACTCATGTTTAAAAAGAAATAAAGCAGAAAGATCTATCGGCCTAGATTTGAGTAAACACGGCATGCGCTTGCGTGCGCCAACGCCTGCGTGCCTGTCAAAATCTCTTCACTCGCGCCTCTGACTCGTTATTAATGAGTGTGCGCGCCCGCCCCCGTATATCGCGATTTGGGAGCCCTCCCTCCCTCCGCGATCATCGCGATCGTGCGCATCGGTGGCGCGGGTGCGTTGTGTCTGGACGCGGTTCTCTAGTCACCGACGGTGCCGTAGCTCGGCTCGAAGTAAAGTTTCTAGCCTCGCGTTGAATATCCTCCTCTGCAGTTTCACAGGCGGTGGCGGTGCTGTCGTGGTGAGTTTGACCTGGTTACGCCGCCGCCCTGAACGTCGCTTTGAACGGCGCTTAACCGTGCGGGTGGCGAGGAGACGTTTCCGCGCTGTTGTTTCGCCCCCCCCCCCTTTTTTTTTCTTTCTTTCTAACCTTTCGCTCTCTCTCTTTTACGTTTTGAGAGTGACAAAGATGAGAACGTTGGTGGAGAGATAGGTACGCTGCTCACTAGGAGGGTATGAGCTCGTTAATTACTTAGCAGCCGAGAAACTTGTTTGTTTCTTTACAAATATATTTTCAATGAACTGCAGTAGCGTGTTGAAGGGGGCTGGTCAGTACATCAGCCAATTTTTATGCCCACTTCAGGACGAAGGCATCTCCCCACGATCTCCAATTATCTCCGTCTTGCGCTAACTGATTCCAATTTCCTCCTGCAAATTTCCTAACTTCATCACCGCACTAGTTTTCTGCCGTCCTCGACTGCGCTTCCATTCTCTTGGCACCTAATCTGTAACTCTAATGGTCCATCGGTTGTCTACCCCACGCATTATACATAGCCTGCCCAGCTCAATTTCTTTCTCTTAATGTCAACTTCAATATCTGTTATGCCCGTTTGCTCTCTGATATAACTGGATGATATAACAGTGCTAGAAGTAGGGCAGATGCTTTGTCGGCTCTCGTCTTCGTCCTGTTTTTAGCGCTGTTACTTTCAAGCGTATAGTTCTTTTTTTTTTTGTAGCGGATACCTCCGCTCTAGATTATTCGCGTAATGACAGAAGGCAATGGGGTAGTGGAGTGTCATGGTGTAGCACCTATAGATGGTAGGAGGGTGATGGGCAGGCGTTCGGCTTCTCATCATTTTCCCGATGGTGACGGGGGCTATATCTTCTTCGCTCGAAATTCTAGTAGAATACCAACACGGGTAACCAGATGATACTGGATTTAACTTAAGTGGAGTGACCATGTCACCACGGTTCTTTGGGGGAACTTTCGCCCAATCCTAGTATCTGTACGTTGTTGATTCTTCTCCGCCGCGGTTGTCGCCAGCGCGCTCCGTCGTTGTTTTGCGAAAGATAGAGCATTTCCATATAGTATATGTGTTGGGCAGTGTTGTGGCGTTGCGCATTTCCTTTCTGTTTGCGTGAGTAAGGCGGGTTGATTTATAAAGTTGTAGGATGTTGTAAAGGCACTCGTGCGATGAATGGGGCGAGGAGTTTGGTAAAACGGAGGGTATATATAGTTGGACCAACTATATATACTATATATAGTACATATAGTTGGTAATATATAAACATATTGGAGGTTTGGCAACAACCTTTAGTGATAACACGAGAGCCGTAAATACGAAGCGTACGAAAAAATTGGGGCAGCTTCACACTAGTGGTGCGAAGACTGGGCAAACAGCGAAGCTGTCGGCTCCCATCTAGCTTATTCTCGGATCGGCTAAGTTTCTGCGAGGTTATGCTTTTTCTTCGAAATTCGGCGAAAATTTATTTTAATCGTTAATAGGATGGAATCACCAGTATCCCAAAGAGCAATGAACACTCAGTCATTAAAGTATGTACAGCGTTGTTTTATTATTTTAACGCGATAGCGTTTAGGGCCCCGTGTCGCAGAAAATCCGGCGTTGGCAACCGGCGTGTGATCGCTGGTGGCGGAGAAAATCATCCAACCACATCCACCGCGCAGGCCCTACACGCAGTGCAAGGTTTTGGTGAACAAAAATAGAATTTAATTCTCACAGTGAAATCAATCAGAAAAATTGTAAAGTACGACTTTACCATGCGGCGTTGGATTGGCCGTCGGATTGTTTACCAATCGGTGTCGGATTATAATTTGAATTTATGATAAAACCTAATTCTGCTACGAGAAAACTCAAACGCAAACCCTTTTTCCAGCATTTCTACCAGAACTGCACGCGTCGGGGCAATAGCAAAGAATTAATAAAATAATTAAAGAAGTGCTAGGGCCTTCACATTTTAATATAAGACCACGCCCCTGGAAAAAATGTCTTTCCAGTAATGCATTTCAGTTTAAAAGTGAAGCCGACGTTAAGGGGATCAGTTTAAGCTTGGTCTTTGTAAGCTGGCTTTCCCACGTTGAGTGTTGCAGTGAATAAAGCCTACTTGCCGTATGCGAACGATGCGATGCGAACGGGTACCGATAACGCTATCGCGCTCTAGTCGTAAAGGCGAAGCCCTTAAGCGTCCTTCAATATTTTTTTTCAGTACCAGCCGTCGTAATTCTTTACGTCGCCGTCTGATGTCTTCACCGTGGTTGAACGATTGCCGAAACCACTGCTATCACTATTCGGAGTTACTAGCTCGTAACTCCGAATCTCCCGCAAATCGCCGACGTTTCGCCGCCGCTTCACCGCAAGCGATCTGACCTTACTCTCTCTCCAACACACACACACACACACACACACACACACACACACACACACACACACACACACACACACACACACACACACACACACACACACACACACACACAACACACACACACAACACACACACACACACACACACACACACACACACACACACACACACACACACACACACACACACACACACACACACACACACACACACACACACACGCACGCACGCACGCACGCACGCACGCACGCACGCACGCACGCACGCACGCACGCACGCACGCACGCACGCCGCACGCACGCACGCACGCACGCACGCACGCACGCACGCACGCACGCACGCACGCACGCACGCACGCACGCACGCACGCACGCACGCACGCACGCACGCACGCACGCACGCACGCACGCACGCACGCACGCACGCACGCACGCACGCACGCACGCACGCACGCACGCACGCACGCACGCACGCACGCACGCACGCACACAGCAGTCCAGCAGTCAACGATACCCCAAAAGCGAGCTGCCGTCTTTCTTTGCTCCCAACGGTGATTGAAGTGCAAAGCGGCGGCAACGAGCGTCTCATCCTAGGCATCCCGAGGGGAGAAACCGGGAGGACCGCTAATCCGGGTGCTCGAAGGCGGTCCGCGGCACTGAGCCCGCAGCAGTAATTAGCTTATTGCCGAACCCGGGCGCGATTATTCGAGCGAGCGAACCCATCAGGACGAAGGTACCCAACCGAGACCAAGGATCAACCTGCGCACTGCGCGTCCCGCATGGCGCGCTGATGAACTTCTGTGCGCATTTATTTGCCACGGTGGATCATCGGATCTACAATCAATGCGGCTTATGAAGCTATAGAGACGTGAGGCTATAGTGGCAACTCTATTTATAACCTCATCATATATCTGTAAAAGAAAAAAAAAAGCCCGAGACTCCAATGTTTCCCTCCGGCCGTTGGGCTGATTTACCGCGACAAGCGGTTTCAAAATAAATATCATTGTGTTCTTGGCTACCGAGGTGTACTTCGAATCGAAAAGCATTGCATGTATTTGATGCAATGAAGCGCGAAACTATGAAAGGGTACACTCATCAAAAAGTTTATACCCTTTGGGTCGTATCTTGTCCGCAAACTATAATCGTCATCTGTCTTGTCCGCATTTCCTTTCTTTAACGCTGCGAGCCCTGTAGTTAACCACGTGATGAACAGCATGCGCGTCATCAGCGTGACATAGCATTCTCGACAGGAAAGTAGCGAGCGCGTAGTTTTCAAGAAAGGAAACGCAAGCGAGCCAGATGATGATTATCGTTGTGGAACAAGATAAGTCTCAAAGGGTGCAAACGTTTTTGAGAGTGTCGAACGATGTGTGAGCCAAACGCCGTTTTACGTAACCTCGTTGCGCGCGGGGCATATAGGCTAAATAAGTGCGCGGTATTTCACTCGGAACCAGCTCTATAGTTGTCGCTTGGTGCTCCGTTTCGAACTTCATTTTTATTATACTCAATGACATTCTTTCTCACCGGTGGCTCCGAGAAGCCAGTTGATCAGTGGGGCAGCAGCCATCTTATGTTCCTTTTGGAACGGGGCAGTCTTCGACTATTGAAAAAAAAAGAAAAAAAAACTGTTTTATTCGGCATAATACTGCACGTCTAGTGCGTACACGTTACTCTTACGTGGTAAGTCTTTCGCGGTTTTCTGACGTTGCGTGGCAGACAGGGAGAAGAGGGGCGGCCCGAACAATGTGCACTAATAGCGGAGGGCTAATGGTGACAATGGCCTAATTCGCGAAATTTTATGTTTGTTTTGTTTTGCCTTAACATGCATAAACAGTGTGTATACACGTCATTTTCAGATGGATAGTTCTCACGGTCTTCGTGGTGTCACGAGACAGACAGGAAAAATGTGCGAGGCTTGACAAATTTTGACCAATCGTGGAGGGCTAGTGGTGGTTATGGAATAGAAACATATTGGAATAGCTTTACATTATGGCGCCATCGCGCGCCAAAATTGCCGCGCAACTGACCGCTCGAAGCACTTTTGGTCTATTCGCGGGCTTATTTAACGCTCGCAAAAACACTTTTATGTAGCGCGTATTGAGCAACAGAAAACTGTTTTTCATGTTGCTCTACAATTTTCTCATTGATGCTTTTCATCTAATTATAATATTTGAGAAGTTGATTAATTAATTAAGAATAATCGTGTAATTAGGCGAAATGCGAAAATAATCCGAGTATCTCCAATCGATGACACACAATATTACCTTGGTTCTGTCCAGCTACATGGGATTGGCGTATCTCTAATATTGGTGCATGATAGTTGGGTCACCCTGTATATACCTCTAACACGTGACCGGCTTCCCAAACCTCACACACACTTTCTTTCCCACTTTGGTACTAGTATAATGCTAGCACATTAAAGAAAATGGCTCGAGCTACTTCACTGCGGCAGGCCGTGACAGCGCAGTCAGTTACGCAACGCAAGGTTATACCGGCGGACGTTCGCGGTGGCCCACTCTGGCACCCTTAGCGCCCGCACGAGGCCGTGTCATCGTCTCGCCTTATTAGCGAGAGCCATCAGATTGGGTCGGCGCTGGAGCCATTAGCCGCCAGCCGGTGGTGCAATTCTTCGGTGCTGAGTAACTACCGGCGCGAATTGGTCGCCTTAAATAGTGCGACTAAGACGCTGGGCAGGATTGGGGAGCGCTGTCACAGGCACTCTTTAATTTGTGTACGTTATAAAGTACTTCTTTAAATCACACGTCTTTTATTTGGTTCACTCAATGCCCTGTAGCCATTTACTTAATTAATTATGCTTCGACCACTCCTATTTCTGTCTGTATGCTACTGCTACTATACTTTACAACTTACTGCCACTACAATACTACTACTTCTACTACTACTACTACTACTACTACTACTACTACTACTACTACTACTACTACTACTACTACTACTACTACTATTACTACTACTACTACTACTACTACTACTACTACTACTACTACTACTACTACTACTACTACTACTACTACTACTACTACTACTACTACTACTACTACGACTACTACTTCTACTACTACTACTACTACTACTACTACTACTACTACTACTACTACTACTGCAGAAACGAAAATTGGAAAAGAAACTAAGAGCTCAGACATTGGATAAAATGTCCCATGCATCGATAGAAATACGACGCACGGAGCTTCGTTCAACAAAAAGGCAAGGTGGCGATTGGAGGTCTTCTAGCGGTGCGAACAAATTCAGGTTGATCGCTTATATCCCGAATGTCATTACGTGTCGGTCGTCGCTCGACCACCTTCACGGCAAGAAAGAGATTCACCTGCGCAAGAACGCGAAAAAGCGCATAGGTTCAAGCAGATGAAGTGGTACTACGACTTTCTTTTTTTGTGTGTGTGTGTGTGTGTGTGTGTGTGTGTGCAGGGAAGTCTTGAGGACCGTTCATTTTATTTCCGTTTCTCTTCTCCGTTGGGGAGATACCGCCAGGGGGCCGAGGAGCACAGTCGTACCTCACATGGGCTCCTGCTTTTTCGCTATTTTGTGTGGAACATTGCTTGGACACTCAGCGAATTTGGTAACCTCGGATTCCTAAAGTTGCAAGGCATCGTTTGACGCCAGCCACGACGCAGTGAGTAGACCTTTACTCGAATAATCGAGCTCTGAACATTCTGTGACCGTGCGCTGTGAACATTCTGTGACCGTGGCGCGAGCGGGAGACCAGCGGCTCGCGCCTGCAGGCCCGCGGTGCTCGCACAGTAGGAGTAAATCACGCAGAAGCAGCGTCTGAGGCGAAACGCCCACGCTTTTCTGGAAACACAGATGGCGAACGCTTTACAAGAAGAGCCGACTACGGCGCGAATGGAGTTGACCGGGGCTAACTCTGATACCATACCACAGTGGACATACGACGCCAATAGCGGCAAAACGACGGGTAAAGCCCACATCGAGTGGTTACAGGTTGGTCGTAAAGGCAGATCAGCCAAAGAAGACAATGAATCCACCGAAAAAAGAGCTATAGAAGTCCTGAACCCAGACCCCAAACCTCAAGCACAACAACCACTGCCACAGCGTCAACGCATTCTGAGGATGCGACCCTTTCCTACTGACGACTTCAAAATCGTCTTCCGCCCTCAAGCAGGACTTGACCTCTCGAAACATACACTCATCGCAGTGACACATGCCATCGGAAGATCTAGTGGTTTGGTCCAGCAAGACTTCCACGATAACGTCCGTATACAAGTCCAGAAACTAGAGAATGTGATCATCGCGAGCACGGCAAGTACGGAACGAGCTTCCAAACTGCAGCATATCAACACCATACAACTCGGCGGAACCGTCTATCAAGTAAATCCCCACATTCGACACCCAGACGATGTGTGCCGTGGAGTGATATACGGCCTCGAACCGGGTACAAGTCCCGCGGAGATTGTTGCCGGCCTTCGAGTGGACTCAAGATACACGGTTCTCGGCGCACGCATGCTAGGATCTTCAACAGCCGCGGTTATCACCTTCGACGGACAGCACGTCCCTTATTACGTAACGTACCAGAGCGGTGACTACAGATGCAAGCCCTACCGAAAATCCGTCCAATACTGCAGAACCTGTGGCGCCATCGGACACCGACAGGATATCTGTCCTCAGCCAAGGGCCAAGTTCTGCTACACATGCGGGCGCGATGGGGTCACGGAAGAACATGACTGTCACCCGAAGTGCAAGATTTGCGGCGGAGACCACGAAACGGCAGGCAAGGAATGCAAGAAGAAACTCCGTAACAACCCGCCCCCCTACCAAGTAAGAAGACAGCAGCTTGATAACGCTCGCGCCCGAGAGAATCACTGGAGTTCAAGCACCGAAGACTTCCCCGCGCTGGTTACCACCTCGGACAGCTCACAAGGGCCCTCGCCTCAACAAAGACCTGGCCGTAGACGCTCTCGCTCTATCCTAAGATCGCGCTCTACATCCCGCTCTCGGTCACGGTCTCGCTCCGTTAGGCGAATCACTTACGTCGCCGCGGCGAACGGAAGCAGTGCCTCGAATTCCTCACGCAACACGAGCAGTTCGGACGAGACAGCGACTATACGGACCCTCGAACATAAAGTACAGGATCTACAGAGGACGATACAACAACAACCGGTAGCCGAGTGCAACACGCCAGAACTCGAGGACAGAGTAGCGAAGAGAGTAGAAGAAAGCATACTAAAACAGGTAGAAACCAGAATAATGAAGCGGGTAGACGAACGGCTGCAAGCATATGAAGCGAAGATTCTCGACCTTGTTGAACGACGCCTTCAAGTCTTCGAGGAAACCCTCACTACGAAGCTTCTCGCATCAGCAGACAGAACCATACAGACAGTGATAACTAAAATCATGGAAAAGGTAGAGCCACTAACCCGTACGGTCACCACACTCGACGCCAAACTGGATGGCTTCATGGCACAACAACACAACTTCATGACCTATGCTTACAAGAATTTCGTGACTCATGAACATCTGGCGGAGCAGTTGGGAACCAAACGCAAAGGACGGAAGACAGTGCGAGTGGAATCCGCAGAGGATTCTAGCTCGACACCACCAAACCACCTACTCCAGGTGGAGGACAACCACCAACATGGCGGCTCTCAAACGTAGACACACCGAGTCGCTTCCCACCCTCCGCATTTGGCACTGGAATTGCAGATCCTATAGACCCCGCTCGGCCAACCTGCAAGAATATCTCAAAACAAACAATCCTGATATAATCGCGTTACAGGAAACCAACACCAAGAAAATAAAGCTCCCCGGCTACACCACTATGGCACACACTTCCCGCACCGCAATTCTTGTCAAGAAGACACTAACCGCACAGCCGCACGAAATTGAAGACACTGGAATCGAACACACCATAGTGGAGGTGTTGCCGACTCGCAAGAATCAACAGAGCCTATACCTGGTCAACCTCTACAGCCCACCGCGAGAGCAGCTACTCCACTACGACCACTTCGTCCGGGAGCTTCGCAAGAGCGTTAACGGTAACCGGCTTGTTGTAGTGGGGGACTTTAACGCCCCACACGCGGCCTGGGGCTACCCCAATACCACCAAGAAAGGGGCACGGGTTCACGACGCCGCACAACAGCACGGCCTTACGCTATGGAATGACCTGCTCCAACCAACACGAGTGGGCAACAGCGTGTCGAGGGACACCAATCCTGATCTCACGTTCAGCCGAGACGTGCGAAAGGCCACGTGGACCCGACTCCCAGACACGCTAGGGAGCGATCACCACATAATTCAAATCGAGGTTGAACAATCTCACCGCGCGCCCAAGACAGGAAAGGCGCGACTCACTGACTGGAACGCGTATAGGAATGAGCTTGACGACGTTTCGGACATTGAAGACATTGAAGCTTGGCTATACGGTATCGTGGGTGCGGCTGACGGCCACACTAGGACGATTCATCTAGACGAGGACAATCCAGCGGTCGATAATCACCTACTGCACTTATGGGAGGCTCGGCGATCGCTTCTCAAACGATGGCGACGGCAAAAGCTCAACCGCAAGCTCCAGCGCCGAATTGCCCTATTAAGCACGCAGGCACAGGAGTACGCTGAACAGCTAGCGAGCCAGAACTGGCGATCCTTCTGCGACCAACTTCAAGGGACGCTCAGCACAAAGAAAACTTGGCATATACTTCGAGCACTGGTTGACGACACCCACACCAAAACCCAACAAAGACATACAATTCACCGGCTAATCCACAACTATGGCGGCACAGAGGATCAGCTTCTCCAAGAACTTCAGACGAAGCTACACGGTTCAGCTAACCCGCACACCACTGCCACCAACCTTTCCACCACCAGGGAGTACGAAGGAGCGTCCAACGAAGAGCTAGACCGGCCTTTCACACAGGCAGAGTTACAGGCGGCCCTCTCTAGATTAACACGCAATACGAGCCCGGGCAAAGACAGAGTCACCAACAAGCACCTTCGACAGCTACCCCCTCGGGCGTTGGCGGCTCTCCTTCGGTACTATAATGACTGCTGGATTAAGGGCGAGCTACCAACAGCCTGGAAACACTCGGAGGTGACCATGGTACCCAAGCCGAACAAACCCATCTCCATCGCAAATCTCCGCCCCATCTCCCTTACGTCCTGCGCCGGGAAACTATTTGAACACATGGTCAACGAGCGGCTCACCACACATCTCGAGGACAACGATCGCTATCCACACACCATGTTCGGCTTCCGCCAGATGCTCTCCACGCAGGACGTCCTCTTCCAGCTAAAGGAAGATATTCTTGACCATTTGAGCAAACACAGCAAGTCATCCATTCTAGCTCTAGACGTAAAGGGCGCCTTCGATAACGTGAGCCATGAAGCCATTCTCCGTAACCTAGAAGATATCGGCTGCGGTGCGAAAACATACGCCTACATACGCGCTTTCCTCACCAACCGTACGGCCACGGTGGGAATTGCCAATCTCCGGAGCAAGACATTTCACCTACCTAACAGGGGTACGCCGCAGGGTTCGGTAATCTCGCCACTCCTCTTCAACGTGGCCCTCCTCAAACTTCCCCGCCTCCTAGACACCATCCCAGGGATATTTCATGCTCTATATGCAGATGATATCACACTGTGGACGAGAGGCGCGAGCACGGGTGAACAGGAGGACCGTCTTCAGGAGGCGGTCAACATCATCGAACGGTACCTGAATACCTGCGGCCTCCACTGTGCCCCGGATAAATCCGAGCTATTAGTACTCGCGGCACGCACCCGGGGCCGGCCCCCAAGCCACGACGCACCGGACCCACAAGTCCTTCTTCAGGGAGTCCCGATACCGAAGGTCGACTCACTTCGAATCCTCGGACTCCACATACACAAGGACGGGTCCGGCTCCGCCACACTCCCTAGACTACAGAACACTGTGGCACAGCTGACTCATCTGATACGACGCGTGGCAAATCGCCGCAATGGCCTCAAAGAGCACGACACCTTGCGAATGATACAAGCCCTCCTGTACAGCCGAATTACATACGGAACTCCTTACCTCAACCTCAAGACAGCCGAGAAACAAAAGCTAAACCTCCTAATACGAAAGGCCACGAAACTCGCCCTAGGACTTACCAGCAACCGCCTCCACTGACCGATTGCTTCGCATGGGAGTTCACAACTCCTGGGAAGAACTTGCGGAAGCGCACCTCATCAACCAGATCGAGAGACTCAAGATCACAACCACAGGCCGAGCAGTCCTCCGACGCACAGGATACGCAATCAACCTAGAACTTGATGGCGAACGTAAGGAAAAGATCATGTCGAAGCTCCGAGATTGCCTACAAGTTCATCAGATCCCTCGGAACATGCATCCAGAACACCATCGAGGCAGACGGCTCTCCTAGGGTAAACGCCATCAGACACAAGCACCGTAACGACCCGCAGGCGCGCTACGTGGACGCAGCCAAGTATCCGGGCCGAAACGCTTTCGCCATCAGCGTCACAGACTACAGGGGAACGACACTGGCGTTGGCTACAATTCTCGCCAAACACGCGGACACAGCAGAGGAGGCCGCTATAGCACTCGCCACCCATACAAGCGACGATGCCATAGTGGTCTTCACCGACTCTCAAACAGCGGCACGCAACTACATGAAGGGCAGGATCTCCGTCAAAGCGATAAACATACTGAAACGTGGCGACACTCCTCCCCCCTACACCTGCATCATGTGGGTTCCGGGACATGAGGGACTCGAGGGGAATGAAGCGGCACACACCGCGGCCCGCGCAAGCGTCAACCGGGCCTCCCCGCACGAGATTTTCGACATGTCCCACCCACCCAAATCAGCGGAGGAAACGGAATCAATACCGCAAACTTATCAAGCGCTACTGCAGCACTATCGGCTTGGACGCAGGGTATACCCCCCACCACATCCAAAACTAACGAGAAACGAAGGTACCGACTACAGGCGACTCCAGAGCAATACCTTCACCCACGGAAGCTTACTGCATCATTTCCACCCGACGATATACAGCTACACCTGTCCACACTGCAACGTGCCAGACACCTTGGCACACCTCCTACTGCAATGCAAGCACACCCGAGCAAGCATTACAACGACACAACCAATAGCAGCAGACGCAGACCCAACCCTCCTCGCAGAGACGTGGGAGGCTGCGATCTCCAAGCCGGACCTAGTCGACCAGCGCGAACTCGTCGCCCGGGCCCGGAGGGCGATCCAAGCCAGAGGGTTCCTGGAATAAGGGACCCTCCCACCTCGACTGCCAACTAACTCACTGTTTCAAATAAAGGTTTATTCATTCATTCATTCTTCTCCGTTGCGGCACAAACTGCTGTGCGCGTGTCGGTGTAGCTCGCGTGTTTCGTTTCCACCCCCCCCCCACCTCCCTTTTCTCCCGTATATGTTACTTCAGATTTTCTCTTCCGGTCTCTCTAATCAGACCTCACGAGATATATCGAAGAATCCGAGTCTGTTCCCTCGTCGCGGCCACGTGCAAACCTTCGCAGATGTTTACATATAGACGAAAGAAATTGCAGCAGGTCCAACGAGTTGGAATCTATATACAGCGAAGCTTTGTGTGAGTGCATAAAGAGTCGAAACACAGAAAAAAACATACGCATGAATGAATGAACGCACTCACGCACGCACACACGCACACACACACACATGCATGCACGCATACACACACGCACGCACGCACACACACACACACACACACACACACACACACACACACACACACACACACACACACACACACACACACACACACACACACACGCGCGCGCACGCACGCACGCACGCACAAGACCGGGCGCGCACAAATTATACCGAGCCTTTTGTTAAGTGGAGTTGCCGACTACTGGCGAGTAAGATGGACGCCTTGAACACATCATAGTTTCAGAGGCAGCATGCGCATACGTACGTAGCGCAGTTCAAATACATTCCATCCGGAAGAAGCGTCTACTTCCTTATTACCGCGCAGCCGCGGATTCGCGAAGGTGACCTTTCTGGTTGTTTTTTTTTCTTTCCGCCGCACGGCCGGCGCCGCCGCTGCCACGGATGCGCGGAGGCGAGCGCCATCTGGTGGTGCTGCAAGGAACCCAGCGGCTATCGGGGCGCGCGTGCTCCGCTGTGATTGGTTGGCCTCTCCGACAAGGGAACGACCAGGCCGCAGCTGCCACGGTCACGAAACCCGGCGAGGTTCGCAAAGAAAAAGCTTAGCTTTTAAAAAAATTCAGTACTTCTAGCTTTGCTGTTCGAAACGCCGTGCGTTTAGAGCGCTCGGCCACGCACAAAAGTCGGCAGAGCCGAGCTTTTTTCGTTCTATATAAATCCCTTGCCCAAGATTTGCAGCTCACTCCATTTCTTTACTTCAAAGGTCTGCACTGCCTTCACCGCCCAGGCACGCCGAATATTAAGACGTGGCTTGGGAAAACGAGCACCTGGCCGCACACAAATAAGCGCTCCCGGCCGACCTTCGCGTGCGGCGCTCAAATTGGAGCTCGTGGTCTCATCGTTGTCCTTAAACTTGCACGACAGAGGGACAAATAGAGAACTCTCTCCTTACGAGTCCCTGAGCCGATACGCATCTGCTCATGCAAAAACCGCAAGAGAAAAAATGAAACGTAAAAGCTCGCTGGACTTCCTGGCTATAATACGACAACTGTAGCATTTTTTCCTTCTTCTTCGTGCGGCGAGCAGGCTGTTCCATGCGAATTCACCTCTTTTGATTCTTATACACGGTTGTGGAGCCTGCTACTCGAGAGAGTGGTTGCTATCTCTGATCATTCCAATTTTTGCAACGTTGTTGAACAATTCATGTTCGCGCAATGAATTATATTACAGCTTCGAAATACTAAGTGAACTGTACTCATTAACAATTTTAGTTCTTCGTTTTCAGTTGAGGTTTACGCGCCACGAACGCCGCCGCTCGTAATCGCAGATTGAGTTAGACCTCAAAAAAAAAAAAAAAAAAAGAGTACTTTCAAGCACAATCATTTTTACTACCCTTATAGATGTCTAGGCTGTCGGTCTTGTTTTCTGCGGAATTACTCAGTGATAAAACAAACGATACCTAAATATTCTCATTACAACAAATATGCTTTATCAGGGGCACAATACCTTTAATAAACAAAACCTCTCCAGCCTTTCTGTGACTACTTTCCTAAACACTAGGTAGGCGCAGAATTCCTCAACGTATCGCCATCTCGCGGATTTGCGTGATGATAATCGCATGACGTACGCACATGGGGCAGATTTTCGCTGGAACCCGGGGAAAACGCGTTCGTGTTAAAATCATACATATAACCCGCCAGGTATCAGCTGCCCAGGTGGACAGTGTGAATGCGGGCGTGACAGGCTCCAGAGACAGCGACCAAGCCAAGCTAGATTACTTGGCGCCAGTGTAGAGGCACCATATATCCCATACCTGCCTTGTATAGCATGAACGTCGGGGGTTTGAGGTAAAGGTGGCCGGTGGGGAGTTGAGGGTGGAATGGCACGTACGTTCTTACGGCGACCCGCTTCGAGATCGGGGGATTACATTATATAGCGCGGTGCATCTCTACGGCTCTGTCTGTCGGAGCAAAGAGCAGGGAAGGTGGGGTGAACGGAGCGCGTCACAGACGGGAGAGTCTGTGAGCAGCGTACCGGAACCGGAAGAAGGCTGCAGCCCGGGGTCATTTTCCGGTTCACCTGAGTTCGACGTCACCCTGCGTTACGCTACCGGAGACAGGTTCTCCGCGAAGGAGGCAGGCAATGCCGGCGACGAGGAAACGAAGCTGTAGCCTAGCTCCGCGCAGTCGGAACATCTCGAGCGGGCTCTTTATTATGCACGCCGCTCTTATCTCTCTTATCGCTGCTGTGTGTATTCCTTACTTGCAATTGCACGGGCCAGTTGGTTACACTTTAACCTTAGGAATGCTGCGCTCCTTCTTGATTTTCTTTTTTTTTTCGATTGTCACTTTAGGCTAGCGTATTGCGAAAGAGTACCAGAAAAGAGACGGACAGTGTTCTCGTGCGTGTTGTGGGGTGTAGGGATCACGCAGTGCTTTGATCAGTAATGATATTACATGCTTTGCCAGATCGCATTGTCTTTGTATTTTCCGGATAATGTGACTCTTGTGCGGCTACGAAATTTCCGACCTGAACATCTCGCTGTCTTTGTTGTGTACGATGTTATGCTAGGCATTCGATTCCCGTGCCAACGCGGAGTTGTATTTTTGTACGTTGTGTTGTTTACTGTGTTTTGTTAGGAATACACGCGCCGCGCTGGATGTGTAGTTTTAGGTTACGCATACTTCTCACAAAAGAAGAGCGGCGTAACAAGTGCCGTACCAAAAAGAGACAGAGAGAGGGAGAGAGAGATAAATGAATGTGGAGGCAGAGAGACTATCCTCACTAGCCATCATCACGCCCGGTTATCGTGCATGTCCGTCATGCGCTGCTGCATGTTACTCCAAATGACAAGGTTGATGCAGGAAATCACCCCCCTCCCCCCCCCCCCCCCGCCTCACGCGCACACACACACAGACCACACCGGGACATCATTCTTTCGTCAGCAAGCACGAGCAAAAAAAAAAAAAAATGCAACCGGAAAGCCTTGTTCTAATGTTGAAAGGAGGTGTAGAAAGAGTTCTCTCCCTGAACTGGTGTTCGATCCCTGCTTGACACTTGCCCCACTACCTATTTTGCCCCTTTCCTTTCCTGTCAGTAGATGACAAGCGCACGCCGGTTCATTCTGGCGCCGCACACCGGAAGTGACGCTATGCGGGTAAGGGGGAGTGGAGAACAAACGGAAGTGCCCTTGGGGAGTCCATCTAGGGTGTCACCTCCTGCGTCGACCGCATCGACACTTGATATATCAGACAAACACTCTCCCCGTCCCCCCCTGTCACTCCCTTCCTGCCGCTGCGGCGACTTTTCACTGTTGATTAATGTGAATCTCTGCCGCTAATTATTATTTCTTTTTTTTTCCTTTCGACACTCCCTCTCTATCTCTGTCGTGAGTGAAATTCATACGCCGAACGTCTTTTCGAGGCTTTATTGGACGCCCTTTCTTTTCCGTCGCCTCTCATTGTTCTCGCCTTCGGTATGCCGTTTCATTTTTTTTTCTTTCTTTCTTTCTTTCACGCGCGGAAGCCCTTTGTGCGTGGGCGTGCCGCGTCAAAGACCGGAGCGCCGGAGGCTGTGCTCCCTGTGTTTGCGTTTTTCAGATTGCGGAGCTGAGGGCGACATAATGAACGAGAAACGACAAACCAAAATAAAATTAAAAAAAAGAAGATGAAGAAGAATAGCAGAGGGAGCGGCGCGTATGTGGCTCATGCCAGCACGATGAGCGCCAGGGCGGCGGCGGCGGCGGTAACTGAAAAATGGGAGTCCGGGCCATTTGTTTAGCGATGAAGGAACGGAACTCGCTACACAGAAGCGGCCGAGGAAAGGGGAAACGGCGCTTCGCGGCTGGATTTGCGGCTGTTGCCGCGTTAAAGTTGTGGAGAGAGAATGCGATGTCGGGAGACAATGCGTAATGCAGAGAAAGGAGGAAGGAGATGTTTCTTACGAAGGAAAAAAAAAAGCTGATAAGGGTCGCTCCTGCATCGATGCCCTGGCTATCCCTTCTAGTTCACTGTACCCTGGCCTGGGTTCTCAGCAAGTTGGGAGGAGCGTCAGTGCGAGGTGTACAGACGCAGGGAAGGGAATTCGGAAAGGGAAAGTATGAGAGGCGATTGGAAAATACCGAATTAAAATAGGGAGGGAGAATGCAGCTATTGTAACATGTGGCTCAGTGACCGCGGATTAGAATAATACAGATAGAAAGCAAAGGCAGGAAAGAGAGAGAGTTATAGTAGAGAAGACCATTCGCTATTTTCTGCAACCCTTTAGGGAGAACTGCTCAGTACCTCAGGAAAGGCAGGGAGGTCAACTATAGACGAGACCAAGGATGGTATTCTGTAAGAGTCCACCTAGTGGACGGTCCATTTCGGCCGCTGCTGATTGGCTGGAGCTGCACGAGTGAGGAGGAGACAGGTGCCCCCAGCCAGTCTCCTCCTCGGTCGTACAGCTGCCGCCAATCGGCGACAGCTGAAACGGACAGTTCACTAGGTGGACTCTAACAGAATACCACCCCAAGAGTCCAGGAGCCGTGCCCCGGACAGGGCTGAAGAAACTGTCACCTCTCCTCCCCTCTTCACCCCCGCCCTCTCGAAAACCACTCATCATTCAGTTTGCTATCCTACAATGGTTTCATTCGGTTTGCTACCCTTCATGATGAAGTTTGCTACCCGATGAAATCGGGCTCATGAAATCTGCCCACTTTCGTCGAGTTCACATACAAACGAAGCCTTATTTCTTTCCGTCATCGCGTCCATCTGCAGCCATTCTCAAACGCGCTGAGTCAAAGGCACGTTGATTTTCCTTCCTGTGTGCGCCTCGGCAACAACTGCATGCGACTGCGTGTTTCTAGGACACTGCGCGGTATATAACGCGCCGCTCGTGCCGTTCCATGCACGGTCGTTGTATGCACGGTCGAGACGGGACGGGTCGTAAAACTGCCGCACGCCTCCTTGTGGGTCCGACCCGAAAGTCGATGATTTATAATATTTCTTTTTATACGACATAAATGGCTTGGTGGGGGGGGGGGGGGGGGGGTGTCAAGGCCGAGTTGGCCTTCTTTGAATTCGCTCCCTTTCTTCGTCTTCGGCATTGCTCGCCAGACGCAGTCTCATTAAAGTGGCCAGAATTTATCTGCAATGTCGGAAACGTGAGAAGAAACAGACGTTGTTAGCTTTCCGCTTCACCAGTGCTCGCTATATCGCTGGCAACGCCGCTTAATTACCCAGCACACTTAAACAGCTATTGCATCGAAGACCTCAGCACATTCTGAAAATTTCATTCTGCTGCCTTCAACGTTTCTTTCAGAGAATTTTCGTCGACCAATAGAAGCGGATATGCTCTACCGCTATCCAGTCGCAATATCAGCTTTGCTGCAAAAACATAAGAAAGCACAGATGCTGCCTGGCTTGTTGCTTTGACGCAGTACTATGTTCCAGTGCAAAAAGACGAACAGCCGATTATAGAGGACACATCGCTCAATCTTGTCGTTTTGGTCGCACCCATGTCGTTACGCTGGAAAACAGCAACATAAAGCGGCGTAGAGAGATATAGATACAATCTTTAATGATATGCTGGAGACGTTAGCCGGGCTAAAGCGGCGTAGTTATTATGTTCAATGTACATAGAATTCAGTAGAGAATGAGACACCGCGGCGGTTTATGCAGTGATTTTGGCAGTTCCATTTTTCGTAAAGCATAAGTTTTCTCCCAGAAGTTGGTTACGTACATAACACATTTTTTTCGCATCGGTTGCCAGACAGGCGAGAAAAAAAAGTGTTATACAGTGTGAATCAAATTATGTAAAAGCATGGAGGCGGCGTTGCATAACACGCTCGACAATAGAGAACATAGTAGTTTTAGGTATGTAGTGATTTGTTGTTTGATAACGCAGTACATAGGTGCGCTTGCTCAAGTACTTTGTCGGTCAAAATTCTGTACTGTATGTATAAGCTCGAGCATCCCACTCTGCAGGGAAGGGAGCGGGGAAGCTCAATGCACCGCCTTCATCCTTCTCCTCCTCATCATCATCGCCGTCGTCATCTTTGACATCCTCATCATCATCTTCTTCATTTTCTCTTTTGCTGACTCCTCTAAGAGGTCATGACTGATGTCTAACTCATGTCCTCTATGAGGCCATGAGTTAGAAATGTCCTCATTGCTTGCCATGGAAGAGAACGTAAACATCGCGAAACGCGGTAGTACACAGAAGTTCTGAGATTTTGACGACCAGAGAGTGTGGTCGTTGCGCAGACTGAGATCGAACTGAGCCTCACTTGCTGAAGGAATAATAGCAAACAAGCGGACTGCTCAAATAGACTGTGGACCAGGATAAAAACACCAGCAGTGTCCGCCATATATTTCTCGGAAGACGAACCACAACTATAGGAGAGTGACGATAAGGGGAAGATGAGAGTAGCTGCAACAGCACCAAGAACATCAAGAAGAAAAAAGGAGAGAGAGAGAGAGAGAGAGAGAGAGAAAAGACAGAGCGGAAACAAGAAGAACAAGATTAAGAAAAAAGAACAAAACAATAATACCAGGAGGACGTGGGGGAGAACAGCATCAACAGCAATAACACCATCACTGCAAGACGAAAGAAAAAAAGAAAGAAAGAAACAAAGAAAGAGAAAAGCAACAAAGAAAGAATTAAAGACAAGAAAATCAGGAACATTGGTCGAATGGAAAAAGAGCAAGAAAATGGTCGCTGCCTGGTAACGAATCTGAGCTTGTATTTCTCAAACAAACACGCCTTTGTTCTTCCGAAGGCTGCTTGTTCAAATGTTTCCCTATACTGCGTGGGAGTTTTAAACGAAACTCTCATATTGCCGTCGTGTAGCAAGTACAGCGCCGCTGCCTCATTGTTTCATTCCGGGGCCCAGACTTCGCAACGCCGTCGCCGGGTTGAATGTCAAGGACACGCCCCCTAGCGAACGTCATTACGCAGCCTCGCAGGCTGTGCGGGGGCTGGCATGCGGTACGTACAGGCCCGCGCTCGTTTCGCTAGAAACTTCACGCAGCTATGCCGCGTGGTCGCCGCGCCGAGCAATACGGGCCCGTAATTGAAAATTTCGGAGAGAAGCGTCACGTGGACGCGTCGTTCGCAATAACAAACCTTGAACTTCTTTTTCTTTTGTTTACATTACGCGCGATTCTCTCCAGTGGCGAACTCAGGTATAAACTGACGACGCGGGCGTGGTATTGTTTCTCTTCCGTCTGTTTGAAATTGCCAGATGAAATCGCGAGAACCTTTCGTTCGTCGAAACTGTTGGTAATTGGCTGGAGTCGGACTGCGTTTGTGTTTATTTACATACGAATCGCATTCGTACGAACTGCCGGCCGCCGTGGCTCGGTATAGCTTTCTTTACGTGAATTCGACGCCAGCCGGTCGAGTCAGAAGTCGAGCTGACCTGTAGTCCGACCCAACCGCGTTTACCTGCATCTTGGCGAGCGTGTTGGCATATAGTATAAACCCGACCCTTGCCAAGCGGGTTGACAGAAATTGCCTCGGAAATTTTTTTGCATGAACCCGACGACTGATTCCTTTTTTTACATGAACCCGAAGCAGAGTCGACCAAACTTTGTCGGGTTCACCTAAAACTCGGCGGCAGATTTTTTTACATGAACCCAAACCGACTCGACCCGACTTCGTCGGGTTCACGTAAAACACCACCATTGGTTTTTCTCACATGAACCCGACGCCTACTCGACCCGACTTTTTCTGGTTCATGTTGAACTCGACTACCGTTTTTTTACATGAAAACAAAGGCGACTCGACCCATCTTTGTCGGGTTTACGTAGAATCCGACGACCAGGTTTTTTCACATAAACCCGACGCCTCCTCGACCCGACTTTGTCGGGTTCATGTTAAATTCGACGACGATTTTTTTTTTTTGCATGAAAACGAAGCTGACTCGGCCCACCCTTGTCGGGTTCACGTAGAACACGACAACGGTTTTCTTACATGAACCCGAAGTCGACTCGACCCGACTTTGTCGGGTTCATGTAAACGAAGTCGATGGCTAGGGCTTTCTGCTGCTGCTGCTGAGCACGAGGTCGCGGGTTCGATTCCCAGCCGCAGCGGCCGCATTGCGATGGAGGTGCAATGAGAAAACGCTCGTGTATACTTATAGATTTAGGTGCACGTTAAAGAACCCCAGGCGATCGAAATGATTCCGGAGTAGGCCTCGACTACGGCGTCCCTCATAAGCCACTGTGCAGTTATACCGGTACGTCGAACACCATAATTTAATTAATAATTTAATTAGTGCACGAACTTCTTCGTGAATGCGTGTTTCGCGCTCTCGGGCTCTGGCTCGTTAAACTAAATCAGATTAGACTGATGAAGTGTTCTTTCAAAACTATATTTGAATTCGTTTAGTGGCAAACGCTTTGTATTATTAGAGGAGAAAAATGAACGCCAACTTTCATATTTTTTATTTATGTTTTATTTGTTATACATCTATTTTTTTTTAAGTTTTGCGTCGAAACTTGAGCGCCGGAGCTTCAGCGTGACGTCCCGGATTTCAACGTATTCTTTCATTTGCGGGCCGTTTTGGCGTTGGAGAAGTTCTCTCAACTAGCGGCGACGAGCTTTTCATTCTTTTTGACTACAATGTATGCAAATGTATGTAATCATCTTATTTTTATCTTAGCCGATGAATAATTAACTAAACCGCAGTAGACCCCGTCAACATTTATGACATCATGGCGAGTTGGTGTGGGAATCTCAGGGTGGTGTCCCCACCCGTCTTTCTTTCTTTTAATATGTTTTATCTGTCTTACCAAGCTTCCTTTATTGGTAGTCGTGGTCAATGTGTCATCGCAGAGGCCTAACTTACTAACAAAACGCAACATAATGTTTCTGTTTAGAGTGCTTTAAGATCCTGGGGCTGTACTCGCAAAGAAGTTCGCCCGCTATGACAGAGATTGATATCAGGCGCCTTTGAACATCTATAGCGAGTATATTAGAGGAGGCGGTCGGATAATGATAAACAGCTTTTACAAATGACAAGTTTTGCGAACCCGACTCGCGTTGGAATAAACAAGGCAGTCTCGCACGAGCAGTTCGTAAGAACATGCAATCGCGTCTATCGTGTGGTTTTATTTATACGAGTGAGGTGAGTGAGTGAGTGAGTGAGTGAGTGAGTGTGTCTGTGTGCGTGCGTGCGTGCGTGCGTGCGTGTGTGCGTGCGTGCGTGCGTGCGTGCGTGCGTGCGTGCGTGCGTGTGTGTGTGTGTGTGTGTGTGTGTGCGTGTGCGTGTGTTGCATTGACACGTTTGTTGTGGTCGCCTTCTTTTCCCCACCTTCCGAATTTTCCATAGTTTCGACATTGAATGTAAGTGTCCGTCCTCCTATGATCTGGTATGAGACTAGCAGTATTGTTAAAGAAATAGATAATTACCGAGGGTGGCGGCAAAATGGTTAAAAGTTGAAAGCTTTCTAAATTCGGCCAGTACAGCGGTGCGCAGGTTGTACGATGCGTACTGGAGGCCCGTCATAGATGCACGCTAAAAACTATAGCAGAGCTTCGTTATAATGAAATCATCGGGGCAGGTAACGGAGTTCGCTATAAGCGCTATTACGTTAAAAGCAGATAGGCTCTAAACGAGCCATAGTACTACGGGAAACGATATCCGACTGGTCTAAAGGCTCGCATGACGTATAACACATAGAAACAAAGCTGCGTTCGAAAGGTGCAGCGTGATAAGAGCGAGATTCTGATACCGCCCGTCAACAGCAGCCTCGCCAGTCGGTTGTAATGAAGTGATGCAGCCAGAGTCCCAAGCCCCTGCCACCACGTGGAAAAATGGCCTTTGCAGCGCTTTTTACCTGTCTCCAGGGCTGGGATTTTGTAACGATTCTATGCCAATACCATGCCTTCTCGTGCCTCGCCAGTGATGAGAGCGGCACTCCGCCAGCGTTACCTATGGGATGAGCCGGCCGTGAACGGTGGATGATAAGAGTGGCATAGAATCGAGCGGAAGGAATCGCTACAAAACTCCGGCCCATGTTGACTCGAAGAAAGGCAGAGCGTCACCCACGTAGAATGTATGCTGCACCGAGCTGTCTCGGGTGGATTTCCCACTTTGCGCATCATGTGCTAAGCGAAGTCTGGCATCACTCGATTTCGAATAATCCGGTATAAAATGCGTGGGCTGCAGTCAGGACCTCGCAAAACTTCGAATAAAGCGATAGTTCGATTAAAACGATTATATTATAACCAGGATTTACTGTACGTCCAACACCCTCTTATGCTCAATTAATTCTGAATTGATTTAACGTGTCCAAACGCCTACATTTATTGCGGCTTAACTGTTTTGCTTGCAATTTGTCTTTATTATTAATAAAATAATAGTGGTACACAGTGAAATTTGCAGAAGGAGGTCTTAAGTTTACAAACCCGCAGGCGGGACCTCCTTATTATTACACTTTAGAACGCAAGAATCCTGATGATAGTGGCCATTTGGCGCGAACGTTTTTGTTAGTTCCGACTAGATCTATAACTTCAGAGAGAGAGAGAGAGAGAAATAACATTTATTAGCCCCGAAGGAACTAAAGCCCAAGTCCGGGCCTCCTGGTAGCTCGTGCCTCCTGGCCCAGAACGTTCTTGACGTGCTGCACCAGAAGCGGCCACCATAGTTTTTAAAACCTTCGTGAGGGAGTGGTCCACTCCCCCCAGCTGCCAGGACGCTGGTTGTGTGGTAATTTGGAAAGTATTGTCTTTGTGAAGATGGCGTTTGCAGGGCACTCCCACAAGATATGTTTATTTGATGGATAGGCCCCGCACTGTTTACAAGTGGGGGAGCCTGGGTCCCTGTTAATATAGTGCGTATAGTGTGGTGTGAGTAATGTGTGTGTTTGTGCTTTTCGTATGATTGAGGCGTCCTCTCTCGAATGCGTGTAGGATGGTGTGTTGAGAATTGTTGATGCTTCTCTGCGAGACTTCAAAAGTGTATCCTTTCTTTCCGCTGCATCTTCTGCTCTTCTCTGGGGTTGTAAGTATCTTCAACAGGCCAAAGGATAGGAGGTCCCGGATTTTCTGCGCGGGTGAGCTGGTGTGCTCTTACATTTCCTCGCAATCCTTGATGACCTGGAACCCATTGTATGCGTATGCGTAGAAGGGGGTGAGCATGCATGTACATGTGGATCTTTGTGCGTATGTGGTAAGGAAGGTCATCATTTTGAATGTCTCTGCAAGCGCTTTGACTCTCTGTTCGGATTGTGATCGTGTCTGATGTGTGTGTCATTTACGTTATGGCGAGCATTACTGCCAGCAATTCCCCGTCGTGAGGCGTTGGGACTCCCAAGTAATTTTTCACAAGCGTCGAGTCATGGCCCACGACCACTGCTTTGCTGATTTCGGCATTATGACTGGCATCTGTGTCGTTCGTGCTTTTATCCTCTGTCCTCTGCATTACACTTGTTCAGTATAACTTCGGAGACAGGAGAGAAAGCAGCAGTGCTCACGATGAATGCGACCAGGTGTTTTTATCACCTACGTAAAGTGAAATATAAAGTGAACGGAAGCTTTCATTATAGCGTATATGCCATGCAAGGACAAAACACGGTGTGCGACGTTATCTACAAGTCCCAGCGCCAGCTCCTCGTGGCGCCGCAAATTTTGACAGCGCGTGCTCGGTGCTATAATTACCTGTTTAACAAAAATGTATATTACGTTCTATTCGTAATGAACGACGGCTATACTTGGCAAAATTTCTCATATTTCTGAGCCCAAAGGAGCCAAAAGCGCAAAGACAGAAGAAGATAAAAGAAGAATACATTCAAATTCAACCACGTCACACTGATGTCATCGGCGGCACGGTTCAAGGACGAGATTGAAAAAAAAAGGCAAGTTATAGAATTACAAGTGTAGAGGCTCGGAAAAGCCGGTAAGCGACCGATTGACGCAGCGCGGAAGGATTCGAACAAAGCAAACACATACACGTAAACGGTGCTGTGCGTTTCTTTCCTTCTCGCATGTCTATCTCCTGCTCGCCCATATATTCGTCGCAAGTTAGGGCAAAAATTAGCTTCGCTAATAAGCAACACACTTCTCCACCTTGGAGACGACGATAAGAGTTTTGGATCGATGCTCTATATCAGTCTCAACTGATTTAGTATTTCTCCCCGAGCGTTCCTTTAAGTTGCAGCAGAGCGGAACAGAGGCACTTAAGCCTCTCCGCCACTACACGATTACGGCGCCGCGTTAGGAAAAAAAGCCCGAGGCTGTCGATGCCATAAATAAAGACGGTATACTCGCGCCGATCGCAGGCATCCCCGGGCCACGCGACTACCAGGGCTCCGGGCCAAGGAGGCAGCGATGCGCGACAAACGGGCGCACCCGTCCGTCTCACTAACGCCGGGCGACGCATTCCAGAGCGGAATGCCGCGTCGTCCGTCACGCCGGCGCCTGTCGTGCCGTCGCGCGACCGACGCGGTCATTAGCGCGCAGCCGCGGTGTAAGCGCGCGAGCGGAAGGCATTCCTCTCTTCAGCCGCGGCCCCTAGCTTCTCTCGGTCGGCCCGGTGGAAAAGCCATTCCTTTGGCGAGCCGTCGCCCTTTCCGTGTTCCAGCGGCAGGGCTAGACGCGCATGCGCATATACCCCCCCCCCCCCCCGTTTTTTTTTTTTTTTTGAGGGGGGGGCAGTGTGATAAGACTTCCGCTACAAACGGATAACTGAGTATGCGATCAACCACCCATATATCCATGCGTATGGCTTTTTGTGTGGTTGGATAAGACTTGAAGTGAGTGAGTGAGTGAGTGAGGGAGCATCATCAACCCTCCTACCAATGAGTAGAGCTGCTTCCTCGAGATAAGACTGCCATCATGAGTGAAGGAATAGCAGCTACCCGTCAACCGATGAGTGTAACTTTTTCCTCGAAACAGCTTAACTCACTTTTATCGAATACTACTATCAAAGCAACTCATTTTGGAATACCGATCTCATAATTATGCCTCATACAGAGGGTGACGAAGGCAGTGCTACAGTTTTTAAGGGCGGCATACTTGCACAAGCGGATGTAGCCTGAATATGTACTCGTCGAGCTGCAAGTCACCCTGCGCTGTGATATTCTGCGGTGACAGCGAACGTCTGTGATTGTGTGCCTATGCTCCCTGTCTCTCTCTGAACTTTCTTATCTCCCTACCTACAGGTAGACAGATGCCGGAAGGTAGAGATAAGAAATAAATCCGGAAGCAAATCGGATTTCCTATTATGGTGGACCTCCTAATATTCCCTCTTACTTATGTCTTACCCTCGCTCTCTCTTCTTCCTCTATATAAGACATCCACCATAAGTGAGTGAGTATCAGCTAACCAACAACCAATGGGTTGTTATACCAACTTCTGCCTTTAGATAAAACTTCTACCATGAGAGCAACATCAGCCACCCAAACACCAATGCGCACAGCTTCTTCCTTGTGATAACTCTTCTGCCACGAGTGATTGAGGGAGTTAGCGGGTGAGTGAACACCAACCGCCCGCTCACCAATTCGTACTGATTATTTTGCTATTTTATAGCACTTCCGCCACGAGTGGGTGGAGGTAACATCAGTCATTTCCCTAGCTGTCACCTCGCATGCTCACTCACTCACTCACTCACTCACTCACTCACTCACTCACTCACTCACTCACTCACTCACTCACTCACTCACTCACTCACTCACTCACTCACTCACTCACTCACTCACTCACTCACTCACTCACTCACTCACTCACTCACTCACTCACTCACTCACTCACTCACTCACTCACTCTGTCCCTGTCTAATTCTCTTACTCTTAACTTATTCCCTCACTAGCTTTCTCTGTTACTGACTAACTCACTCACCTGCGCACTCTTTCACGAACCTTTTCACCCGCTCTTTCACCACTTCACTCTCTTCACTCACTGCCTCAGTCTCTTGCTCGCTACCTCGCCTACTCACTCACACACCCGCTCACTTACTAATTCATTTACTAATTCACTATGTCACTAACTCACTCCATCGTCCACTAACTCTCTCGCTCGCGCACTCACAAACAAACGCCAGAATCAAACTCGACCTCACCAGATCAGTGAGGCGAACAAATCGCCCGCATTCTCTACCGCGCTGTTGCTCTACACTCGCACTTTCCTTTTCTTTTAATCCCGTCTCGCTTTCCCTCCTTCGTGCGCGCGCAATGCGCGCTTTCATCTCTACGACCAAGTTCGCAGACCCGGAAGAGATAGGGACACCGGAAAAAAAAAAGAAAGAAATGCACGGTAAGGCTGCCAGCAAAAACTGATCGCTGTGGCGAACTTTCGCACAGCGAGATCCGAAGGAAGCGAGCTAGATTAGGGATGAAGATGATTGGTGGAACCGGCGCGTCCCGAACACCACCCGTATCATCATCGCGCGCTCGCTTCTTCATACGTACGGCGAACAAGGAGCGCTTGGGGAGGCGAGGGTACACGAAGGACAAGAAGAAAGCTCCCGTATAGACATAGCATCGAACCGTTCTTCTTGGAACCACTTCCTTCGTTTTCTTCCTCTCTCTCTCTCTCTCTCTGGAGAAATCGCTGGGACCGTTGTGGCGTGAAAGGACCGCTTTGATTCGCCCCCCCCCCCCCTTTTATTTCTTCCCCTCAGTTCTTCCTTGCAGTCTTCTTTTGTTTCGTGTCTTTCGAGGGAATCGGAGCACTGCGGGGAAGCTCCACACTTGCGATCTCCTTGTCGCCGTCTCTTGCGCGATCAGTTTTTTTTTTTTTTTTTTCGCTTTTGGCGCGACGTTTGGTTGAGTTACATGCGGCCATCCGCGCAGATGCCTATATTGCTTTCTCTCCGTCCAACCAATGATAGTACGCCAGACATTGCGTTCAACCCTTTCTGGTCCAATAATTCCTGTAGAAATCACAATGCTTCGCGAGGTGCATCTGACCGAAAGAATAGCCCCAAGTGAAAAACTTATCTGAGAAATCAAAGTAGCGCAGCAGCTCTTATTACACCATTTATCTATAGACTTGGTGTCCGCAGGCAGTTGGCTTTTCCAGAAGTTCCTTGAAAGTTGCCACGTTGCTGCACAGTGCGATTGGACCCCTGTGCCGGGCCTCAGAAGCCTATGTCACTTAAGACTGGCTAAGTGATTTAGCGTGCATACAAATTAGTAATTTGTGATCATAATTCATACACTTAGCAAGGAGAACTTAGCAACTCGAGGTGCCACAAGCTGCCTCCAATATGTGAGACAGAAGGCTTCGATGCATTGCAAAAAGATACACTGATAAGTTTTCTGTATTTCTTATTTTTTTTTCTCGTAGTAATGCACGAAATATACAATTGTGATTGCACAAAGTTCGGACGAGAGATGGTTAAGAGCAGTGCTGAACGTCTACGCTTTCGTTGTAATCCTTCTTCCTTGATGTTTCAAAGCAGAAGGAACTTGATGTGGGCGAGTTGGTGTAACATACTTGAAGAAAAAAAAAATAATGTTTCTAGTTTCCGCATTTTGGTTCCAGACTTTTTGTTTCTATGACCATTTTTCTATCACGAGAGAGCTTCTTAAAAAAAGAAACAAAAAAGGAATTATAATAAAAGAGAAAATACCTGAAAATGTCCCCTCTGTCCAACTCCTTGAAAGCACACTTTTGCCTGCGCAGAAACCATCACGATGTTATCAGGCGAGGAATTATAGAGGACGTGGTCCCACGATCTATTTGTCATCTTTATCTTGTAATATTGTGGCAAAGCTAAAAACTGATTAATCGACTGGCTTGCGCGGCTTGCGTCTGCCTTTTGTGGAGGGAGGGTACGGATGTAGGGTGCTGAATCCGTTTGCAATGATTATTCGAGATGTGAAATAAACAACGAGTACGCGCTCGCATACGAAAGAAAGAAGAAATGTTTTGTCGCATGTTAAGGTTTCAGCATTGCCCAAATCGGGTTGTATGAATGCTGCCTCATGAAGTATACGTAGTATACCTTCCTTTCTTTTGGTGTTGACGGTGAACAAGTCTGCGCTCCCCTGCGTACAACAAAACAAAGCCTCGGAAACCTACAACAAAACGAAAGCTGTCGCTAAACCCTCAGAAGCTATTAGAAATCTGAGGCTTTCGCATTTTCTTCATCATTATCGCTTGTTACATACAGTTCTTTGAAGTATCATAACCATGCAGGGCCGCCGTGCCGCACAAAGTAAAAACTAAATCTCCCAGAAACTCGACTGGAGTTGTCCAAGTATGCGTAAGCATTGTGCCACTTGCTCATCTCCACGCAGCGCGATTATCACTCTTATCGGACTCGATCCGACCCTTATCAACCCTTATCGGTCGTTATCAACCTGCGAAAGTAGATGTCCAGCGAAGCTGTTGCAAAACCACCACTACAACTGTTGAGGAGGGTATATGCAATACTATATTGATGGTTCGGATGCTTGTTTTGAGCTTGTTCTTTATTGAAACGTATGCTGTTCGGTGTGTTGTGTGGGTGATTTCAATGAATGTATACACTGTTCGCTTCACTTTGTTGAATGCTTGTAGCCTCAGCCGTGTGGCTGTATGAGCCATTGCATTTTTCGCTTGCTTACGGGGGTCTGAGCCATTGCTTACTGCGGTATATGGGCCATTGCAATCGTCTTACGTGACGGACAGGTTTCTCGTTGGGCAGGCACAGAAATCTACGCGCATTAAAAGAAAATTCCACTGCCGCTAATGGTTGGCCTGACGGGCTATAATTTATGTTCTCTCCAATCTCTCTCTTTTGTTCCCGCAGGGCTGCACCGTTATAAGATCGGCCTTAATCATGAAATAGCTTCGTCGATTCCATTTATGCCAGCGACGCCTTCCGAAAACACCACGCTGTTTTCAGCGAGACAGGCACGCTTCCAAGACAACGGGGTCCGAATTCTGAGCGGGCCGTATTCACAAAGCTTCTCTTCCGTAAAGTGCCCTTTGCCATTGGCTCGCCGCATTCGCTAATAATATGTCCAACATCGGGATCGGCCGGATTAGCGGAAAAAACGACGATGACGACGACGCAGCAGAACGGTCGAACGCGAATGGTCGAACGGGTTGGGTTGCCTCAAGTGCGGAGAGATTTTTCAGACGCATGTCGGTTTGCTACCCTACCAGAAAAAAAAGGAATGAAGGGATAGAAGAAAAAAGGTACGAAGGAAAGTACTAATGCACCCGGATAACAAAGTTAACGGGTATAGGCCGTATTCACAGCTGCAGGGCTTTCTTTCCCTCCCCCATCCCCCTCCCCACGTGTAGGGTCGCAAACTGGATTAAGTCTGCTTACCCTCCCTGCCTTTCCTTCTTCCTTTCTCTCTCTCTATCTCTTTCAAGCGTTCGAATGCTCGTCTTTTATCTCTTCTCGCACTGTTCTAAGCGTCATAAAGACAGAGAGAGCAAGAAAGGAGAGCAGGGGAGAAGAGTCGTGAGGTGTCTTAATCATATGATCACTATCTCTCCACCTATCTTCATGAAATTTCATCTTCAGAAAAGGGAGGCCTTGCTCTCGCGAAAAAAAAAACATGTTCGCTCGCTCTCTATACCTATCCCTTTCCTTATGCTTTCGTTATTGCACCCTGTTTTCTCCTCGAGCAGGGCTTATTCCGCTCGGCCGAAGCCCTCTGACACCGGCGTGAAAAATTACTTCCTCGCAGAACCCATTCGTCTCGAAGGGGGCGAGGCGGCCGCGTCATTCCGAATGTAATCTGTTACGGAGCCTCGCGACACGCCGCCGCCGTCGTCGGTGGAGTTGTTTTCATGGCCACATTTTATACACTCTCGCTTGAAACTGTTGCCGCGGAGCTGTTATAAATCGGTTATTGGAGACCGTATAAATACACGCAGACATGTACGTCTGTTTTTTTCTTCTGCTGAACGGTTCGCTTATACTTATCCCTATTACCGCTCCCTTCTCCCTGCCTCCTCATTTCCCTTCCCCTCCTTCGTTACCACTTTCGGGCTTTCTCTGGAATGATATTTTTCTTCTTTTTTTTAATCCGTGGGTTGTTTGTGTGTGTGTGTGTCTATTTGCTAATTCTTGCGTCGACGAATCATATATATATGGCATTTCCTTCCCGTGTTTTCTTCCGTTTGCCGCCTTTAGTTAACCGTTCGTGGTTCTCTTTTTTACGACTGCTTTTGAAGGTGTCGTCACCGTAGGTGCGCGCTTCTTATATAAAATTGGTTATCCTTCATCCGGCGACGTCGCTGACTTCTGACCTATCCAGTTTCCTTTTCGCTTAATATGAAACCCCTCCTCATACCCGGGTATTGCCCCCCCCCCCCCCCCCACCCTTTCACGCTCTCTCGCCCACTTCCCACGTAGACCGGGCCGTTTTCCTTTACGGCTCTCCGGTCGAGTTGGCGCGCAATCGCCCTCGAGCGGTCGTCGAGAATCGCTGCGCTGTCGTTGGGCGCCTCGATTCCGAAGGAAATTACGAGAGCACCGAGGTTACGTCCGTCGCATCCGGGACACGAAAAGAGAGATTGAATGGGGGGAAAAGAGGTGTATAGGGAAGAGTCGAGAGAGAAGGTTTGAGCAAAGGGCGTGGGTTGTTACGGAACACTCAGGGAGAGGGAGAGGTTGGATAGGGAAAATACGTGTTTGGAAGAGGTGAGAAAGGGAAGTGTTGGGAAAGGGATTAGATGTTCCGTGACACGCCGAGAAAGACGGAGAGTGCGAATAGGGAAGAAGAGGCGTGCTGGGGAGAGGCGAGAAAGTGGTGTCTGAGGAAAGGGATGGGATGTTCCGGGACACGTACAGAGAGAAAGAGAGATTTCGTAGGGAAAAGAGGCGTATGGGCAAAAAGGTTACAAAGAGGTTGTGCTGTAATAGGGAAGGGATCTGTAGCTGAAAGACGTGACCCGGCACCGTCGCGCAAGCTGCAAATGATGGGAAGACGGGCGACACGCGTCGGTGGGATAGCTCTGACTCTGAAGACTATAAAAGGAGGCCGGAAAATGCCCTAGAGGAGCGATCGAAGTCAGACTTTCGGATGGAGGCGTACGATGCGTGCCTATAGTTAACGTCGCAACGTGGAATGAAAGGTGACGAAATCTGAGCTCGGTTGGCTGCTAAAGAAAATGATAAGGAAGAAGAGAAGGGAGAATCTCATTCCTTATTAACTAACACAGCGCGTCTGTGCGTTATCGAGTTGAGTTCGGCAGATATCTGCTACCTTGAGGAAGTTTTGTGCGAGTATGCAGTAATTCACAACACGCTCGATTATAGCATAATGATTTCCGAGGATGCCAAATGTTGCTTTAGAAAAGTGAACTTTGTTGTAGACAGAGAGAGAGAGAGAGAGAGAAAGTCCTGATCGAGAGATCAAACTGTGAACCTCGACCGGTGCAACATCAAGTAATTCTGCTATTGACAAATTGACCTTGAATGAAACTCTACAGTGCCCAAGGGCGCAGCGTGTGAATTCTTGACTATGCTTTTCCGAAAGCTCTAGAAAGTACCTGCCAAGGAAGGACTCGGAAGGATAGGCAACGGCGGTGTCATGCCACTTGCTCCAATAAATCAGTGAATCAATCAATTAGTTAATCAAGGAGAGGGAGAAATTGTCCTCCGTCCGAGAGTAGCACGAAACCATAAAGTAGATCTATACGGGTTTCTCACGAAATAAACTATCGTTGGGGACAAAAAAAAATTACCTGGTGCCAGTACCTCATATTGGGATCAACGCTTTTCCATTGACTCCGGCCTGCTACCTGAGCGATCTAACTAGGAGGCAAGCAGATCGCATGGCGAGGTGAGACGAATCGTCACCTCGAAGAGCAATCCGGAACACTGCAGAATGGATGATCAAGTTCGGCGGAAATCCGCATTCCACCGCGCCAATTTTCGCAGAACTTATCTTTGTGATTCAGTCAACAAATCAACCAATTAGCCAATCGATCGTTCATCTCAATGACAAATCATCACTAGAGCAACTGACAAGGTGTCCTACAAACGCTGGGGATTACGAAGAAGACATGCTCAGCGACAACAACCCCAGCCTCCGATACTACAGATCGGTGAAAAGGCACCGTTCCTTTTGTGCGCGTACAGTCGGTAGCAACTAGAGTGTACTACTAGTGGCAACTCCTCCCATCGTCCTTCCGCTCCTTTCGCGATCACGGCGGACAAAAGGAGATGCGATGCGGAACGAACAGAATGCCAGGCAGCCCACGGGCCGCTTGTGCTTCACTTGTCTTGCGCAGAATCCGCGACACTGGATGAACAGCGAGCTGGCGGCACGACCTGCCGAACAACACCGACAACTCCTTCGCTTCGTTCTCTGCTGCTATTGTTGACCAAGCGGCGTTCACAATGGCCCTCATATATATCTCGCGGATGGCGTCGCTTGTTACATTTTCTTTTTATTCCCTTCCCTGTAGCCTTTTCTTTCCCTGACGGCTCTGTTTACCCGAGAAGAGAGAGAGAGGAGAAAAGACGCGCTGGCTTAGATACGGCCGTAGCGATCCCCCTAGGGATCTCGCCGTCATAACCTGTGTAGCGAGCGCTTTTTTCGCGGGGATTTGATCCTCGCGTTGACTGTGCTAGGCTTGCAACACGTGTTGCGTCACTGCCGGCGTGTGTCGGTTAGCGTTCCTCTCGTGTCGCATTGGTCATCTTAAGTAGCCATTCAAGTTCGATCATGTAATTGAGCCCCTCAGTTCTTTGTTAGCTTCTTTTCATTACCACTCTTGCTTTAAATTTATTACCGCTCTCCCCCCCCCCCCCCCCCTTTCATTCTCGCTGGTAGACTTTTTTTTTTCTTTTTTCTCCTGACCTTGATATCAATTTCTGAGGCAGTATTTTATGCGTGCCCTTTTTTTTATGCTAACCCATTTCGGTATGTCCCAGAAGCCGTGAACGTACGAAAGTATGGTTAGTGCTTGGAGGTATGTATGTGAGGATCGCTGGCAATTTCTTTAAACCAGCCACCTCTATAGATGTGCCTTGGAGAGCCATACCAATAAGTATTTCTAGATCTAATAACACTCGTGCATCTTAGCGGTCACTTTTCGCACATTTGCTTTCGTTATTTTTTTTTTCTGGCAGACCATCTTAACTCCCCTAAAGGCAGCTATAGATTGCCCGAACTTATTTATCGTGCGTCTTTATTACATCTCTGCAATGTGTTTATTATACTACTGGCAAAACGAGTAAAATTGAGAAGCGCTAACCGTAAGCGTGACACCACATTCTACGACTAATTCTACAGCCCCTTTTACAACGAACTATTGATGTTGTACTGTACTGTACAATGGACTGTAATGTTAAAGGACGCGCTTAATCAGAATGGATAGATAGATAGCTTCTACTAAACGGCGCACGTTTTCAGAGTGCTTGACACACGTTCCAGCGTTCGACCTTCTAAGAATGACTTTACGATCACGCAACACGCTTCCGCGCTGCTATACCATCGTCGTCTCGCGTGCAGTGCTGTATTGACATTACAAGCGTTGGGAAATGCTAAACTGCGCGGGCGTCGTGGAGCAAGCGATCCGCGAACGATCGCTTTATATATATATATATATATATATATATATATATATATATATATATATATATATATATATATAGACTCCGGAATGGGTGGCGCGAGCTGCTGCCTTCTCGGCGGCTTCAGTTGCACTATGGGAGCGCTCAATTAATAGGGAGCCTACATTCAAGCGCCGTTTGTTGGATGCACGATCCCTATCAATTAAGAGCTTAGCACTCCATGATTCTCCCCCCGAACGACGACGCCGGATCGCGGGGTCGCTCCCGGGAGCCGGTGATCGATTTGCTCGAATAGAGCCCCAACCTATAGCTCCCTCGAACGCCTACGCGTTACAGCCTGTGCGTCGCAGAACGAGCTGTTCACATGTGCATTGCCGATCGCTTAATCCTTGCGACGCCCTTTTGCGCGCGGCCCCGTGTCGCAGAAAATCCGGTGTTGGCGTGGGTGGAGTTTTCCGCGATCGAAAATTTCCGTATATATATTTAGGTATATGAATATACCACGCCTTGCTATATGACTGTGCGCTATATGCGGGTTATATTGCCACACCATTCTACCTCTAATGTTGCTCACGTCTCGTTTTACATTCTTGACAATCTCCTTCCTCCGAATTTTCAGAATGACAGTGCACAAACAAATGTCACGAAACAAAACACCGACAGCGCATGCCTTTTATGTTAATAAATATTCTCAGACTGAAACATTAAAAGTTCGTAACAATAAGAGGAACCTGAACATGATGTAATTTTGTGGCGCGGTTGTGCACAACCTCCGGGATCGGCCCACGCAAGAAGACCGCGTTTCTAGCAGAAAGCATCGCCTTCGTGCAGAGCGTTCGGCGCCAGTGTTTCCCGGTAACCATTAAAGTTGCATAAGCTGCAGTTGTCGGGAAGCGTAAGAAGCAGTCAGGGATCTTTGAATGCTAGCGCGTTCCATTCTTAACTTTGGCGAAGCTTAAGCGTCCTCCAAGCAGCTTTTGCCAGATCTCGGCGGGCCCTGATTTTGTGGCAGGTATGCTTCACCTAACGGATTTCATTTTGCGCAGGAAAGGCTGTACACAGGTTCCGTCGGGCATTTGAAACAAAAATACCGAGGTGTAACGCGCATGTTTAAATCTATGGGAAGCTAAGCTTTAGTAAAGCGGTTAATTAAGTTCTTAATTAACCACTTTAATTAATTAACTAACGGCGATGCGCACAATCGTCCCGTTCAGTCTGTGTCTAGCATGTGAGGATTAACTCACACAGCATAACTAATGCCTAATCAAAGTGATTTTAGAGCCGGCCACGGTGTCTATCAAACAATCGATCCGACGGTGTTTACCGTGGGCTTCTCGGCTATTCCGTTCGTGCGTGATGGCGAAATAAATAATTAAAAATTTTGATTGCGTGAATTTTAACGCCCCGAAATGACACAGTGGGCTATGAGGGTCGCCGTGTAGTGGAGGACTCCAGATTAATTTTGACTACCTGGAGTTCTTTAACGTGCACCCCAAAGCACGTCCCACGAGCATTTTTTTTTTTGCGTTCCGCCGCCATCGGAATGCAGCCGCCGTGGCCGGGGAGGCGAACCCACGACCTCGGGCTGAGCCGCACAACGCCATAGTTACTGAGCCACCCCGACCGGCAAGTGTTTCAGCGAACACTTTCAAACATTTTTAAAGGTTGCCTGTGGCAGATAACACAATTCTAGTTCATGAGCTGGTCTACTCGAAGAGGTGGACATTACATGTACAAAAAATAGAAATGCATGATCGTTTAATTAACAAAAAAGATCACTAATAAGGTTTTTAACTAATTACATTATGGTCCATATTGCAATTTACAAATTATAGCCGCGGAGTTCGCAAGGCGATCGGATCCACTTGGAACGAATTCTCAGGATGACACCAGTTTCGAAATGTTGATTCCCGAACTTTGCGGAGAAATGCATTGGCGTTCCAGTTACTTCTGCGCTTCAATGCACAAAACGACGTTTTGTTAAGAAAGTAACTGGAACGCCATTGAATTTCTCCGCCAAGTTTGGGAATCAATATCTCGGAGCTGGTGTCATCCTGAGAATTCGTTCCAAGTGGATCCGCCTTGCGAACTCCATGGCTACAATTTGTAAATGGCATTGTGGACCACAAGGTAATTAGTTACAAACCTAATCAGTGAAGTTTTGTTATTTAGTCGATTATGTATTTCAATCTTTTGTGCGAGCAATCTCCTCCTCTTCGAGTAGACCAGCTCATGAATAAAATTGTGCTATCTGCCACAGGCAACCTTTAAAAAATTTGAAAGTGTTCTCTGAAACATTTTCTGTATATTGTTCTCTGTATATTTCAAAAATATCGGCAGTGTACTCTGTCCGAATTTTAACCCCTCCCTGTGGCCGTTCAAGGCACACTGCACGGATTTACTGTCTAGAGCGCCAAGCAGCGTGCGTCGTTTATAAATTGGCTAGATTAATGCTTCCATTTGGGCGATTTCTCCATCGTTGTTGAGCAATGCGTAAGAGAATCGTGACGCACGCGCGATAGCATCGACGCGTATACTATAGCGTTCCCTGGGGGCAACTTCCACTCGTATAACGCCCTCTTACTGCAACGAGATCAGGACGTTCGTAAATACTATTACTCTACGTTCGCAAGGCGAGCTCCACTGGATGAAACGAAGTAATGGGCTTGACGAAAGCGTAGCGACTTCTTGGCGCAGACTGGTTGCTTGCGCAAGCATAACGCAGTAGCTTCTTACGAAAGAATCACCGTCTCAATTCAGAGTTATTAGATTTGAAATTCGTCATATAACGACTAGTTTTGCTGCTCGCTGTAGTGCATTCTAGACCGGCGGCAATGAACCGGGCTGCAATGGAAATAGAGGGACAGATAGTTGCGGAGGGGAGACCGCTCGGTCTACTCAGCGTTGCAGGTTCTCGTTAAATTCGCTACACAAACAACCTGTCGTTCTCTCTCTCTTATGGGCAGCCAAGATAAAATTTGAACTGTTTCTTTTTTGCTACGCGTAGCTCGGCGGCGAAGAAATGTTTCATTTTTTTCCTTTTTTTATTATGCAATTTTTTTTTTGCTATTATGAAGCACCAACTCGACCGACGATTTAAATAACTTAGTCGATATGGGGCACACCGCACGGAGCATTACCATGAGATAGCAGAGAGTGTGCAGCATGTGCGTAAACGTATTGTTCTATGCGAAATGTTGGGACACCGAAGAGTTGGATGGCAGCAACATCGCTAGTAGCGCCATCTGGTGGCGACAAGGTTTACTATAGAGGGAACACAAAGCTATTTAGAAAACCTTCCCTACCAAAATTTCTGCGGGATGTTGATTTGAGTGAGTGAGTGAGTGAGTGAGTCTGTTTAATGAAAGCCGGAGAGGTTCTGTCTGGTTACTCGCTTGGCAGACTACTCCAACGCAACATAATGTTTCTGTTTTGAGTGCTTTAAGATCCTGGGGCTGTACTCTCAAAGAAGTTCGCCCGCTATGACAGAGATTGAGATCAGGCGCCTTTGAACAGCTATAGCGAATATATTAGAGGAGGCGGTCGGATAATGATTAACAGCTTTTACAAACGACACGTTTTGCGAACCCGACTCGGATTCAAATAAACAAGGCAGTCTCGCACGAGCGGTTCGTAAGAGCATGAAATCGCGTCTGTCGTGTGGTTTTATTTATGCGACTGAGTGAGTGAGTGAGTGAGTGAGTGAGTGAGTGAGTGAGTGAGTGAGTGAGTGAGTGAGTGAGTGAGTGAGTGAGTGAGTGAGTGAGTGAGTGAGTGAGTGAGTGATGAAGACCGGAGAGGTTCTGTCTGGTTTACTCACTTGGTAGGCTGCTCCAGGTGGACGCGGTGATAAATGATTTGATAGACACGGGACGCACGATACTTGACACACACATAACATTCGTTTAAATCGCAGTAGGTACTCTACTAAGAGCAACGAAAAGTCGACAGAAAGACGACAGAATTTATTTAACCACTTTTGTACGGGTTAGGAACTTCGCAATATCAGCCGTCGAGCTCAACCAAGAGCGATGGCAGGAAGCGAAAACGCGCTCGTCGGGCGTTCGCTCACATATATTTCGTCGCGCTGTTTGCCAGGGTGTGACGTGTAAACGTACGGCGCGAAGACATGAACGCCAAAGCGTGTAAATGCAATGAGATATTGTACATCGTTCCTAGTTAGGTATGGGCGCTGTGTTTCACCGCTACTCGTTTATCTTCGTCTGTTCGTGTTGGTATATATAAGGTGCGGGCGCGTGACGCAAACCCATCACTTCCGCCGGGGCGTGGCGTCACTACACCGTTTCCTATAGCTCTTCTCCGCTTGGCAGCGGCTTGGCTTCGGCTTCACTTGACTTTGCGGCTTTATAATAGTCTTGGACGAGGTCATTCGTGGCGGCGACGCCTCTTTGCACACAAATCTACAATGGTATACATACGTCGTCGCGCACACATTCCTGGTTGGAGACTCCCGCTTTTCTTTCTTTCTTTTCTTTTTTTTTCTTTTTCCTTTTCATCCTTTCTTCGAGTGCTTTCAGGGCGTAGTGACGTGTGCACACGAGTACATTCACCCCCTACATCGTGTATTTTCTTTATTTGTTTATTTCTTTCGTTCTTTCTTTCTTTCCAAGTGAATAGCTTTCTTTGGCCCTTTCGGTTGTGTTCGGGGTTGGTTAAAGTCACTAGATATTTTTTTTTGCTTTCTTTAAGGTCCCTAGATATTTTTTTGCGAGGAGAAAGTCTAGGGACTTTAGGGTTGGTCGGTGGTTGGTTGTCGGACTCGGCAAGGCAGACGGTCGTTCGTTCGTTCGTTCGTTCGTTCGTTCGTTCGTTCGTTCGTTCGTTCGTTCGTTCGTTCGTTCGTTCGTTCGTTCGTTCGTTCGTTCGTTCGTTCATGCGCGCTATTCGCTTGCACTGACAATCATCGTCGATGGTTTCTGCACAATTTTTTTTTTCTTTAAGCACGTACGGATAGTATTCCATTACGTAAGATAACGAGCAATGGTTACTTTTCAATAAAATGCCAAACGTACACATGAATAAAAGCTGTTGCGTTAAGAAAACAACGGTCGCTGGTGAGCCCCAGTCATTGACACCGTGTTCTTGTTTTTCGCAGGCTGCCACCACTTGTGATCTTCGCGCGGCTGCCGTCCGCGTTGTATGGCTGCTGTCGTCTCCGTCTCAAAGGTTACACACTCTCTTGTATTCCCGTTTCTCTCGGTCTTTTTCTTCGCAGGTCGTTCTTCTATAGCTCCCTTAGTTGGCGACAACCAGCGGAGATAATTCAAGGGTTAATTGCATAGCCGCTCTTTATAGAAGTAGCGTCTCAGAGAGAGAGACAGTGAAGCTACAAAAGCAAGCAAGCTGTCCAGGGGACTGAAAAATAACATTTAGAGAGTCCCTACAAAGCAAAATACGTTGATTTGTATTAGTAAACTATGATTCAACAATGCAAAAAAGGAAAAGAAAATCAATATATATATATATATATATATATATATATATATATTGTGAGCGTTAACTGTGGAGTTCATCATCGTCTTCATCTGTATGTACCCATACTCATAATCATCATCATCATTTGTCGGGTTGGTGCTCGTTGGCTGGCTCGCGCTGTGTTGAAATACAAGAGCTCTGCCTTCGTCCCGGGCGTCGTCTCACAAGTGGTGGGGCGTGCGTTGCTTTCTTCGTCCTCTTGCTCTACCGGTCACCCCTGGAGCTCCGCTCTGGTCGACGTTTGTGCTCGCCAAGACCAGTCATGGCACAAACCGATGCAGCCACTGCTGCCACAATATATATATATATATAAACGTTCTTCAACTCCTTATCCCACTCACCCCTGTATCACATTTCTTCAACTTTCCTGAACTTGCTCAAATATTATTAATCATAAAAATGAAAGCGTCGTGAGTGTAAGCTCCACCGTGCCCCTAAGCGGCTATGGTGGACTTAAGCCGGTTGGATAGTGAAGGTAAATGAGCACGAATTCAAAAATTTGATTTAGAAGAAGAAAAGAAGGAGGAGAAAGGGCATGACGACGACGACGACGACAACAACAACAACAACAACAACAACAACAACAACAACAACAACAACAACAACAACAACAACAACAACAACAACAACAACAACAACAACAACAACAACAACAACAACAACAACAACAACAACAACGAAAACAACAGGAACAACAAAAACAACAACAGTAACAACACGTTGTGCTTGTCCGAGGCGAGTGCCGTAACAGTCAAGAGCGAAAAGGAATAAAATAGAAAGTCATCTCTCCTGCCGGAATCCCAGGGGAAGCGCATTGATGACGCTGAGCGAGAGAATTAAAGGCGTCTCCACTTGTGACGTCAGCGTACAGCCTCGGCGCCTCGCATCTGCTGGGACCGTTGTTATGACCGTTAATTCTACCGAAGGCGAGCGAGGTGAATGCGCTTTTAAGAAGATTAGTGGACTCACTTAGATAGGGGAAGCGTTCACCCGAAAGAAGCTGGAAAAAATGTTTCGCGATGCCGAATTACGAGGAGGACCCCATAAATGTTTATACCCCAAGGAAGGCTTATATAATGAGATTCAAAATTGTGGTACAAAGGAACGTGACATCGGCGCTCCTAATTAGGCGGCTTATATTTCTTTACAAACATGAGCTCGTAAAGAAACCTCATCTGAAAAAAAAAATTCATAGCCGGCTGTGTATACAGGGGCGCAGTCTCCTTTATTGCGAAGGCGCTCTTAATTAGCGCCGTATCCGCTTGCGTTCGCTTCGCGACTTAGCATTATAGTTTCAGCTGTTCAAGCACGTGACGTTCGGGCTTTTTCTAAGCGAATTTAAAGAGTATTTCGCTTCACTCCTGCTGCAAGCAGTGAATATTATGCCGCAGACTCTCATGGAAAGGTCATTTGAGCATCGGTGCAATTTCTTTTTCTCTCTCTCTCTCTCTCTCTGTTAACCGAAGCTTTCTCTGCTCTTCGCATTTGCGTTAGCATTTCAGCATAGCATGTGAATGGTTCAGTACAGAAATATAAAAATAGCTTGGTGGTAAAATCTTGACCTCTTCGGTTCCCCCGTGTCCCGTGCATTGGGAGCACGTTGAAGGTTTCCTGGTGGTCAAAATTAATCCCGAGTCCCCCACTACGGCATGCCTCATAATCAAAGCGTGGTTTTGGCACGTATAACCCCAAAACTCATTCAGTCCTCCGGTGCACAAGCACAAACATTGCGGGATGATACACGTAACTGTGCGCAACGCATTTAGTTTTATAACATTTAATTAACCGCTACACTAACGCTTTTCGATGGAGGCTTGCCATAAGGCATAATGTGTGGCATGTGTTACATGTGGCTGTGTGTCGTGAAACGCTATGTTGTGTATGAGCTGAAAGAGTGTTTTTTGTTAGCTGTCCGTATGCTACCCACCGATGATCGTTCAAACACTACATGGACCACGCGTGAGCCTTGTTTGTCCTCGTCCATTTTGAATGTTCGCGAGAGCACAAACGAAGCAAGGACAAATGGCCGAAAACAACACGTTATCGCTGACTTTTAAGTGAGTGCCGTCAAACGCCTTTACCACGAAGAGAGCGGGAACCGCAATATCTTATCTTATAGAGGTCAGTTCGCTATCAAGGTCACGTACCTTAGATCAGAATGATACAAAATAAGCGTGCTGAAGCATAAACGTTTAATCCGACCCTGCTTAGATATTGATTTCAAAGAATCACGATAACCACCACTTGCGCAGGTTCATTGGTTCCACACAAAATACTAACGTGTGGCTGGAAACGCGTAGATTATCTCCTTAGACAGGCAAATTCCTTCCGAAATTCGTCGTTGTATTGGAGCTTCCAATACACGTATAAGACAGAAAGCTGGCGAGGCCTTTTTGTCTGTTTTGCTGTACACGTCCTTCGTATAGTAAAGGCGTTCATGAAACGGTGATCTATTGCATTCTATTAAAAAAAAAATGAGGCATCAAGGTAACACTCGTTAAAAAAAAAAAAACTCACCGGAACAAGAAGGGGTATACGTTATTAAAAACTGCCATACCTACCTCAAGAATATACTGAAAGGTTCTTGAGGTGCTTAAATTTTGAATTCAAGGAAGTAATGGTTCTGGACTAGCACTGGAAAACGGAAATGGCACAAAGGGACGAGCATAGAAGCGCTGCTTGCTCGCTTGATTCTCAGAAAATGTGAAAAGGCAATAATTAACCGACTGACACGCCAGATTAAAAAAAAAAAAAAGCTTGGTAGCCCCCAACCTGGCCTCAATGTAACACGGACTGTCGCCGGTGCTCGGTCGCGCTAAACGCTGATTCCAATTACTCCCATAAGGTCAAGCGTGACGTGACCATGCTTTTGGTGGAAGAGCGCAAAACGAATGTGTGTTGAAAAAAAAAAAGCCGTTATTTCGCGTGGACGTCAGTGGAGGGAGAGGTTCCCCCTCTACCCCTTTCTCATCATTTTCCAGCCTTCGTATTGGCTCCCGTGTAAGTTTCGCCAGCTTTGTAATAATCGGAATCCACCCGCAAGTGCATTTAGAATATGTAAAACACAGGAATTTCGGCCGAGACGGCGGGAAAATTTGATTAGAGCGATAATTCGTATAAAGCGATTTCGTTATAACGAGAATTCGCTATTCAACCGCCGCGGCGGCTTAGCAGCTATGGCTTTCCGCTGCTAAGCTCGAGGTCGCCGGTTCGATTCCCGACCATGGCTGCCGCATTTCGATGGGGGCGAAATGCAAAAACGCTGTATTGATTTAGGTGCACGTCAAAGAACTTCAGGTGGTCAAAATTGGTCCGAAGTCCCCCTGCTACGACTTCTCTCGTAAGCATATCAAGATCTTAGAACGCAAAACCCCAGAATTAACTAACTTGGAGTTCAATATTCACTGTATCAGGAAAAAGAAGTGAGCAGTCGGTGCCTATAATAATAACAACAATGATAAAACAACCGTTACGTAAGCAACCGCCGCTACAACGCGACGTTTCTGGGCGGCTACGTGTCATTATACGTCATCCGCTGTGTAGTGAGCGGAACCAAACATTCCTCGTGTTTTAGTTCACCGTGTCATTTATTTTTCATAATACACCGAACGTGCACTCCCTGCATGTAGATGCGCAAACCACTCGTTCTGCACTTATTACGTTCCTGCTATTTTTTTTTCTTCTTGGAATATCTTGTTCTCCTTCTTCCGGATCAAGTCGTATTTCTCCGCGCACTTAAAGAGACTTCTGGAATGGGAGAAGCGAACGCTTCGAAAAAGCAGGCAAAGGGCGTAAAGGAAGCGGTGTGTTCTGTTGTGACGTGACGCTCCTTCGCTCCGAATCGATCTGCGGATGCCGCTCTTCCTTCCACCGCGTGTATAGAGTAGCGTCCTCTCCTCGTCTTCATCTTCCTCTTCATCCCGTCCCTCTAACAGTGGTCTCGAAGCTTCTCTCTCGAAACCGCCGCTTACAGTGCTTTGTCGTTTATGTATTGATTTCTTTTTCTTTTCTCTCTCACCATTTCTTCGCGTTGGCGTCTGCACTCGTTGGCTGTTTTCCTCGCGGCCCTTTTCCTACTCATAAATTTTGCGCGAGTATCTCGGATCCAGCTGACTTCACGACTTCCGCTATTCCGACAATAAATGCGGGCTCTGAGATGTTTGTGTGCAGAAGGTGTAGGGGTTGTCTGCTAAGAGAACCGCTCATCTTTTTTTTTTCTTTTTTTAACTTATTATTATTAATATTCATTTGTGCCGGCACGCAGAAAGCATGGGAGCCGATGGTTTTTTGATAGCTTTGCTCTTTGGACCGCAGCCAGATGAGTGAAGGTCACTGAATGTTACGGAGTCTTTTAGGCTTTCCGTGAACTCATCAGAGTTAACGGCATATCGGAGCACCAGAGGACGTGGATAGTAACAGCGCTGGCCGCAGCATCTTGTGACGCTTTGTCGAACAACGGCGGGTTAGAAAGGTCTTTGTGTTTCTTGTATGAAGGAAATATTTCGGCTGTGCGATCAACGATGCGATATTACGAGCTTCTAGCGTCCAGCACAACTTTCTAAAAGTAAGTCAAGTTCTTGACGGAGTATAGGGTCACGCAATGACTGCAGCTTCGAGTGCGAAAAAAGCTCTTGTGCTTAGATTTGGGTACATATACGTTAGCATGGAACATGTAATTATCCTTGATTCCAGATAAGGAGCCTGTCTTAGGGAAAGGGTTCAGGGGAAGGGAATGACGTAATGTCAGCGGCCCAGTGACTGGGACCGCTGACGCTGGACCCCGGTCACTGGGCTAGCTATGGAGTATAGCTGTCCCGTTTGAATGCCAGGAAAGAGACAAGCTCGGATCGCAGCTGTGAGCCGTTGGTCGGATCCACCTCTGATATTTGTCCTTGATCATGGTCGCATCGACGTGTTCATGCATTCGTGTACAAACACGCGTGTACCATGCATTGGGCGCGCCATAAAGAACGCCAGGGGAGGCATTCTGTAAGGGTCCATCTAGTGGACATGCATGGCCATTTCGTCTGCTGTTGAAGTTCTGAGTGGCTGGGCTGGGGTGCGCTTTAGCACGCGCCACAGCCAATGAGCACTTCAGCAGCAGACGAAATGGACATGCCCACAAGGCGGACCCTTACAGAATACCTGCCCTAGCTGGTGGTCGAAAATAATCCGGAATCCCCCTACTACGGCGTTCCTCATAATGATATCATGGTTTCGGTACGTAAAACACCACAATCAATTTTTCCTCTTCCGCTCCTCCCGGGTCAACGCGAGCCCTCGGCTGCTACACACTGCACCGTTCAACGCTGCGCTCACAGCGGGCGCGCTGCTGCGGGAGGCAACGCAATCCGTGATTTAGCCACGACTAGCCAGAACTAGCCGCGACCGCCACGAAGCGCCGCCGTCATTGGCTGCATCCGCTCCGGCTGAGACGGCGCAATGCGTTGCTTCCGCCGACATGCGTCGAAGCAGGCGTGAGTGCAAGGGGCCTTTCTAAACAGGGTTAAACGACCCGCTCGTTGAGGAGCGCTCGAGCGCTCAGTCACTCGCGACTGTGGCGTCTGGCAATGCGGCGCCGAGAGTTTACAATTGGCGCGCAACGTGGAGCGCGCGCACGTTCTGAAACAGTTGCAGTGCCGTAAAGACTGCAGCCGGCTCCTCGCACAAGTGAATGGTTATGAAGGATGAAAACGATTCACGCAGAAACTCCACTGCAGAGTTGTCTAAGTATGCGTAAACATTGCGCCACTTGCTCGTCTCCACGCAGCGCGATGTCATTACCAATATTATGAAACTTTATTCGACCAGCTTAAACACATATCAAGCTTTATCGGTCGTTATCAACCTTATCGGACTCAATCCAACCCTTTTCAACTCTTATCGGTCGTGATCAACCTGCGAAAGTGGACGTCCAGTGAAGCTGCTGCAAAACCACCACTGGAACTGCTGAGGGGGTTATGCGATGCTCTATTGATGGTTCGGATGCTTGTTTTGAGCTTGTTCTTTATTGAAACGTATCCTGTTCTGTGTGTTGTATGGGCGATTTCAATGAATGCATGCAGTGTTCGCTTCACTTTGCGAGCGCTTGTAGTAGCCTCAGCCTTCTCCCGGAATATGTGTCATTGCATCATACCCAACCCCACACCCGAGCAGTGGGAGGCCGTGCTAACTAGCACGGACCCTCGTGACCAGCAACAACTGGTGTGGCGGGTCCGGGAGACAGCAAGAGCCGCATGAGCCCTGGACTGAGGGCACCGCCCAGCACAAGCAGGAAGACACCTACTTGTTCTTTTTTTTTTCTTAATAAATGTTTTTCCTCCTCCTCCTCCATTGTATTTTTCGCTTGCTTAGTACGGGGGTATGAGCCATTGCATTCGTCTTACGTGACGGACGGACAGGTTTCTCGTTGGGTAGGCAAAGAAATGCTTACGCGTTTAACACTCGACGCCTTTTGGCAGGCGTAAGATGGCACTTAGTTTTCTACTAAAGTTAATATAAACACGGCAAAAATATATGCACCCTTAACGCAGAAACACTTCTATGAAACTACCTCCAGATCGATTTGAATGAAATTTGTTGCATTGTAGCTCCCGTATAAACTAGAGCCAGGGTTCTCTCGAGTAAATCTTGTAGGGCACTCTGTGCAAAAGAAAGTTTATGTAAGGCAGGGTTCCGATTGAGTTTTGTTGTTATTAACCTCAATGTCGCTAGCGCGTACCGACGGTGGAGCAATGGCCACGAACCGTGCATTCAAGAGAAGCGGACAAGGACGTGGTCGATCGACAGGTTGGGACGTGACACCTTCAGATCGAAAGTCTACGGTGCGTGAAAAAAAAAAAAAAACAAGAACAAGATCAACCCAAAACGTTCAAATAAAGAAAAAATAGAAACAAGAAGAATTAATCTAGCTGAGTTAAGTAAGATGATTCCGGAATGTGGTGCGAACACTTCTGCGGCTGAACCCAAGGATAGAGGCCTCGGATGACAGCATTAAAGCCCCGTGCTCGAAACCTACCAAAGACTTTATTAACGCCGTTCCTGTATCCGGCGTAATTCCTTCGCCACATTCTAGTCTTTTCAAGAGAGATAGAGAGAGGAGAAGGAGAAGGCAGGGTGGGTAACAAGACGCACTTACGGCTTACTGACGACGGTATGATGAACCAACACCACCTAGATTGCACAAGTTCTGTTCAATCCGATCTATGACGTCATGATACCTGGCCCTAAATTTCCATTGCCAAGCCTGGCGTGACGAAAGCGGTGACGTCGAGATCACCTCTGCTTACTCGGGAGCATCCCCATTAGATTCTGTGGCCGTCTAGCCAGGTAGCATGACGTCATGGATCGGAGTGAACAGGCCTTGTGCTATCTTGGTGGTCTGTGCTGGTAAGCGGGATAATGCACGTAGATCACTCCACCTGGTCCTGCAAGCGCTTCTGTTCTGAAAGGAGGAGGCTTCCGGACAGCGTGAGAAGAAGAGGGTTTCCTCATAAGCGTGTAGAACAGACAGTCTTCCCGAAAGGACCGCGGATACTGCGCAAGCAAGTGTCGCGCATTCTTCTCCCATCATCTACGGGGGACTGGTCCTATCGACTCGCGGTGACATATTTGACGCGGGAAGAGAGACGCTCAGGCGGAGCGATCGCCGGCCTGCTCTTCCAGGCTTAACCTCGCCTGTAGCACCGTCGTCACCAATATATACAGCAACTCTAGACTGCTCCAATCTCAACCTCGCCTTTAACGACGTCATCATCACCACCACCACCATATACAGCAATTCTAGTCTGTTTCAAGCTTGTCTGTTCAGCTTCCACAAAGCTATAGAGAAACACACGCTGCACCCAAATCCGGGTGTATACAGCAGTGTCGAGACAATGCCAAGGGCCACGGAAGCGGCGGCGGCGGCTCTTTTTCTTGCGCCTGCAGTCTCATGAGGAGGACGCAAGTACCTCGGAATAGAAGAGACCCCAGCCGTGGTGGGATCAGGAACCGGGTCATCGTTGTCCTCGTCGCGAGGCCTTAAAACCACTTGGCAGCGATCCCGCTCGTCGAGGGCTTCACCGGCGTAGCAGAAATAAAAAAAACCAGCATCCTGATCCGGCGGAGTCTCCGCGTTGAGACGCAGCGAGCGCCCTCCAGTAACCCTCGCGAATCCTGGGGACACTTTACGGCTTTTACTCGGGACTGCCGGATGCCTGAGAAGTGTTCAGAGCCCCTTCTTAAAGAGCCACTGGCGGAGTTATATACGAAAGGCCCGACGCTGGCGCTTCTTGCATCAGGGCCCATGGGGTTTGTTGTTTAATGCAGTTCGTAAAAACGAGACGCAAAAGCGAGGGAACACAATTATAAGCCGGTTGCTGAGATAAAGGCGGCCGCGCTTATCTCGTTTTCGCAGCTGCACGCGTGTGCCATCGTCCAGCAACAGAAATAAAAAGTTCAGAGCCCTTTCGCATATACTTTGAAGATGGAAGCCAGCGAAGCTGAGACTATGGTGGGCCTGCTATAGTAAGTATTGCTAAAGTGAATTTATATATATATTAGCGTCTTCGGCATGTTCGTCAAAGAGAAACGACACCGGCGCCCGGCGCAATGGCCAAGTAGTGCGTTTGCTGCGCCAAGTCCGCCCCATCATCATAGACTAGCGTATGAGCCAGAGCGTTCATAGCCACGGCACACTACACGGCATCATCAGGATCCTGACGTAAGGATCCTGGAAGATGTGATTAAACGAGCGTCCGTCCCATGGCGAGTCCAAAGGGCAACTGCTGATAACAGCGCTAGCACGATCTCTACGTCACGAGACAAAGAGGCCTAACGATAGGTGGGACATGCCGCCGCCGAGTACCGCGACACTTGGGAAAGAGGCATCGGCTATGGCGAGGGGTATAACAATGGGCCATCCATCATCCTTTTGACACCTGTGCTAAGGCACAACTGGCGAGAAACCGCCACGCACATCGAGCCAAAGCGAATGCTGATGATGTTGGTTTTTTTTCTACACGCGGACACGATCCTGGGAAACCTAGCCCTTTACTGCTTCGCTGTAAGATACGCCACGGAATGCGGGAAGTGCAAGAAATTCGGGGGCGATTTAGCGGTAAATGCGAGAGAAATGAGTTAGCATTACGTTGAACCTCTTTGGGATGCCGGATCCATGATTTAAACCGCGTTGACCACATTGCGAAGTGCTGTTCAGGAGTTCACTGAAGGAAGCATTTCTTCGGATCCGGTGTTGAATTAATTAAAAGAATTGCAGGCGCACGTAGCAAAGCACAAACATTTAATTTCGACGTTTCGGCCGGGGTCCGGCCTTCATCAACCGGACCCGGCCGGGTCCGGCTCTTGATGAAGGCCGGACCCTGGTGATCTCCACTTACCATTCCATTTTCATTTCCATTAATTTATCATTTCTTGAATTCAGTTAGTAAGTACAAGTAGTTTCCCCTATGTTGTCCTTGGTGTACTTGTTGGCTTCTTATGATATATATATATATATATATATATATATATATTTGTCATCATCATCAGCCTCTTCATGTCCACTGCCAGCAGGTTCCAGTCTCGGCCGGCCGCGCTCAAGGGCTCCGCAGCTCGCGCGTCCGCCGTCGTCCACAAGTTGGCTCTGATTCCGCTAATCATATACCTCATATAGGTATATATATATATATATATATATATATATATATATATATATATATATATATATATATATATATATATATATATATACCTCTACCGCGTGACCGGCTTCCCGCACATGCACTTTTCCACTTTGACACTCCTAATGCTACGCATTGATTACAAGTTTTCTTTTTTCTTTTTAATATACTATATAGCGGGGAAACGGAGTTGAAACTGAGGAAATGCCGGGCCGCTGGGCTTTGCGGGTTTATATGTAAGTGATCAAGTTGACTACGCATTATCAGGCATATAAAGCTAGAAAGAACGTCGATGCAGAGACACAGCGTGTCATACATATATTGACGGAGCAACAGTATGACATACTGTATCTGCGTCGTACTTCTGCGCTCTTATTTGTAGAGTTCTTATTAAACAAAATACTACAATCCATAGTGCAGCCTAAGCAGGAGTGGATTAAGATTCGCTGCCTGAAGAATGGCTTTACGGGAGTCTTTGTCTTATCAGGGCTATAAATGCTATCGCATTCAAGGCCAGGTTTATGTTTTCCGCGCAACAAGTGGCACTGTGTCAGAGATACTACAGATGCCGGGTTACATTCAAGCGTGTACAGATGGTTCCCTTCAAGCTAATTCTTGTAAATCCGCATTTGTCATACCAGAATGTAACCATAAACAGTCGTATAACCTACTACACGCGACGTCATCAAATAAAGCAGTAGTTCTTGTCATACCGATTCATGATAAAGAAATATCTGTACCATAACGCACAAATTCAGTAAACAGAGGGGTCGAATAGGTTATCCTGCACGTGCGATTCTGAGGCAGGGTTATCATTTCCTGGTAATGTCAATAACAGTGTGCAGAACTAGGCTTTATTTTCATGAAACTACAAATGAGTTTACAACAGACGAAGAACATTGTTGAATATGTAGTGTCCTAATCCATGTTTCACTGGCGGCGCCCTGTCGATAAAGAATGCGGATCTTGAAGTGTATGCATTTGCCGGCTATGCGTTTGCTGGCATGCGGCGGAAGCGATTGAGGAAGCCGGAAACACGTCACAGATGTCGGGTTTTGGACACCACCTATTATGTTTGAGGAGATACCTGGTCACAGCAATATCCCCGCGAATGTTGCAGCTGATGAAGCAGCACGGCAAACGCACGAGGACAGCGTAACATTGGTACTTACCTTATCGCTAGGCAAATATATGGCATGTGTTAAGACAGACTTTTCAGCCCGTGGTTGCAGACAAACGTGGCCTATATATTTATCTTTATTTATCACCTTCAGCGGCCGAACGCATTAGAGAGGGGGAGCGGGATTCAATAAAAATACAAATTAACTGCATGGTATAATATACTGGCGTACGTTTACAATCACAATGGTAACACAACAAAAATGGTTAGCATGTCACATAAATATATGGCATAAGAAATGTACACCGTAATATCAACGGCGAGTGCGCACTCCAGACATCCTAAAAGAAACGATTACTTGCAGACACAGCACAAAGCTGAACCAACGGCTGCAAACTTAAATTGTCAGTGGCAAAATAAATAAATAAATAAATAAATAAATAAATAAATAAATAAATAAATAAATAAATAAATAAATAAATAAATAAATAAATGAAAAGAAAACAAGAAAATTAGCTAAATTGCAAGTGTTCAGAATTACTTTACGTTGAACCCTTGCCTTGAATTTCCTAACCCGCGTACATTATATACTGGCTGATCTTTACGAACGCTGATTCATCGTTTGCGGCTCGGTACTGCAATCAGAAAACCCTTCCCGTGTAAAATTTGTCGCTATGATACTCTGGAGTTCCTTTATATCCACGCAATGCACATTAACTATGTAACAGTCATTCGCAGCTTAATTCACAGTTAAATCGATTCGCGTTCACAGAACCCTCGCAATTCGAATAGTCGAGATGCGAAGCCTCCGATGCCACTGGCGGCGCTCATGACTCTATCGTTCTCAGACGCTGCCAGGCATATGCAAACTGCCAACATTTTGGGGCACCGCGGTGAGTCAGCGGGAGCGCGATCACCGCGGTTGCCCCTCCACGTCAGAACCTCCTTGCGACTGCCATGTCAGTCTCAAACGCAGCCTCGACTCCGGGAGTAAGGTTCATAGCCTGTCAACAATGTCAACACTGGGGGGTTAGCGCGAGAAATCGTGTCAACGCGTGCGTCAATCCAGTTCCCCGGCGGCAGCGGTACCTGACAAATTTTGTCGCAGATCACTGTTTGCCGCTTGTTTCGCTTGCTTGCGCTAAATGTTAAGATAAAAGGCGTCCGCTTTGAGCAATTCCCTTTCCGTTCGCTTTTTTGTGGCTTTAGTTATTGTAGTCGTAAACAATAACTAAAGTAACAAATCTAGGCTCGTGGGTTGGACGTGTACTGTTGTTTTCCGAGTTGACATGCTGGACATGTATGCCAGTTTAATTCGGCTCCAGCAAAAGGTGGGATTTCGTCTTCCGAGCATAATATTACGGGTTTATTGACAAACCTCCCTTTGTCTGTCTTATAAACTCAGAATGACCGATCGAATAATTATTTCCATTGTGGTCTGTCACGGCGCGGGCTGTTCTAACGTTCGATGTCCTCCGCCTTAACAGACGCTGGTGCGCTGAAGGTGACCCCAGGTCTGGAACTGTTCGCCGCCACACGACCCAGCCCTACGGCATTACAAAGGCATTTCGTTTGGTCTAAGGATAAAGGAAGATCGCAGTGGCGGGTGTCATATGTGAATACGACGAAGCCCATAAATGTGAAGAGTAACCAACGAAACACAAATCTTATCTAGCCTATTTATTGAAGCAAAGGGCAGAAAGTATTCGAAGGTTGAACGCCTTTGACGGCTTGACTAGTGCTTCGCTGAAAATGTACGTTACACTCTAATGTGGTTTCTGTCGGGCAGTGCGCGTTAGAATACGTTATTTTTTGTGAAATTGACTAGCACAACTCGAGCGAATTTTCCCGGAATTATATTCACAGTACGTTCTTCGTGGCTACTTTGTCCTATACGCTTCGAACCACGAAGAGGGAGCTTTAGCTCGGGACCGTTTGTCTAAATACCTGCTAACATAGCAATAATTTTACTCGTCATCGACCGCGCTAAGTTTGCTGATGTTCTTAATGCTAAGTTTGCTGATGCATTAAAAGTATTGTTGGCGACCGGAAGTATATTTTTCATTTAGGCCGTAGTTCTTTTTTTTTTGTCACAAAAGCTGTTGAAAATTTTACGCAATTGAAAAGAAAAAGAAGAATAAGGAGTCATGTACCATGTTTTCAACTCTGTAACCTGGACAAAACTAAAGGGTCGCTAAAAGGAAAAGTGGTTACTGAACTTTCCTTCCGTGATAATAAAACTGCCACTCTCCCCGCAAGGAGAGCCTTAGTAAACCAGAAAAAAAAAAAAAAAAAGCACGCAAAGAAAAAAACGAACGGCGACGCCTGCCTTGAAGTGGCTGCATCATCTCGCTGTGACGTCATAAATCTTGACGGCGTCACGTAGGCTGTAGTTGATTGTTTGTCAAACCAAATTGACGACAATGTGCCCTAAAGGAGGAACAGAAATATATCTCGAAGGCCATGATTTTGCGGGCTGCACACGCCGGAAGCAATTGCGGAGCCGGTAACACGTCACGGACCACCACGCTTTAAATCTGCGTCACCATTTCGGCTGTTGACGAAGAGGAACGCTTCCAACGTCGGCTCGCCAACGAAATTCTTGACTGTTTCTCGCGGAGAAATGCGCATTCCTTACCAATACATTTGCCGCTTTGCGCCTCTGATCTTTGTGGCCTCATCTGCATCATCATCAGCCTATATTTATGTCCAATGCGGGACGAAGGTCTCTCCCGGCGAACTCCAATTACCCCTGTCTTGCGCTAGCTTATTCCAACTGCATGGTGCCTTTTTTTTTAATCAGCAAACACTTGGCCTGTAATTATAGGGGGAGGTTTTGTTACAGGAGTCAAGCGATAGTTTAGTAGTACGACGACGTCGCTTTGATAACCATCCACTTTCCTGCCCTCGTATCAAACACTCTTCCGATTACTCTGCATATCTGCACTGTCCGCTTTGTGTTTCGTTTGAGCACGACAGTGCACTCGTAGATGGTGCTGTCATCATTATGTAACTTTCGAAAAATGAGCGTGCTCGTGGTTGTGTGTAGACTAACGTGACCGTGCATATAGATGTGCGCCGCATGTCACTGAAGGAGGACATTGGATACATCATCATCATCATCATCAGCCTATATTTATGTCCACTGCAGGACGAAGGCCTCTCCCTGCGATCTCCAATTACCCCTGTCTTGCGCTAGCGTATTCCAACTTGCGCCTGCGAATTTCCTAACCTCATCATCCCACCTGACTTTCTGCCGTCCTCGACTGCGCTTCCCTTCTCTTGGTATCCATTCTGTAACCCTAATGGTCCACCGGTTATCCATCCTACGCATTACATGGCCTGCCCAGCTCCATTTCTTCCGCTTAATGTACATAATTCCGCTTAATGGATACATAACCTAATGATATTGGACCGCAAGCTCCTCAGCCTCAAAGATATTGTGTTTCCAGACACGGTACACTGGCGAGTGCTATAGTTGTGCTTCAGAGATTTTTTTTTCGAAGGGAGAAATATTGTCCGAAATGTTCGATCGCAGCTTGTTTCATCCGAAGTTACCCGAATGTTGTTTTGATCTTCTTTTGTGTTCATTTCTGCGGCCGCAAATCATTTGCCTTTCTGTGCCTGACTTCGTGTGTTCTGACTTTAGTGTATCGATGTTGAGCCAACTTCTCGTTCCCGTGCGTTTCATGTCAACTCTCTTGTGAGCTATCTTTAATGCATTCACGTCACCTGACTTCAAATCTCAGCTTTTTGTTCCTTGTGACCTTTCTTCTGGCTCATTTCCGTCTTGGTCATCGTTCGTTATTAAATATTCGTTCTATGTTGGAAAGGAGCAGCCGGCGCCGCTGTAAGGCGCCAATGTTACCGAAATACCATGCATTACGAAAACCGTGCCGGATTTGTGAGCCACCACCCGCACTGTCGTGTGGATAGTAATTATATATATATATATATATATATATATATATATATATATATATATATAGCCCACGCCGATCCAGTCGCGGTTGCGCGCGTACAATGTTCACGCCTTCGTTTCGCCTTCACACCCGAGAGAAGCAGCCGACACCCCCGTGGGGGAGAAAAATGTGGGAACGCCGAGGAACGAACTTCGGGAGCGCCGGAATGCCCCCGGGGCCGCCAATTAAGTGACACGTGCGGGCCACCCATTAGGCCCCCTCGGCAGAGAGAAAAAACGCTCGCTCATCTCCAGAAGGAGCTGTACTCCGTGTCACCAATTCCGTGCAGTGCAGCGGAAACTGTATACGGGTCGCGTCAGCAAAGTCACCCAGAATAGAGAAACCGAAGAAGCGTTTGCTCCATTCTCCACCGTCTTATCACCCTTCATGCGACGCCGACCGTGAATGGAAGCATCGCGGGAGTATTAGTGGCGCACAATGGTTGAAGCTTCCTCATCTCTTCTTTAGATTACCCAGCCGTGGAACTCGTTACTGACTGGCTTACACGAGTCCTTTAACCTGCGCTGTACTGCACGGAATTAGGGAGACTGAAGGGTGGCGAGCACGTACAGGCGCTGGTCTTTCTTTGTGCCCCTTTCCAATCCCCCCTCCCCTCCCCCTTTTTGTGGGACCTCTGCTAAACTCTCCCCTTTATCGTTTTCCCCCGCTTGTGATTGTACTTTGTGCCGTGATATTCCTTCCTATTGTCCCCATTTCGCTTTCTCTTATCGCCAACGCCATCTTCTATTCAAGCTAACGGAGCTGCTATAATTCGTCTCGCCAACTCCGCCCAATAATGCAGCGAAGGGTTTACGTGTCGGGTCAGTCAACCAGATGTGTGAACCAGGAGAGACGGGCTCCGTCGCTGTCCGCTTCTAATCGCCTCCAACGCGACGCAGACTGAACGGTAGCTTCACGAAAGGATTAGTAGCCGCAGAATGGGCGAGCCCTCTTCCTTTCTCTAGAACACGCAGCTTGGACGTGCTGTTGAAAACACTGTGAAATCCCGCCGGATTGGCGTTTTAAGCCAATCGGAGAGGCCGCAGCATCCCTGTGGGTCAAACAGAGCTCACAAGATGGCGAATCCGACAATATGGCGGAATTTCGACAAAATCAAAATACTTAACCCGGACGGATACTTCTTTTGCTACGGAGTTTCTCGTAGCCCATGTGTTGTATTCGGGCGTCAATCAATCAATCACTCAATGAATGAATGAATGAATTAATTAATTAATCAATCAATCAATCAAATAGTCAATCAGTCAATAACATTTATTCTGCTATGATAGGATTAGTACGCAGAACGAAACGACGTTTAATAAAATCAGACCTACGATTAGCGTCATAAAAACAGGCGGCACCCCTCCTTCTTTTACAGCCCCGTCACTATTTTCTCTCAGTGAAACAATTCCTTCATCCGCTTCATTCTAACAGAGTCGCGGCATCCGATAGTGGAGCCGTGTCAGGGATGGCAAAAAAAAACAACAATAAGAAAAAACGAATTGCAAAATGCGTCCCGTTCTCACCATTTAAATCTTTCGCTCCATCCGTACGTTTACCATACGAAGTGCGATTTTTTTTCGAGAACGAGCGAGGCGTCCTTAATCAAACGCAAACACTCGATCCGTTCGCGAGGATTGCGTATTGGCCAAGTTGGAAAGTATTCATAATGATCAGCAGCGTAGAAAGACGAGACAAATAATTACAGAACGAGGTACAACGCCTGTCACGTGTTCTCCTATACTCTTGGCCTCGTCATTGTACGCGTTGATCCGTTCACAGTATGTGGTATAGAGAGGAACTCAGATGAGAGAAAGGTGAGGTGGTCGCCCTCGCAAGGAATTATGCACAGCATTTGCATTTCAACAGTAATTGTATTGAACGCAACAAAAACTCAATATAAACAAAACACAATTACCCTTAATGACATTCGACACTGTGGATTGGGTTTGGGGGAGCAACAGAGGTAGGGTGTGAAGAGGACGCTCTTCCTTCATTTTCCTGCTTCTCATTGTGCTGCTGCCTTTCTGTGCAAAACATCGCGAATGTCAACGAGGAGCGTCGTAAGATGCCGATCCACTATACAGCGGCTTCATTTCGCGTGCGAAGTGCGGAGTCTTTGGCGCTCTTCTTTCCAGCCACCACGCGAGAGTTCTCTAAAATCGGCAACGGGAAGCGCCACCGCCACCCAGCAATTTTCGTAGCGAAGTGACCGAAAGGCGTGAGCTTTTGCGAGGCCTGGCGCCTTTGCGCGTTTAGGTGAGGCCGTCTGCTAATGGTGTCTTCGCACGCCAAAGCATTGCCCTCGTGTGTGAGTGGGTGATTGATCGTTCTCAGCCCACACTGCCCTTATGATGTCGGGAGACTGTCATTTCTTTCGTTATGTAAGAGCTCTTGGCCGCACCGCGAAAATTTTTGACACGACCTCACCGGGTTTCGTACCAACGCAAAAGCCCAGCGATTCCTTTTACTCCTGTAAATGTCCTTCTAAAGTAGCTGCAGCATGCCAATTACTTGAACATTATACTCTCTTACAGCAGTAAACTTTAGGCCAATGGCTCCACGGTGGGTCGAAGTCTTCGTCGTAGTCTGCTCCGAGGTCTTACTGACGCGGTCGGTCTGGCACGGGTACCGCTCAGCGATCGACGGAATGAAATATAGTAGGCACAAGGTTTAAGAGGTAGAAGTAAAACTGTGCGGATTAGACAGCAAAGGGAGTAGCCGGTATTCTGTCTGAGATAAACATAAAGAAATGGAGTTGACCATGCCATGTAACGCGTAGGGCAGATTACCGGTGCTCTATTTGGTTACCATTCTGTAAGTTAACCAAATAGACCACCGGTGGACCATTAGAGTTAAAGAATGGATACCAAGAGAAGGGACGCGCAATCGAGGACGGCAGAAAACTAGGTGGGGTGATGAAATTAGGAAATTTGCAAGTGCAAGTTGGAATCAGCTAGCGCAAGACAGGGGCAGGGAAAGGCCTTCGCCCTGCAGTGGACATAAATATAGGCTGATGATGATGATGATGATGATGATGATGATGATGATGATGATTTGGTTAACAGAGTGGCTGACAAGAAAAAAAAAACGCCAGAGCATTGCGGTGGTGTATGCAGCGCTGGGAGAAAAACCTTCGTCCTGTGATAAGCATAAAATTAGGATGACTATAATGATGACGGTGATCATGTGTATAGTACCTACTGGAAGCTCCTCATTTCAGATAGTAGTGTGCATTTACGTACGCTAGTCTGTACCTCAGGCGTCAAAAAACAATATATTCTCCCAAAATTATTAGAACTAATAATTGAGGGTTGCTTCTCGTAGACCGTATAGACTATAGAATAACAGCTGAGCGCCGATAAAGGCAGGGGGGAGGGGAAGAGGCGAACTATAATGCCGCATTGCATAACTTGCGCAGTCTATACACTGGAGTCGTTAGGTGGCACTGTTTGATGGTAGTGCGCTAACTACAAGTGTTGTCATACGAACCTGCTATTCTAATGACGAGGCTCACAATGGAACCAAGGATTCAAAAGAAAGGTAAATATTCACAGCAGTGATTTCCTCTCCGTCTACCTGCATAATCTTCTCAATTTTATTTTCTCCCTCTCTATCTCGTTGTTTCGCATACTTTCATTTTATTTTCGACCGTATTCTAGGGTCTAACTTCATTTCACTTTTCTTTCCTCCTTTCAAAGTATCAAATATCTCATTTGAAGATCCTTCAAATTCTCTTTGTTCACGCCACCTTATTCTTGTCCAGTCACCCACAGTTGGTATGGGTCGCAGTTTCTGATCCTCCCCCTTCTCCTTACCGCCACCACCACATCATCATCATCGCCCAAAGGGCGTAGGTTTCATTTTCTTCTGCTCTTCTTATTCGTCGTCCTTGAGATTGCCCGTTGTGAAAGTTTTTTACAGCAGAACAACAACAACAATAATACTACTACTACTACTACTACTACTACTACTACTACTACTACTACTACTAATAATAATAATAATAATAATAATAATATAATAATAATAATAATAATAATAATAATAATAATAATAATAATAATCAAGGAACGCCCGAAATGCGAAACTGCTGTCTTCTTTCATCGTCTTTTCTTCGTACCTGCCCATGAGATTACGCCCCGTTCATGTCATCTATTATCTCTACTCTTCTGGTGCCGGTGAATATAGAGCTAATCATTGGCCACGGGCCATCTCTCCCTTACTTGCCACATCTCCTTTACTTCTTTTGCGCACACTCTTTATCTCGAGCCTACTGTTCGTGACTTTCACTTCTTCTTCGCCGCTCTCTTCCATCCAACTCACTTCACGTTCAATTACCGTGATGCGCCCTGTCGACTTTTCGACCGACGTCGACGTCTCGCGTGCACCACTGTTCTCTTTCGTTTTACCCTATCGACACGCACGCACGCACGCACGCACGCACGCACGCACGCACGCACGCACGCACGCACGCACACACACACGCGCACACACACACCACACACACACACACACACACACGCGCGCGCACGCACGCACGCACGCACGCACGCACGCACGCACGCACCACGCACACACACACACACACACACACACACATACACACACACACACACACACACACACACACACACACACACACACACACCACACACACACACACACACACACGCACACACACACACGCACACACGCACGCACGCACGCACGTTGCGGAACCTGCTTCCTCTCCGGCATCCGCTTCCTCAGCGATGTCTCGCCGCCCTCATCCTTCTAGGTGTATTAATTCTTCTCGACACGCAGGCGCGCGTAGTTGGGAGCAGGGAACATCTGCCGACCAGATTATGCGGCCGGAGCGCGCGGTCGCCGTGTCTTTTTGTGGAAACAGGAAAACAAGCGCGCGAGAAAAGACCCCCCCCCCCCCCCCTCCCGGCGTTGTAGGCTTCCCCCCTCTCACAGCAGCCGGTCCGGAAGCCGTCGTTGTTCAGTTTTATCGCGTATTTCTATACACCAAGTTTCTTCAACTATATGGGCAAGATGTCGAGCTCATCTCGGTGGAACACGGAAAATATGGAAATGACTACAGGAGCGAGAAGTTCCCAGCTGAATGAAGCATGCGGACGAGGAAAGGCAAACAAAAACGTATACGCTTATATACTGAAAGAGATAAAGGAAAAAGAAAAACTTGAAAGAAAAACATGATTACGCTCAGCTGGCCGATGTCTGGCTCTCACTACAGATCACAAAAACACGCCTTGAAAGGTACAGGCGTCTGAAGCGTCCATGAAAACTGCAATGCGCCGCTGTACTTTGTGTGCATACATATACGTTAACATTTACTGTGGTAGCTCTAACAAAGGAACGTCACTGAAACCAAAGTTTCGACAAGGGAACCATGATCCTAATAATAATCACCACCGGAATCATCATAGCCATCATCACACTACCGCCGCCGCCGCCGCCACCACCACCACCACCACCATCATCATCATATTCCAGGTTCGCCCATAGGTGAAAAGTGCGAAGTTTTTTGTCTTCTCCGCCATTGAAGATTACGCTCGCGTTCAGGCAATCTGTTATCTCTTGGTGCCATAGATTGAGACCCCTGCTGCCCTGACGAAGACAATAGTGGAGGTTCGCCCGTAAGGGAACATTATAAAATATCTAATACTTAAATCGGACGCCACTCGAATAAGACGTGTTTGTATTCAAAATTTGCAGTTTTCGCGGCCGTATTATGAAGGCTATAATGTGAACGCAGCTTTCGTAAAGCACTGCGTCAGACTGACGCAGCAGCTGTCGGCCCCCGTGAGCGTTCGATCCTTTCCTGCGTTCTTTTCACACGAGCACCAATGTAGCCCAACCTCTGGCAAACCCCGACGGCATCTTCTTTCTCTCCTCCTCTATCCTTTTTTCTTTCATTCATGTCTCGCTACAAAAATAAATCGCTCTCCGCCTTCGACACCCCTGGTTCTCGTGAGAATGAATTTCACGCGCGAAGAAACCCCCGACTCCTACCTTTCTTGGTCCGTCCTCAACCCTTTCCTCTCTCTCCCATCGCAATCGTGCATTCACCCGATTTCCCCCCTCCCTACCCGTTCTCTCCCTCTCCTCCTACATCCCCTCCCCCCTCGAAGAAAAAAAAAAGAAAAAAGAAAGGAAAGTATAAACCCGTCTACATCCTCGCGGACAACGGACCCTCGCTCTGAACGCAGGGCCCACCGCCGCTCCTCGAACTCCACGGGTACGACGGGTACCACGTGTACGACGCTCGCTCTTGTCCTCCTACCTCCTCTCCACGTTCTTCTTCTTCAGGCCGCGGACCGAGATGTCGAACGGATGCGATCGGCCCCGACCACGTGAAGGAAGCGGCGACGGCGGCGCAGGACCCGAGCCCGAAATAGCCGCAGGCCGTGGCGGCGGCTGCTGCGCGAGCAGCGAGCGAATAACCCCCCCTCCTTCGGCGCCCTCGCTATTCATCTCGGGGTCCCCGGCCCTCGCCAGGCCAACGTATGTTGTGTGTGTGTTTGTCCACGTGAGCGAGCGAGGCTCTCCGGGCGCCGGTCCGCGTGCCGACGTGCAGCCCGGCGAAGAACCCGGCTGTCCCGCGCCAACGCCGCCGCCGCCGCCGGAATCGATGGCGTCCTGTAGACAGAGACGGGTGACGCACCGCCAGCGCGCGTGCCGAGACTGCAGCCAGCAGAAGCGGCGGCCTCGTGCGCGCGTGGCCGGTAACCTGGCGCGGAATTCACAAAGAATTCGAAAGTGTTGTTTGCCATTGGCCGGCCGTCGCCTAGCATCACGCGATTGGCTCTTCCATCTGCTCTTACGAATAGTTCTAGCGATAGAGCTACTTTGTTCGCGGAAAACACACACACACGCACACACACATGCACGCGCACGCACACACCGTGAAAGCGCTCACTTTCCCTTCGTCTTATTCTCTGAGTAGTAAGTAGGCGAACATACGCCGGCTGAACACACTGCGTTCCAATCAAAATATTCCAAGCACATTGGTTAAAAAAAGTTTTTTTTTCCGATGTTTCTGTTTAACGCCACCATCTGTCCTGTTCAAACGCAGAATAGACGCCAGTATAAGAAGACTATGAGATTTATTTTGATATCAGAGAACCTTCCTTGGTTAGAGCAAGCCTGCGTCCCAACTCCATTTTATCTTTCCCACCGAATTTAACATTCTGGAGTTTAACGTGCCAAAACCACGATATGATTACGAGGCACGCCGTAGTGGTGGACTCCGGATTAATTTTGACCACCTGGGGTTCTTTAACGTGCACCCAATGCGCGGTACAAGGACATTTTTGCATTTCGCCCCCGTCGAAATGCGGCCACCGCGGCCGGGATTTGATCCCGCGACCTGGCGCTTAGCACCGCAACGCCAAAGCCTCAAAGCAACCGCGGCGGTTATTTCCCACCAATGCCTGACCGTGACTGTGCGACTGCGTCGCAAAACATCGGTGAATAAGATAAACGCACAGTAGCAGCTGACATAAGCGTCTGACGGAAGGGGAAGCGCTTGCAGTCGCTGATTGGGCTCGTCAGTTTTATAGAAAAAAAAAAACAAAAACAAACAAATCTTTTCTCAGGCCAGACGAAGTTAAAGCCAAAGCATACCAAAACACACAAGTTATTATAAATATCCTTCGTCACGAGAAGGTGTGTGTGCGGGGGGGGGGGGGGGGGGGGGAGTGGAGGGGGGAGGGGGTGGCTTGTTAGTGTCTTCCACGCTTCTTTGCCTGCCCGCGAGAGCATATGATCAGCTCGAGACGAAACGATGCATGAAGGAAGGAACGCGGATTAATCAGCGTTTTCTTCCGGACGAAGGCCGCACGGACAGCTTACCTCGCGGCCACTGCGTGAAAGGAACAATGGAGAAAAAAATAAACGAGAGAGAGAGAGAGAGAGAGAATTTACATTTATACGCTAGAACAATCTGGAAGAAAAGGAACGTGGAGGAGAAGAAAAGGAAACGAAAAAAAAAAAAACATAAACAATACAAAACGACACGCGCGTAAGCGGCAGCCGAACAGCTAGATACAGTTATTAAAGAGACTCCCAATTACAGCGAGCTCTTACCGTGGGCTCACCGTATACGGCGAACAAAGGCTAAAGCGCCGGAGGGTCGTTCTCCTTATGATGGCGGGACCGCTAATTTGCGTTTTGCTTCGGTCCTGTATTCTGTAGTGAGCGCTGGCATACGATCTCGAAGGTATAGGACTGCGAAAACATGGCGGCGAGAAGTCCTTGGGACAAGTGCACGCGGGCTAATGGAGGAAATAAAGCTCTGTTTGTACTGAACGTGTCGCTGCCAATGCGATTTCATAGATTTCATTCACTCACTCGACGTGTGCTATCTTATCGGAGAGGCTCATACTCTAGCGTTCCTATAGTCATTGCAGCCTAGTCATTGTCCCGTAAATGACCTTTCGGCTAGCTCGATTCAAATGCAGTTATTGTTCTCCTTTGTGCGCGTTTGCGCCATGCTTGAATGAGAACACGAAGGGCTTTTGCACATAATCTCGATCTGTCGATATCAACAGAAAGAGAAACTCATTTACTGAGCTTTTCTTTGTTAGAAGACTGGCGTACGCGCGTTCGTTCATTCGTATGTCTTTTTTTGTGTGTGTGAGTGCATGTGTGTATGCGTGTTAAATAGATTTGTGCTTATTGTTACGCGCCAGTGATCGCGAGGCGTAATTGAATTTCAATTCTTCTTGTTCCTTTTACGTATGCAGGCGCCATCTGAGTGTACGCCTGGGTGTTCGTGTGTCTTCCTCCAAGCGCGTATCTTTATCAAATAAGGCACTGAATTCCTTTTGGACGGCGTTCTGGCACTCTTGACACAACCCGCGAACACGTGCTATTGCCTAAGGGGGCCACCTTTTTCTTCCTTGATGATGCTGCATGCGCCAAAACCGGTCGTGTAGCTGTTTACCCCAGCACCCCCACCAATTGGAACGCTTTTATTACTGACCAGATCGCATATACAGAGCGCCCGCCAAGAAGAATAAGATCTGGGATGATGATGATTATGAAAAGGACATGAGATGCACCAAAATCGCTCACAGTTTGATTCCTCTCTCCATCTCTTTTCTCCGCCTTATTGAATTGAGACGGAGATCGTCTTTGTATCGTATATCGAATCGAGGACCGCCGCACAATAGGTGGTCTATGTTCTCTTCGCAGCCGCAGACATCACGCGCGTGGCACTGTCCGCCGTTCCAATTACACTCGAACCTCGTTATAACGAAACGGAATATAACGAAATAACGGATATAACGAAGTAAATGAAATTCTCCTTGAAATACTTCGCTTGCAGTAATATTGCAGTAAATGGCAATGACAGCTATAACGAAGTAACGGATATAACAAAGTGGTTTCGGCTGCACCCTTCAACTTCGCTATAACGATGTTCGAGTGTATATAGTAGTGCCCAATAGGCTCTCGTGAGCCGGGCAGGTTAAGCCTGCAGCTACAGACTATCGACGAAATGCAGTTGAGGTGCTAACAAATCTCGTCAATACACTTACACGCGTGCGCGTCTATTGCGCATGCCCGTTACACGCATGCCTGTTCCTTTTACGGTCCTTTGTTAGCCCACGCCACGGCGTTATCGCTTTCCCAAAACTAAACGGCGCTCCGGGGAGGGCGGAATGCGTAAAATTAGTTTAGGAGAAAGACCGCGCGCAGCGCTCTAAAGAAGCGCGTATATACCGTCCCATTCTTTACGGCAGCCTAATTATCCGGGTTTGCGAAAGCGCGCCGTTGTCTAGATAGCGCGTACACGGAGGAGGCGCGTCGCCCTTTTTCCCGACCACGCTTTCCCTATTAGGAAACTCTCGGTCGGCCCGGGTCCTTGAGCGAAATTTAAATAGAAGCAGCGACGAGGCGAGGACAAAAAAACACTTCACGCTCGCGCGCCGCGATCAACAAAGAGCGTACCCCCCTCCCCCTCAAATTTCCGGCTAGTAAATTTTCCTTCAAGCGCGCGGGAAGAGAAAAGTCGTCCGAGCGTCCGCGCGTATGCACAATCGGATTTCCATTAGCGATTCCCCGCCAGTCCCCAACAACCTCTTGCTTGCGCACGCGTGATGTTTATCGCGGCTTTCGCGCAAACGCGACGAGCGGGCTGGCGCAGAGGTGTTGAGCAAATGCTTAGCGGGCCGCCGTGCTTTCTTTCCAATTTGCTCGGGTGTGGTGAGCGAACTCGTCCGAAGCTGCGAGGCAAAACCGTGCCCTGGGCGAACCCTTATTTAACGCCTCGTGTATACAGACGTGTTCTGCGTTTAGGCGCGTGTAGTGAAGAGGTGAATGACCCTGCAGGGGGCTGAGGGGTGCTATGCATTTTGCGGTTAGCACCGGAGAAACAAAATTTACACCCTTGAAAGTGAGTAAGGGTGCAAATCGGTCGGTAAATCGCACCCTTCCGCCCTTTTTCTGCGTAAGGGTCTGAGTTATATTGATCTATATCCTTATTCACCTTTAAGAGCGTAAATTATATTGCAGTGTGTCCAAAGCTGGTGTCGATGTTGCGGATCGATTTTGAGCCTTTGTCACCGACTGGGTCGGTTTTGCGAATGCGGGCTTGAAAGAGCAACGAGCAACGTAACCGGTCAGCGCTGACCGGTTAGGTTCACAGCGCGAGCCCAGCTCGTTCTTCCTCTTCTTTTCTCGAGTAATGGCGGCCGCGCGCCTCGGTCAAACAATCAAATACCACACGCGTGTAGCAATATTATTAAGAAAGAAGAAAATAACCAGTAACTATTTAGTTATATCTCTTTTATTGTACAAGTAATTTCTCTTTTCATCAATTCTTTTTTGTATCATACAAATCGGCTGTAGTGTTCGAAGGTGTTCTTTTCTTTTTCTTTTTGGAATTTCGTGAGACTACTCAGCGAGATTGCAAAACGTCAAATCAAAGCGCATGTGAGAATGTCGTAAGGAACGATGATAGAGGACTGCCGAGAATCTCCTATATTAAGGTAATCGTGACGTGGGCAAACAATGAATGGCAAGGATCAACTGCGAGAAAGATCACTTTCCCCCCTTTTTTATTCGTTTGCTTCCTATAATTCTTCCCGGCAAACTTTATTGTGGCTATATAAAATGCTGGAACTATTCGAAGAGAAAACCTGCTGGTCGATAAGTGCAGCTAGAGACATCGCATTTTGGTCCGTCTGGAACCTTTCAGTGCAGGTGCGTCATCAGTGCTTATGCGCAAACCATGTGACGTCATAAACAACGTGTACTTTTGCATAATAGCGTCCTCTTCAATGACGATCATTCTTGAAGGCCTACGTAATGACATACGCCCAGAAGAGACCTGCCGACGAACTCTTATTTTCTTCCTCAAGGTTTCACTAATGGCACCAGTTGCGAAACAGTTGCGAAATGAGTCTTCTAATCCTGATCGACGTCGATGTTTCTGCAGCGGTAGCCTTAGCGAAAGCTGTTCGATTTCTCCCTGTGTAACTATAGAGAGCTGGGGCCCAATTCTCAAAGATTTTTGTTCTTAAGAGCGAAGCTTTTGCTTAGAAGCTCCAATTTGAATACATTGTAAATAAGAAATCGTTTTTCTTGGCAACCATTGTAGCGAATTTGATGAAATTTGTTGCATTTAAAAGAAAAAAATTAAGATATAGTGACTGTAGCAAGCGGATTTCTTTTTTCTTTTAGTCTGCCAGCTGTTTCATTTTTTTTATGCTAGAAATTTTGAACATTGAACTTTTTCCTGAACTTTGTGACTCAGCAAGTGGTAGTGATCTTGATTTAACTAAGAGCTGGGGAGCGCGCAGTGCTGTGTTTTAGAATACAGTTTCCAGCTCTTTCTTCTATTCGAGTGCGCGCACCGTCGTACCAACAGCCAAGATGCTCGCGCCATTTGTACAGGGCGTAATCAACTAGGAAGATGGATATGCGACATTAACATGTTCTCTGAAGCTTTGACCAAAGCCTCGTGTTGTTCGCCCATTCGTTGTCAACAAATGCGCCGCACCGGCGTCATGCGCCGCCATTGTAAACAAAGGCGGCAGACGTGCGCTGAGGAAAGCAATATGGAAGCGTCGCCACGTGACCAGACATGGCGGCGCCAGCGGAAGCGCGGTGAGAAACGTCTATAGCTAAAGAGACATTTCGTTGCAATGCGCATTTAACATTGAAGAGTAGTTAAGGGCGTGCATAGAGTTTTTTTTTGTGTGTATCGAGCTCTTCAGAAAAAACTGAGATACCAAATTGCCTGCGTGGTTTCCTAGCATTTGTTCTCTCAGTCATCGTCTGGTGTTCGTGCAGTGGAAGTGTCCAGACGAAACGGACACCTGTTTTTACTTCTGCGTGAAACCATATGGTTGTTTACATGCGCGTCCCTGTCGGTGTTTTCACCATGTTGGAGAAGCGTATTGAATCTATTGAAAGCAAAGGTGGCAAAAGAAAAAAAAAAAAAAGAGTTGGGAGGGAGGTAGAGGGCTCGAACGGAGGACATCATTTCCACTTCCCGGAAACGAGTCGAAGGGAACAGAGACGGAGAAAGAGACGCACGTTTGAATGGAAGTGCCCCGGAAGATTTCTTCTATACGCTGAGCTGACGTCTGCTTAAAGTGCTGTCTCCAGACGCCTTTTGGCATCTCTGTTTGCTTGTTTCTCTACCTTGAAACGATAGCAGAAAAAGATTGCCTACGAAATACGAGTGCGTTGAAAGGTTCTGGGAAATGGAACGGTGCCTCTAACGCGAATGTTTATTTTAAGAAGTATAAAACCAAAAAGGAATCGAGCAAGGATCGAATTCATCTTTAGCGACTGAGTGAAATGAATTCAAGAGGAACTGAGACATTCTCGTTCGTAGTACGCCCAACGAACGCGCATGAAAAGAACTACGCGGAGCGTGAAATCGACTCCTTGGTTGCTCGTAATACCCGATTGTATTTCGATGTTTTGATTTTTGGTATTGGAGGGAGGGATGAAGCTTAATCTGATGACAGGTGTCAGTCCACCGCTTCCTAGACTTTCTCACCAGTTCCGTGCAGTGTGACAAACGCTAGGGTTTCTGTCAGTCAATCAGTGGCGAGAGTCATCGGCTCCGTGTTTCAGAGTGGAGAGGAGGACTCGCACATTCTGAGCTGCCAATCCTTACGTGAAGCTGTTCCGTTCAGTGAGCAGTCGCTCGGAGGGTAATCAGAGGCGCGGAACTACTCTTTTCCTTTTTGGCTTACCCCACCCGTAGCTTTAGTTGCACAGCGCGGATTTGATGAGACGAGTGGACACTGTAAGATAAGTTGCACCCTTTAAAGTGAATAAGGGTGTACATCGGTCGATAACTCATCCCTGACACAATAGGGTTTAAGGGTTTGAGCTATAGATCGATTTAGACTCTTGTTCACATTCAAGGGTGTAAATTATTTTACAATGTGCGCTGATATAACTGCGTAATCTTCTCTCGCTTCCTTTTCTTTTGTTTTGATAGGGACACACATTTTTTTCGCCGCTTGAAAGGTGTGGATACCGAATCTGCCAGTCGGGAAGGTTATCGAGGAGACGTATCCCGAGAAGCAGGATAGAGTGAATGTAGACTGATAACTCGTGACCTTGAGCTACGTCAGTCTTTTGTCTATATACCTCGTTCCTTCGTGTTTAAGCTCTTCGGGTTGGTGAAGGAGATGGATCGCTGAAAGGGTTCTAGAATTGCGCTTTCATTGTTAGTCGCATCAGTGGTTCCGAGTTTGTCGAGGATTTTGCGATCATTACGAACGTATTCCAGGACTTCCTCCCATGATGCTGGTACTATACAGAGGGTGTGCTAAAGACACCGGTCTATATTAGCGCACATCCTTCCGTTTACTGTTAATGCCCAAACGCAAACAGCAGGAGTCCGATGCGGTTTCAATCATACTATATTCTTCCGTGAAGTTCTTGATGATTTTTTATATGCACTGTTCACCTGCCTGTTCACGTATTTACGTGCAAGTATTTATCTCATCGAACGTGTGAGCGTCTCTTTTTCTCTCTCAGTTTTCTTGCATTGCTCACCGCATGAGTTGCGTGGAACGTTTCAGAGTCCATTGTAATCACAATTTTGGTCCTTAAACTTTTGTGTCATCTACAGTGTGCGTTCAGTCACGCGTTCGTTCAGCCCTATATATAAGGTCTTTTGGGCCACTTCTAACATGTTACACTTTTATCTTTCATCCCAGACTGATACTTCAGTGCTTTTATTTTATGCGATCAGCCTTCTTATGGCACTTCACATACTTCGGAAGGGGGGGTCTTGTCTATCTATCTGCCCATATATCTGTGTCTCTAACCGTTTTCTTGCCAACCTGGGAACACTGTAAGTGGCTGGTCCGCACTGTAAGCGCACCGGGCTGATGTGCTGATGGAACAGGCTTCGAAACCATCCATTAGGGAACAACTTGCCTTGCTGAATATGTGGCCTTGGGCACGCGCGCCGCTGTTCAGTGACTCTTGCGAACTGGCAAAAATGTGCAACTGGGAATGTGTTGAACTTGGATGAACTTCTCTGAAGCCAACTTGAAGCTCTGGCGGCTCTTGAAGCGCCGCTTGGTAGGTGCCGTTCTTCAGTGAACCTGATGCCAACTTAGGTGACTGGCTTTGTGCCACGAGAGATGTGCCGCTATTCAATAAATGTATTTGACGCCAACTCGGGAAACTGGACATGTGGCAGTGCGTATGTGCCGCACTTCAATGACAAAAAAAAAAAGATAAAGAACAATTATTTAAAATTTCTCCGGTGCTGGGCGGAATCGAACACAGCGCGTACTTCATGGCGGCGTAACGAGATGGCGCTGCGTGGGCATGCGTGAGGAAGCGCGGGAGAGAGTGCCCCGGCTGCACACACGTTTCGGCGTTGGCAGTGTGGCATGTCGCTACATTGCTCGAATGCTAATCGCATTAACGCAAATCGCTAGTGCGGGACTACCATCTCCTTGGCCTGCTGTGTACGACTCTAGATGAATGTTTGTATCCAAGTGGTTGTGCGTCTCGACGTGATCAAGCTCATCGCGCTCTCCTTACTTTTCTAGAAGCAACGAACTTAGGGGCACGTCTGTAACCCAGCAACTATTTCTTTTATTTTACATTCTTTAGTAGCACGACCTGCAGGGACGAGCCCTACTGTATGTTTTACTTTATTCGTTGAGACTTGTCATCTCGCTCTTTCTTTCCTCCTTCCTCCCCTCCTTCCTTTCTATGTTTCTCTCGTCCTTTCCGAAGAGTAGGCAGGCGTTGTGCCCCTTCTGGTGGCAGTTGCCAGCCTTGCTTCTCGCTTTCTCTTTCCCGTGTATATGTTTTCAAATCAAATAAATAATAAATAATAAATAGCGTTGACATTCGTCGTGATTGATTGATTCACTAATTGTTTAATTGATCGGTCAACATTCGAAAACTGCGTTGTGCTCAGTTCCGCTGTCGCTGTAACACTCACGCTCTTCCTTCGTGGCAGTCAATTCGTATTCAAAACATTGGCGTTTACCATATATAGTACTCCAGGAGTGCACATATTGGTTTTTAGTAGCACTACGGACCACTGTGCTGTGGCAAAAGAAAAAAAAAATACCGGGGCTGTGGCAGAGTAGTCTTTGCGTTCGGATGAACGGCCATAGATTCCGCTAATTGCATTTGCGCAAATGGGCTTCGAGTTATCGAATTACCTGTTTATTTTGAGGACGATGTAATGAACTACGTTTGTTGGGATCGTAATTTAGTTACGTCGTCACTTATGCTTGGAGGAACAGTAAAAGAAAACGGTTTCATCGCTATCATACAATTACGTCTCTACAGTGTTCACTGAAGCTTTTGCTTGTTCTTGCAGTTTAGGTAAATAAGGTTTCCCGGTGTTGTTTTAGCGGCCGCCGTATTCCGTATGCAAAAGCGATATACATCCGAGTAAGTTAAACATAGATAGATAGATAGATAGATAGATAGATAGATAGATAGATAGATAGATAGATAGATAGATAGATAGATAGATAGATAGATATATAGATAGATAGATAGATAGATAGATCGTACATATATTGCCCATATCGTTTTCTTTTTCATTCTTTTGCTATCATCCGCCGTGGCTATAGTAGCGCAGTGGGGCGACGTTGTAGCCAATGACGTAAGGAAAATGAAATGAATTGTGTGTGTGTGTGTGTGTGTGTGTGTGTGTGTGTGTGTGTTTTTTTGTTTTTTTTTACACAATATGAATGTTGCGCCAGAGCACTTGCCGTGGTGACGCCAGCAAAAGGAAATCCTCAAGCGTAAAACGCAACCACCGCATCAGCGAAATGCAAACGCAGAGGCCGTATGTATACAAATATATATTTCTCGTTTTAAAGTAGGGCTGCGTTAAAGAATACTAGTAAAGTTTACTCCTTTCCTTAAGCACACTGTAATATAAAATTTGAATGAAGGTGCCTCAGACAGGCCGTCTGAGGCGAGCCCTGTCTGAGGCACTTTACCTCAGTTCATCCAACTTTTATTCCAGAGTGTCTTTCCATCTCTCACCCCCCCCCTCCCCCTTACTCCCCTTCCACATCTCGAATTTGGGTCTCCTTAAGCACAGTAAGTGGCGGGTGCGCACCGATCGGAAATTCTACGCCGATGCTTTTGCCAGATTCGATCAAGGTACTGCTCGGAGTTTTCGCAAAAAGGACTGAAAACAAAATGAAAAAGAAGAAGAAGCAGGGTATATTACCGTAAGTCACTTCTGGGGCAGGTATGCCTTCTCCCGCGACACCCGTTACCAGCGCGATGGCATCGACGTAATACCTGGCGGGCTCTCCCAGCCCTGGCTTCGCTCGGTTGCCTCGCTGCTCTCATCCTTGGCGAAGTGGCGTGCGCGCGGCGAGCACGGCTGAGCGAGTTTTTTTTTTTTTTTTTTTTTCCGAAAGCCCTCAAGGGAGGCGCCGAAACGAGCGCACTAGTTGAAGGGAAAGGATCCTGCGGGGGCAGCGAGCGTGTATTCCTATAAGAGGCGTCGGGCGCGCGGGAACGCAGCGGGATAGGTGTTCCCGCCAGACAGCGCGGCGGCGGCGCACTTAATTGCCGGCGATAAAGCGTCGTCCCCCAGGAGAAACCTATTTTGTTTTGTGTATAGTATTCCCTCTTTACTCACTCCTGCCAAGGCAGAAATAGGAAAAGAAAAAAAAAAGAAGGAAACTTCGGGTTGTTACCGTGCTGGAAGTTCAAGCCACACCTCATGCGATCATCGCTGTCGCTTAGCGCGAGTTCAGATAGACGTGCACGCTATACGCCTCTTCGTACCTGTATCGCACGTATACTACCTTTCAGTGGCACGCACATACGCTCATTAACGAGCACGCACGCAGCCACCTACACACACGCATACACGCACGCACACACGCCAATGTGCGCTCTGTCTTTTGAACATGTCACGTGCACGCGAGCACGGAATTGCCAACAGCTAGACACAACGCACACTCACAAACACGCAGCACGTATATACAGGCCACCACACACGTCATACACATAGAACGCGCACCGCCAGACACGCACCCGAATGCCTTGCGCACGCATAACACGGGCGCACGTATACGCAGTGGCTTCGCGCTCGCTCGCGTTTCCGATATTGGCGCTAATAATTTCGCGTCTCCTTCGCGACTGCCAGCGCAGTTATTATCGCGAGAGCCGTGCTAGCTCCTCGGGGGAAAGCGAAACGCCGGCGCTTAATTTCGGGGGCTCGTGGTTAATGAAGCTCACCCGAAGAGCGTAGCTAAATTGGGGCCGCCGTCGAACCGCAAGTCTCCGCGCGGGGGCTGCGCTTTTCGTTTTAAATAAGAGACCTATACGACGACGACCGAAGGCGGTAAAAATTGAACCGCCGCTTTTAGCGTGCGCGCGCGACAGCGAGGGACTGCATTAAGTTCGAATTACCGACCGAGTTCTTCGGTAATTCGAAAGTATACGATTCGGAATCTCGCGTTTCCGTCGTGTCGATCTGGCGCGATTTCGCGGTGTCGATCGGATAGCACGTATGCCAGTGTTCGTACGCCAGTCGCGGTCTTTCGTGCTTGCCTCGAGGCGACGTTGGCATGGTTTTCGTGATTGATAAACCAGCTTTTCCCAGAAAGCAGTTTTCCAACCGAATGACGCCGCGGCTAGTTCTTAACCAGGGAGTTATGTGCGTAGTCAGGTACGTACGTGCTTAGGTAGTCGCGCCTGCGCCGACAACTTTCTGGAGCAATGAAGGAAGAGCTAGCTATACACATGCGGAGCTTCTGCACGTGTATTAATGCGCCAAGTAGCCTCATATGGCACAGTTCTAGCACAGTTTCCGTTTCTCGGAGCAGATACCGAGTCAGCGTAGTTTCCATTTGCGATGGTTTCGAATTTGTGAAAACGCTTCGTAGCATAGCGAAAAGAGATAAATTTAATACCGGTAACTTACTGTACTTTAATTCGTATTGCATTACAAAAGTTGTAGTACAAAATGTCTTTTTTATATTTTTTTGAAGGAGGGGGGGGGGGAGGTTCCTTAAATGTGAATGAGATAGAAAATATTTCCAGGAGCGCTGTCACGCGTGCGCTTTGCCTCCATAGCTTGCCTTCAGTTCTAGCGCCTGTAAGTATATTTTCACACTAATTTCAGTGATCGACAGTGTCGCTATAGCTAGTCTGAGGAAAAATACGGTATGCTGAAGTGAACTTAAATGTTATGGGAAAGAAAAATCTATTCCTTAATTTTGACTCGTACCGAGTGCAACCTCTGTAAATTACATGGAAGAAGACAGTGATAGGATGCTCGTTACCTTCTATACGTCTAACAAACATTTCCTGCTGTACCCGAACCCAAGGTCATGCCCCATCACATCTCGTCAATCGTGAATATTGGTCGACTTGGCAGCGCTGTACCTCTGATAACTCTGCCACTTATTTGACATATATAATATCGGCGTCAAATCGCACTCTAATAGAAAACTTCATTCCTGCCATACAATTCGCTAACGCGGTAGGCTTGCCAAAATTTCTGCAATACAGGAGACGGGTAAGGTGCCGGATAATTGTTGACCCGTCGCAAGCAAGAAACGTGTAGGATGTGCAACAGCCTCAAGTTCGGTTGTTCTAATGTGGGCTTTCGCTATTCAGACGATCTTCTTTTTCTCGATACGCGTTTTTTGCTCAGACCGCTTTCAACAAGTTCGCAAGAGTTTAACTGAGAGTAATGGATTGTTGTCAACTGACTTAATGCCGTTGTACGCACTTAATGCCGCAGTGCCCCCATATAGAGCACCCTTCTTCTCTATACGCTGTTTTCCGATCACGCGTCTTTCTCCACGGGACTTGTCGAAACCAAGACGCACCGTCACTGTATGCCTCGCCACCTGGCACTTTCCTTGGTAACCACTCCGCACCTTTTACTCTCCTTTTTTCTCCAAGCGCCCGGAGTGTGTTCAGTTGTTACCCCCTTGGAGGATGCAAGTATGTGTGTGTGGAAAGTTTCTCAGACTGCTGCCCGAACAAGCGTCTTTAGAGTTTTTAGACAGGGTAGGCAGAGTAGAAGCGAAATAACGGCGTGGAGGGGGGGGGGGGGGGAGGTATAGAAGGGCGGAGGAGGGAGGGGCGTGGAAAGCAGAAGCAGGGCACGACGGCTGCCTTTTCTCCACGTTTCCGCTCCCGCTGCTGCTTCCGCCGGAAGTAGCTTTCGCGCTCCCTCCCAGCGTCTAACCCCCAACTACGCCGCCGGCCCGGCCGTGCCCCCCGACGTCGTCGCTCTCTATGCAGGAAAGAGGTCAAACGTAGGCATTTTCATTCTTCGGGAGTCCCTGCCGTGAACTTTGCCTCCTTCGGGAGTGTGGGACGCATTCCCGTTCGGGCTCCATTGATCGTCACCGCTGCCTGCCTCGCGGCAGTGTTCGCGGGAGTGATCGTGACATTGTAGCGCTTTGGCGGGGGGGTCGGGGAGCAGTGTAGATGGGTTCGCGTTCGCCCCAGCAGCGACGCTCTATTTCGCCGAGCAGGTGTTGTGCGCCCTCAAGCAAGTGCGTAGGCGATTTGCCTTTGGCTCACGTAGGCTTGTAACTGTTCCTTTTTTCTCTCTCTCTCTCTCTCTCTGTCTCACACTTTATTCCTTCGTTCGCTCTGCAATTTCCGCTGCCGCAGTGGATGGGGGCGACGGAAAAGGTTGGAGCGCTCTGTTATCGACTGCCTGCTTTTCCTTACGCGCTGTGAATGTTTGAATCGTTCCTCCAGGCATTTGAGGAGGGGGGGGGGGGGAGTGGAGGAGAGGGGTTAAGTGTTAAAAGGGGAGTGAAATGAATTGGAGAGGCTGCAGATGGTGTGTAAAAAAAAAAAGTTGTCGCAGTCTCACCTGAAAGGTGAAGCATCAATTGCGATAGCAAATTTGTAGAGAGCTATACGGAGTAATGATATTAGCTTTATCAGCTGTATAAACTTGGACATGCAGCAGCACCGGCAACGCGCAGAACTGTTGTCGACGCCGTCGGCGTTTTGCCCGCGTTCGCTCAAAATGCGTGCGGCGTTGGTGACTGTTGCCGGAGCCTGTGATATAAATAGGCACTTGGTGCCGCAGCTAAACGTCGCCTCCCTTCCCTCCCCCTTCCCCCCCTCCCCACGGCGTCTCGCGCATCGGAAGAAGGCGCGTTTGCTCTACATATATGGTGATTGTAAAGGAGGAAAGAGACGCCTACTTCTGCAGCCCTTAAGGAAGCACGGTTTGGCGCTGAGCCGTGCTCCCTCAAGGGCTGCAGAAGATAGCGCCAACCTTTCCCTTTCCCTCAAGAACCACTTACCTAAGGAAGCACGGCGCAGAACGCGCGTTTGTTCTCCGCCATGCGTTCACTCCCCGTGAAAGAGCGCGTCCTTCGCGCCCTTTCACTCGCACATACAGCGTTCGGCAGCGCGCGGTCACGATTTCATCTCCATTGACGTCATACGGAACCTCACGGCGACGGCGACGGCGACGCCGACGGCGACGGCGACGCCGACGGCAGAAATCTGCTTTTGAGTGTCCATATAATTGCTATCGCAATAATAATAATTTCGAGCATTTACACCTGCTCTCTTACAAAGGCAGTAAGAGGCTATAGCTAAGCGGCAGGCTTGGCATGCTACTCCGACTGTAGTGCCCGACTTGCTTAGTGGCGCTTGCTTGTGAATGAGCTAGACTCACGTTTCTCTCGCTCTCATTCTTTTGCTTCCCCGTCCCTCTCCCCACGCGTGGGGTAGCAAATTGAACAAAGTATAGTTAACCTCCCTGCCTTCCTTACTTCTCTCTCTCTCTCTCTCTGTACTACGCGTGTAATAGATGACGAACTATGAAATAAAGGAAGTGAACAAACAATAATAACAAAAGAACGCTCGCACACAGGCGAAACGCCCTAGCAGGCAATTTATTTAGTAGCGAAAAATGCGGCATCAGCAAAAAAAAAAAAGAAAAAAAAAGAAAAGAAAAAAAAAACGCTGAGAACTCTCTATGAGAGCGTACTGCTCCACTACTTTATGTGGTCGGATTCCGCGAGCGCATATGGGTACAGTGACTTTTCTGGCTTTTACCTTCGCTTTGGTGACAGCTTGGCTCGATAAGCAGCATCACTGACACGCCGCGCTATCATCAGCACGCACACGATGGGCTTGCTCAGTGCTCACATCTCCGCAATAATCGATTCTGTTTTTTCTTCTCCATTATTTTTATTATTATTATTTCGCAGTAGCCTAACTGTACGTTCGTTCTGGCGCGACAGTTGTGTCATGACTCGTTTTGTGGACGTGATAGTTTGTAAGCTTCCACATCTAACTTCTTATGCTTTTTGTGTGTCCTTCTGGCTTCGTTATTCATTGAGGGATCTTTCTTATATTTTATCCCGCTGTCGCAGTAGAGAAGCAGCCGGCACTTTTAATATACGTCAACATTTTTTACCAACAGCAAATAATTATAATAAGTTGGAAAAAAATACTTTCGTTCCATTTTTCTTGGTAATCTTCTTCCAAGTGGTTTGTAGAATAATTCCCGGAGGCACGGAGTACATGTGCACGTAATAGTTTAAAATGTGTATAATCACCGACCGTACGCCTTCGCAATCAAGCACACACGCACACAAGAGGAAATAATTTGTCTTGTTTTGCAACGTATACTTCAGGACTGCTGCAACAACAAACATTTCTGTATCGAGATCTGTCCCGCTGTTCTCACAACAATGCCGGTTCTATCGTACGTCGACAGAAGTTACTACAGTAAGCCTGACGTGTTGATGTCACACGACAAGGCTACAGTTCTGTCGGTTCGGGTTAATGTGATCATAGGTTAATACAAAAACCAGTAAAGTTGACCGGAAAGGCGTGTTGAAGGCGGGAACGTTTGGAACAACCCTCGTACAACGTGTCACGTGCTGCAACGCATAGGTGCTTCTACATCTCGAATCGCTATATACGTTCAGACACGCTCTCTCTTTCGTTTTCACCCCTCCAGAGGCTTTCCTAAACGCGCGAGCAAAAAATACACATTTACACCTTTGGGAACCACGCATACATATATACACTAAATTCGCGTGATAAAGAGCGCTTAGGAAACACCGTTACGAAACAGAGATTCGCGCCGAGGTATATATATAGAGAAATATACGCTCCGACACTACCGCTTGATAAACGGGAGGCGCGCGCGCGGCTCAGCGTCCTGGCGGTGGGGACATACACGGGGCGGCTCGTCGTGATGGGCTCCCGTTATTCCCTGATGCCTCCACGCCTCGGGGCATTGCAAAACTGATGCGCTTGCCGGTGTCGTCCCGTTATACGGTGATAGCAGTGCGGCGTTTATTTCGGGCGACACGCGATGACAGCGATCCACGCGTTATATACACCACAACGCGGTGTAGGTGAGCACGCTAGAGCTAGCTGTTGAGCTACGATATATATAGAGGCTCCACGATGCCACCGTGCGCAGTTATTGTACAGCCATTGCAACTCGAGTCTGTCGCCTTCAGGTACTGCTGTGATTGTGCGAGTGATTAACCTGAGCTCCTCCTCTCTCTCTAGTCCCTGCTTAGGTGGGTGGTAGCAAACTGGAGAAAGTCTATATAACTAAGTTCATTGCTCTTCCTCTCTTCGTTTCCTTCACATTTTATTCATTCATTCCTTCATTCATTTATTCATTCAGTATGAACCGGTCACGTGTTATATATATATATATATATATATATATATATCAGTGAAGTAAAGAGTAACCGGAGCCGGCTCAGAAGTAGTTCAAAAAATAGAAGCACGTAGGAAAAACATAACAAGACTTTACTGACGTTTCGGCCGGACCCCGGCCGAAACGTCAGTAAAGTCTTGTTATGTTTTTCCTACGTGCTTCTATTTTTTGAACTATATATATATTCGCAAGTGTGCCCTTTCGTTTCTTCAACTGTTGTGTTCAAGTGTTGTATATATATATATATATATATATATATATATATATATATATATATATATACACACAACACTTCGTAGTGTGGTGAACGCGTTCCATCATGGGTGCGGGACCGCATGGAGGTGCGCGGTAATGCTGACGCGTTTCTCTCACATTTACCACTAAATCGCCAGATGATTTTTTCATTAATTGTATGCAAGAAGGTATTGGCGCCTGTTAGCTGGCCCCGGCTGCTCCTCTTAATCCATCCATTCATTTCTTGCTTACTTCTTTCATTCATTTATTGCTTCACTTCTTCATTCATTTATTGAGTCCTTCGTTCGTTCGTTCCTTCAGGTTGAACGCAGGAGAGAACGAGCGACTTATCGAGCCAAGCTACATGAACAAAGATCCATCCAAAAGGCTCCATTGGATCCGAAATATGCTATGTGGAATAGAGCCATCCTTAACGCGTTTTTCAGGGAGTTTCAAGGGAGAAAAAAAAGAAAGACATAGAAAGAAAGCAATGGAAAGCGCTGGAGCCGCAAAGCATGATCAGAGAAAGACGTACCAGAGTAGGTTGTAATAATAGCAGAGATCCATGCCCCCCCCCCCCCCCTTTTTTTTAAAATGTGGATTGCAGGCTTCACTTACGCTAAATGCGGGAAAACGCACAGCGGAGTAAAACGTGTGAGAAGTATAGTCACAAAGTAAAAAAAAAAAAAAAAAAAATCAACGAAGTGAGTGAACGAGGAAACACTTCAAGAGGCCGTTGGCCGTAAGAATAAATGTAGAGCAGAACTCCTGTGCTATGTTTTCATAGGAAAATGGAATGATGCGAGAAAACGAAACGAAAGAAAAGAAAGGAATGGAAAGGGATAGTAAAACTATTCTCAGGCTAGTAAATACCTGCCATTGAAAGTACAGTTCGACGATGAATGCTGCAGCTGGCCAACGAAGACGCGAGATTGCGAGGCAGGCCAATTCAAGGAAGAATACGCCCATTTAACGTATATATATATATATATATATATATATATATATATATATATATTGCGATGCTTCGCCGGTGCGAGTAGCGTGTCACAAAGACTGCCGGCAGGGCCGCTTCGGCAAGGAGGGTACTTCAAAGGCTCCATTGAACCGAAATGCCGCAATGATTGGGACAAGCCGGTGAATGGAACGACTTAAATGAGTTGGAGTCGTGGGCCAGTGGAACCATAACTGTCCGCTCTGTCCGGCCTGAAGAGTCGGAGAGCGTAGAGAGGATTTCGCGCTGTTGCGCTCGGTATTGGTTGCGGTCCGGAAGATGACACACACCCCCGTATTCTGAAACGATCCACAACTTTCCAAGCTCTTCCTCCACTCTCCCGAGTTGAGTGCAGCGCCTCCCCTTGGTTGAAAAAGACGATAATCCTCTCAAGAATTGCCGTGAGCTGTAAACGAAGCGCAGTTACTATATCTCTGTCGAGGGACGGCGCTGCCATCGACTTTCTCGGAAGCATCAACCGGTCAGCAGTCGAGATGAGCAAGGGACATTCAGAGTATTGGTGGAAGAAAAGCAGGGAAGAGATTGATACGCACTGGATCTGTTACAGTCATAGGTAGCGGTACAAGGTAGATTTCGAGGGGAAAACAAAGAAGAAAAAGATTTGGGCGTGTATACAAAAATGCTAGATAAGAAATATCTATAGCATACCTGATTAAATCAAGCAGGCTAGGTGACTATTTGTCACCACCCCGTTTCAAAGAGGATGCTATTGAATCATCATCAACGTCATCACCATCATCATAATCATTGAGTCGAGGTGCAGAGTTTGATTGGAGGAACGTTCTACAATACGATCTGGGTAGTCTCAAAAGAGTACTGGCACATATTTTTGAAGTTGTAGGAACTCTATCATTCGCATCTCGAACGCGAAAGGATGGCACTTAGCAAGTACGAAGGCCGGGACGCAGTTATAAGGTATAATAATGTCATACTGAAGTTGGTCTACAAACGTCTGGACCTAGGGTAATTGACATTATCGGGACGTCGTCATGACGCAGTGTGCAAAATTTGCTGACGTCGTTTTGCAATAAGACGAGGTGCATGGCGACGTTGGTCATACGGCGCACACGGCGATTGCAGAAAGGGAGTGAGGCGACGCTTCATGAGTTCATGACGCATCCACTTCCTGGGTACCAAAACCTACGCTGCTTGGTGTGAAACATTACAATAAATTATGAAGGGGGAGTGTGACGTGTGCCAGCAAACGAACCTATCTTTGCCTACCATTCCGTGGTAGGCAAATTCGGTAGGTCGGTCGGGTTCTGGCCAAGTAGATTCAACCTTACTTAAAAAAAAGAAAAACAGACACGCCAAGCTTTAGTTGACATCCACGTTAAGCGAATCATTCTTGGTGTGATTGGGTCGTGAGCCAACCATGTGCCTGTGTATATGAAATGTGGGTTTCGAGGTTTCAATATTAGTAATAAATAACAGCTTGTTATATACGGAGAAATAACTTTATTTGCAGGAAATTATAGACAGGCTGGATATTATTACGCACGTTTACGTGTCGTATGAGACACGTTGGAGTTGATCTTGGCAGTTGATGGCGAATTGATGGATCTTGGAGTTGATGGCAAGAAAGCTTCGCTTCTGAAAAAAAAAGGCGTCCGGTGCCGGGATTCGAATCTCGACCCGATGCTGTAACCATAATTGGCCACAAACGCACGCATACTTCTCTTGTGCCAACACCAACGTCCTCCTCCACATGATTTACCATATTATGGGCACATACCCATCGCGGTATTGGCGAAGAAGCGGGTGGTAGTTATCGTGCCGCCAAATAGCTCCGAAGAGTTCGCGTTTATGTGGCTGTCACATGCACCGTCCATCCACGCACAGCGGGGACACACCGACGCCTCTCCTAGATGCCTCTTCTAAATACCGTGCGTCAATGCTGGATGCAGGCGTACAGCGCTTGCTATCGACATGCCCTGGTCTGCAAATGGCTCGTCACAATCATATGAGCCGTGTGGCTCTCCACCATAATCGGCCGCCAGACTTACATAAGTGGATTTTCGGCCCTCATCGCCGCTCCTTTGTGGGCATTACGGGGGCGACAGAACTTCATAATTTTGTGTGGCATTTCCTCTCGGTGCCATAGGGCAAGCTAATGCAAAGAAAGTAAAATAGCTCTTTGAGGTGACAGGCGTATGTTGATGATTTTTGTGGTTTCCATACTATGGCACATATAGCCACGACAGACGATCGACCAAGAAGCGGCCGGTACATTTAAAATAAATAACAAGGTATGAGGAAATATAAGGTTTGTCGTATTACGTATATCACGTAATACGTGACATACGTATTACGTGATATACGGGCGAGCGAGAGCACATGCACGCGCCAGTTTCCTTTATGCCGAAGACGAAGGAACGAAATGGGCTAATTTATAGCGTTCTTAATAACCGCTTCATGAAAGCTTCGCTTCACATAGTTTCCAACATGTGCGTTAGACCTGCACAATTTCTTGTTCTAGAGTTTAGAGGGCTCGTACGGGTCGCCGCACAACAACCGGAGCAAAACCTCATCCAACAACGAGGCCGTGCTTCTGGCAATAGTACGATATTTGAAACCGAAACCACATCCAAGAATAGCTCAGGTTATTTAAATTGTATAAATGTTGCGCGCTGACAGATATAAGCAGGACGTTTGGCTTGTAAAGGCCGTATTCCGCGTTATAAACGCAGTGAGAATGGGCGTTTTCGGTACTCCTTCAATATTCACAATGCTCTAGCACAAGAGAAAGAAGGCCAGTGGAAGACGACGAAGCATGCACACGAGGGAATGCGCGTGTATTTCAGCTCGAGGACACGCGTCGTCTTTGGAACACCCAGCGAAAAACGGTCACCGGCGGTGTTCCCTTCGAGCTCCACAAGACAGTTTGTCCTCCTGCGAGGTCCTGGCAGCAGCAGCGACGTGGTTGCGAGGCCTGACGCGCAAGTTCCTGTGTGGGCTTCCAGCGAAGAGGAACGGGACAGTTGGTTCGTTTGGCCGACAACTCAAGGAGGCATACCGAGACTCCCCCGTCGGCCATAGCAAGGACGCGTAGCAATGGTGGGAGAAAAGCCGAAGCCGGCCGAGACAGAACTCTCTTCTTCACCCATGAAGAGCGAGTGGACCGAACGTGCAGCAGCCACTGCTGAGGACAGCGGCGAACCTTCAAAAGACGCAAACGTAGCGGAAATATCACAGACCACGAGCAGGTGGGTTACGGCGGAGAAGGCCATTCTGGCAACTGAGGGCGTGTCAGATTCGCCGCTGTCCAAGATGTATGTTAGCGCTGCTGAGAACAATCAGACAGCGAAAACTTTGAGGAAGAACGGATCAAGGTTCTCGTTCCCTAGCCTGACCGTGCAGCACACGACCATGTCCAAGAGACGCAACCGCCGCTCGACAAGGTCGTGCGCCACGAATCGTCCCCGTCGTTCTTGGAACGTGCGTTCGAGTGCGACTGATATGGCACGGCCGCTTCGATCGAGGCGTTCTGCATATGCCGCTACTGCACGCACGGCCACCAGGACGACGTCCGGCCTATCCCGGAACTCGTCCCCGAGGGCGGCCGTACTCGCCGTCTGTGCTACGGGGCGTTCTCTGTCACGCAGCCTTCCTGTCGATCGAGGTATACTTGTCGCCTACGACGACCACAGTCACCAACCCCGGGAAAAAGCGTCCCTGCCGATGGCGGAGCTCTTCAGCAAGCACGGTCGTACTCCGCGTCATCCGTGTTGTGGGACGTCACCGACGCGCGTGACCGCACTAACCAATACTAGTGTCACGAAGCGTCCTCAACCACCCAGGAGCACTACGTCGCTGACTGCGCGACTGCACACTCTGCAACCAGGGTCACGAAGCGTTCCCGTCGATGGATTAACTCGCCACTATACTGCGACTGTCCGTATCCCACCTCCTACACCAGGGGGACCAATCGTTACGGTCAATCGCGAACTTAGTATCCTCGTGCTCGGCCGTACCCAGCGTCATGGCGACAAGGCTCTTGTGGAGCCGCTCCTCTGTCAGCAGCAGCGGCGCCGCCAAGAGTGAGGAGACGTGGAGCCCTGGCAAGTTTCGTTGGAACTCGTCCGCGAGCAGCCGTCACGAGGCAATATGCGAAGTCATGCTACCTTTTCGTCACTCTGCCGAACATGCGGCAGGGGGCGCACCGACAAGGGCCTGAGCTATAGAGCCGCCTTTCCAGCACCAGCGCCGCACCAGCATGACCAGTGCAACACCGCCAGGAAACGCCGTTCGCGCGGAGCGCACAAAGTGCCGCCGTTCTCGGGCTTGCGCAGTATTACCGTATAAGAAAGCACGTACCAAGCGTGCCTCGAAATGCCGCTGTTTTACCGAGAGCCGTGCGTGAGTAAGCAGTGACGTGGGCGAGCCGCTGGGGAGGGAGCTGCGACGGCGCGAGAAAGACGCATCGCTTCGAGAACCGGAATTTGGTGACGTACCGCTAAATAATTCGGACAATTGCTTGCCCCTGTCATATAGCGTGATCACGGCGCAAGAGACCAACGCGAGTGATGACGTGCTTCTGTTATTACTTATAAATGCATTAAATTCTATTGAAAAAAAATCGGGGACATCTCTTGAGGGATATTCTGGTCGGGCTCGTTGTTCACGTTAATAACGCTTTCATTGAGGGCTTATGTGCTTCTTGCCCGCACTATAGAGTGTACTCTACCGGCAATGTCGCTTAAGATCGACCCATTTTTAGCGTTTCTACCGGCGTTGGCTGGCATTGCGTCAATCGGCGCTTGGCCTTTTAGACCGTGCGCACTGCCTGATCTCGGAGGTCATGCTCAGCGTCGACGCAGAGCGATGTGGGATGCGGAAATGGCGGAGGACTGGATATGCCAGATCTTTGCATCAACTTGCGGCACATGCAAGATCCTGGCACCGCAATCTTGCATGTCTACATTTCGGCATTCCAGTGACAAGCCATATGGGACCTGAGCAACGTCAGTCGACGATGCCCGTAGAAATGCCGGCGCCCACGGCGTTCTTGATTGACGCTTCACTTGGTGTCAGCACCGAGGGACGCGATGTCAGCCGCCGTCGGTAGGAACGCTGAGTGCGTACATGTCGGCTTTACGGAGCCTCATAAACACGCACACGCCCAGGCGCAAACACGGCGTAGGCGTGCGCACAGTGCCTACCATCTGATGATGATGAAGAAGATGATGATGATGATTTATTGGCATCCCCTTTGAAACGGGGCGGTGACAAATAGTCACCTAGCCTGCTTGATTTAATCATGTATACTATACATGTTCTTTATCTAGCATTTTTGTGTACCTCTCATTATTATTTTTCTTTTTCAAAAATTTACCTTGTGCCGCTGCCTATGATTTTAAGAGATCAGGTCGTATCCATCTTTTCCCTGCTTTTTTTCCAATAGTACTCCAATCGTCTCTTCCTGATCTCTACGGCTGATCTGTTTATGTTTCCTTCCACTTTGAAACCAAGCGCTTCTGGGAGTTGCACGTTACCTACGGTTCTCGCTGGGTGGATCCCGTCGCATTCCATCACGATGTGCTGAGTGGTTTCTGGATCTTTACTGCAGCATGCACATGTCTCATCTAGTTCCGAATATTTGTTCCGATATGTTTTCGTCCTTAGGCAACCGGCTCGAGCCTCAAATAGCAAGGCACTGCCCTTTGTGTTATCATACAGATTTTCCCTTCTAATTTCTTTCTTCTCATTCTTGTAAATCTCCATTGTCCTTTTTGTTTACATTCTTTGCATCCAATTCATGGTCTCTATTTCTCTCACTTTCTTTCTGATGACTCCTGGTTGTCTATTTGCAGTTTCTATTATCCTTTACTTGGTTGCCAACTTCCTTGACCTCTTCCTCCATTCTGTGTCCACGCTTTTCATGTAGAGATACTTGTGCACTTTAGCCGCCCATTTATTTTCATCCATGTTCCTGAGCCTTTCTTCAAAACTAATTTTGCTCTGTGCTTCTGTGACTTCAAAAGGGGCCCAACCCATGTCACCCTGCACTGCCTCATTTGTGGTATTACCGTGGGCTCCCAAAGCCAACCGGCCTACTGATCTTTGGTTAACTTCCAAACCCGCCAATATATCCAATTTTAAGCATATAATGGCATTTGCGAATGTTAGCGCTGGCACCATTACTCCTTTCCAGATTCCACGCACCACCTCATACTTATCGACGCCCCACAGTGCTCTGTGTTTCATTATTGCTGCATTCCGCTTCTGCTGCATCTATCTGCTGTGCAGAGCGCGCGAGCGGCTGGCTTTGCTCTGCAGGGCGACACCTGGCGGCAGTTGCTGGGCCCGAGTTAGTGTGCCCAGGCGCATGGGCGGCCTAATAGACGTGGAGAAATGCTTTTGACGAGTGGCGATCGCTTTGAGGGTGCTGCACTCGGTTTGAGGGCGCTTGCGGCATCCCAAATGCCATAGAATGAAGCGTATGGGCTCATAACACGTGCCGGCCCTTTCGCAACAAATGAAGGGCACTCACGGACTCTTCTAGGTAACAAAGGTGCTTAGGAACATCACATCTGGTTAAATTCAACACGCGCAAATTTGTATGATTATTAGGCCGCACATGCTCCTGAGCACGCTACCTCGGTCCCAGCAACCGCCGCCAGGTGTCGCCCGGCTGAGCAAAGCCGGCCGTTCGCGCGCTCTACACAGCAGTGGACGGCACTGTACATTCGGCTTCGCTTCAGCATCTTGACATCGAATCGAGCCACGATCTACAGTCTCTAGCGTTCTCTTTCCGGTGCAGCTTTGCAGGCAGACAAACCTTCGGGCGCGCTTGAACGCAAGCATTCACGCTCCATGCAGAGAGGATGTGGCCGATCTATCGCACCGGCGCCAGCTGTAAATTCAGTACCGACTGGTTGCATGCGCACGTGGGCTTCATCTCCACCCTCCGGCGAAGCGTCCACCTATCTGAAACCATTGTTAAACCACCTAAATCGCAAATGAACGTGAGTGGAATATTAAAGCAAAGGATGGAAAGAAGATGGAACCGATGCAATAAAATTAAGTCAAAAGTAGCGTGTTGGTATTGAATGCGCACATTAACGCTAACCACACAAGGAAACATCGTCGGAAGAAGCGCAGCGTCAAGAAAAAAAAAACATTTTACACCACTATAGTTGATCGGGATTTTTCGTGCCGTATACTCACCCAAAAAAACGGCAGTTCCTGAAGTTTAGTGCCAATTGACACGGCGTACGTAAAGAGCTGTTCGCAGCTGGCTCTTTAGCACTGTGTGCGGCCTCGTGTGCCTTCTATGTCCGTGTCGTTCTGCCTGCGCTACAACCAATTTCAAGATGTCCTATCAACAAGCCGATATAGCTATACCCTCACCGCATATGGAAGTACTCGGCTGCAGCAAAGTAGTCGTGTCAGCGCAACGAGATCCTCGCGCTGCACGTGCTCAGCGTCACCTTCTGAAGTAATTATGTGTGTATATTGCTCGTAATTGCGCATAAGCGGTGCCTGCTCCTAGCCATATTCTTGCACCGAACGCCGCAGCAAGCACCTACCCTAAAGCACTAGTTTGCCCCCCGAAGGAAGCCGCAAACTATCTGTGTGTGATTGCTGAACGTGCAATGTAATTTGTAGGCAGGCGTTGCTAGCCTGCAGTTAGCAGCTTGCTCTTCGCTTTCTCTTTTCTGTCTAGTGCATATATGTTTTCAAATAATAATGTAATTTGTATTGTGAAATTCAATCTTTACAACGAGGAGGTTAAAGAAAAAAAAAAACTTTTCCTTTAACCTCCTTGTTTTACACTGACTTACGTTCTAGCGGAAACTTCAAGTTGGCCCACCCCAAAATTTCAGTTGGCCCATCCCTATTTTACTAAAAGCTTCCCCGTGCATTTTCAATGGAGCCCTATGTGTCCCAATGAGTATTCTCTCGGATCAATTTCTTTTTGGTTGTGTAAGTTCTTCTTTATCGCTTATAAAGCTACCAATCATCTACATTTACACTATTACAACGATTAAATGTCTTCACTTCGCAATTTACGCATTTTTGGGCAGGTACAAGGCATTACACTTTTCGCGTGCCTTTTCGCGTGACGGAGCTGGGGTATGCGTGTCAATAAAGAAGTATGCGTGTCAACAGTATTATTACCAGGGAGCCAAGACATGTATGTATAGGCTTCCTAAGTATTCCGTTTTATTGCGATAACAATTAAATGAACAATCCAAGCGGATTTCTGCCGTCGGTGTCGCCGTCGCCGTGAGGTTCCGTATAAAGTCCAACGGCGATGAAATCGTTGCCGCGCGCCGTGTGCTGTATGTGTGAGTGAAAGCGTGCGAGGGACGCGCGCTTTCACGGGAAGCGAACGCACGGCGGAGAGCAAACGTGACTTCTTCCGTCGCGCGAAAGGCCATGGGGGAACGGGAGGGAGGGAGGTGAGGCGACCTTTAGCTGCGGCACCAACTGTGTATATATAAACGTTGTGAGGCGAGAAGGTGGTAAAGACTTCCTACGCTGCTCAACGAGTGTCCCGTACTGGGGGTCTATTCTGTAAGAGCCCAGCTAGTGGGCTGTCCATAGCGGCCGCTGCTGATAGGCTGGAGCTGCACGGGCGAGGAGGAGACAGGTGCCCCCAGCCTTTTTCTCGCTCGTACAGCTGCAGCCAATCAGCGACAGCCGAAATGGACAGTCCACTAGGTGGACTCTTGCAGAATAGTCCCCCTGATCTCGTCGAAAACTTCCGAGCCACCGCCAGAGGCACCGGCAACAGTCACCATCACCGCGCGTGTTCGGTGCGAACGTGGGCAAAATGCCGACGGCGTCGACAACAGTTCTGCGCGTTGCTGGTGCTGCTGCATGTCCAAGTTATACAGCTGGTAAAACTAATATCCTTACTTCGTATAGCTATCTGCTAATTTGCTATCGCAATTGATGCTTCCCCTTTCGGGTGAAGCTGCGACATTTTTTAGATGCGAAAGATCTTATGCTCGGGGCTATATCACTCCCTCCCTCCGCCGTGCGGCGTCCACTTCCGGTTCCGCTTCCGGTTCCGGAAGCCAGCTTGCGGCTTCCGGAGAACGCTTCCGGCGTTTTCCGGAAGCGTTCGTCCTCTCATTCTCCTCCCGCAACGCCACGATGAGTGCCACGGACAGCGCCAGCGTCAACGCCAGTGTCAGCGCCGTGGACAGCGCCGCGGAGAAGAGGGCTCGAGCCGCTGCCACGAAACGGCAGCGGCGACAGGCCGATCTGAAAACTAATGGGAACTTGAGTCGACCCCATGGCTGCTTCGCATACTACTCAAGGTTCCCCTACGGGAAGATGGTGTAATTTTTATTGCGATAGCAATTATATGGACACTTCAACCGGATTTCTGCCGTCGCCGTCGCCGTGAGGTTCCGTATAGATAAAATCTTCGCCGCGCGCCGTAATGCCCGAGCGGAAGCGTGCGGGGACGCACGCTATCACCAAGAGCGAACGCACTCAATTTCCCACGCGCAAGCAAGGAAGCGGGAAGCGAGCGCCGGAGGGAGCGGGGGGGGGGGGGGGGGCGCACTTCTACTCTGCCAACAACCGCGCTCGTCGCTAGCCCGCACCGTCTCTTATCTCCACACGGCTCTGACCTTTGTATGGGCTGTGCATTCGCCGCGCAGTTTCCGTTGAAGCGATAGACCGCACGTACCTTCGCCCGCTGCGGCGTATGCGCTTGCTGCCAGCGTTTTGGCTGTCGTTGTCTGCAGTCATTCAGTGTGATCTATTCATGTTTGTTTGTGCGCGCTCACACCACGCTTGTTCATTCAGTTAGTAATAGTCGGGCCACATTTTCCAACGCACGCTACACATGCAATGCTGCCCGGATCGGCAGTGCAGCGCTACAGGTGTGTCCCTTCGCACGCGCTGCCCACGGGAAGCGCTTCTCATCAACACTACCGTTTCACACGCGCCTTCTCGTGGTCATCGACTCTCTCTTCATGTCGGTCTACTTACGCCGCAGCACTCCTGCTTACTTAATCAGCTCATGTTTACTACAATTCATATTGCTAACAAAGCCGCTCACCTTACTTCGTATGACATTGCTGTGCTGCTATCGCATTCATTGCTTCGCCCTTAGGGCGAAACTGTGACATTTTATTGCGATAGCAATTATATGGACACTCAAAAGCAGATTTCTGCCGTCGGCGTCGCCGTCGCCGTCGCCGTCGCCGTCGACGTGAGGTTCCGTATGACGTCATTTGGAGAAGAAATCGTCGCCGCGCGCCGAACGCTGTATGTGCGAGTGAAAGGGCGCGAGGGGCGCGTCTTTCACGGGGAGTGAACGCACGGCGGAGAACAAACGCGCGTTCTGCGCCGTGCTCGCTTAAGGGCTGCAGAAGTAGGCGTCTCTGTTCTCCTTCACAATCACCATGTATGTAGAGCAAACGCGCCTTCTTCCGACGAGCGAGAGGCCGTGGTGGAGGGGGAGGGAAGGGAGGCGACGTTTAGCTGCGGCACGCAGTGCCTATTTATATCAGAGGCTCCGGCAACAGTCACCAACGCCGCACGCATTTTGAGCGAACGCGGGCAAAACGCCGATGGCGTCGACAACAGTTCTGCGTGTTGCCGATGCTGCTGCATGTCCAAGTTTATACAGCTGATAAAGCTAATATCATTACTCCGTATAGCTCTCTACAAGTTTGCTATCGCAATTGATGCTTCGCCTTTCAGGTGAAACTGCGACAACTTTTTTTTGTTACATGCGGTTTTAGCAAGCGAGACCCTATGCTGACCATAGTGATAGGCGTGTTGCGCAAAAACACATAGCTGCAGGCACATTTGGCTTGCTTGTGGAGTTGTTATTTTAAAGGATATGAAGGTATCCTGAAAATTATTCTCCGTAACTTTTTTCCTTAATGTTGTTTGTAACGAAATTTAGATATGAAAACGAAATTTTCAGAATAACCAGACCAAGTTATGGGGGCTTTTCAAGGTATCCTATGTTAGCAGTCTGTATGTATTCGGCTCCATCAGCAGTGTTCGGTGATGTAGACGTGTTTGCAAGTGCACGGCAGAAACGAATTTTGTGTGTGCACAATGTTTAAGAAAAATTGGTTAGCTTGCACTATAGTCGGGTACAACTTTAGAAGGCAGCGGCATTTGCCCCTCAAAGGCGGTTGCACACGAGCCTCCACCAATGGGGCGCTCCCAAGACTGACGTTATGAACCGGATGGCCGGTGACCCCGTAGACGGAGAACATGGCAGCTCGCGCTTCGAACTTGGCCGAGTCGCGTCAGCGGGACTATTTCTTTAGTCGTGGAGGCAATCGGCTGCCGCGCTTCGGTCATCTGGGTGAGGCCTCTCCTGCCTTCTTAAGTTGTACCCGACTATAGTGGCACAAGGCTAAAGACACAGCGGAGCTGATTGGTTCCTAGGTGGTCCTGGCCAAGGAGGTTTTAAAAAAATTGCAATTTCTTTAAACCTCCTTGGTCCTGGCTATACGAAGTGATGCTAAGCTATACGAAATAACGGCAAGTTATGTTAAGTTATACGAAGTGTATAAGCATTTCCTCGTGGTCCGTGGCATCGGGGAACGCCTCAGGAAGCACTTGTAGCCCGAGCACACGTCAAGTGGGGCGAAAGCTATGCACAGTGTACGGGTGGCGCGGAGCAGACGGCACGCCGGGATTACGTCACGGCGCATGCGCAGCAGCGCGCAGCTGATGGGAGCTCGGCCAACACCACCTAGACTAGGAGACTCTAGTTCTAGGTGGTGGTGGCTCGGCCGAGCCGCCGCCGGCGCCTGCTGCGGGTGCGACTGTTTTCACAACAAATCCGTGCAGGGGCGGGGCCTCGCCTCGATGACGTATCACTATTTTCTTTTTTTTTCCTGTCTGTTTGGCGGCGCGGTCAGTGTGCGGCGCCTCAGTTCGGATCAGCTTAGATGAGCTTACTCCACGTCAGCGAGAAGTTGGCGCGCGTATCATATTCGCGGCGTGCGTTGTTTTGTTTCGCTCGTGAAAGCGCAGAATACAAGGATGAGCGAGCCTCCTGATCGACAAAAGGTGATCGAAAAGTACCTCTCATACCAGGTGAGCGAGAACTTGGCGCGCGTATCATATTCGCGGCGTGCGTTGTTTTGTTTCGCTTGTGAAAGCGCGGAATACAACGATGAGTGAGCCTCCTGATCGACAGAAGGTGATCGAAAAGTACCTCTCATACCACGTGAGCGAGAACTTGGCGCGCGTATCATATTCGCGGCGTGCGTTGTTTTGTTTCGCTTGTGAAAGCGCGGAATGCAACGATGAGCGAGCCTCCTGACCGACAGAAGGTGTTTGAAAAGTACCTCCAAGGGTTACATCACCATGAAGGCGGCTACTCATATGACTATCTGAAGTCAGACGATGAGCTTAAGCTTTGTGAGAGGTCCTTGGCTGCCGTCAACGAGAGGTATGCTGTGCGGACATCAAGAGACCTGAACAAGCTGTCTAAATGTAAGGATGTATAGACTGCTTCTTAATGTTTACGCTCTGCGCGTAGATTTATCATTGAAAAACTCAATAGTAATTTTAACCAGGGACTCAACCCGGCAGAGCGACTTGTTCTCAGTTGCGGCTAGTGCGGAACACAATTTATTTATCTTGATTCGCCTTTTTGAAGATCGGGTTATCATTATTATGGTTACCGGTTCAGAGTTCCCCTGGCACCGATTTATTGTTCTGCTTACCGTGACATGACCCGATCCTCAGAAATTTTGATAAACGTAAAAATAAATGACCTGTTATTTTTAGGTTTCAGTCATGATTAGAACCGCGCATGCAAGCTAATTGTGAATTTAAAAAAATGAGAAAGTCTGCCCCTGTGCTCTTTACATAAATGCTTCAGAGCTGCGCTTAGGCGTTTGTTTTGTAAGCATCTGCGCATGTTTTTTGAACATTCAATTCAATACATTCATTGAATACATTCATTGAACATTGAATTCAATTCAATTCATTGAAAATTGTCTTTTTTTTAACATTGAACAGTTCAATATCATGCCTATACCTTGTAGCACGACCATGGATGGCACACACGGCTGTATCACGACATGGAGTACAGCTATGGTGGCCCTTCTAGCCACCATAGTACAGCCCCACCGCAATTCGTTTCTCGTGTTGCGCGTGTTATGCACGATTGCTTTTTAAATTTTCAAAAAAACAACAACAAAACAAACATGCGCAGATGCTTACAAAACAAAGGCCCAAGCGCAGCTCTGAAGCATTTATGTAAATAGCACGGGGGCAGACTGAAACCAAAAAATAACAGTTCAGTTATTTTTACGTTTATCAAAATTTATGAGGGTGTCATGTTGCGGTAACCAGAACAATACTCCACTCAAACCGAAAAATGTCACAGTTTCGCCCTAAGGGCGAAGCAATGAATGCGATAGCAACAGAGCAATGTCATACGAAGTAAGGTGAGCGGCTCTGGTAGCAACAACACGCAGAACTGTTGTCGACGCCATCGGCGTTTTGCCCGCGTTAGCTCAAAATGCGTGCGGCGTTGGTGACTGTTGCTGGAGCCTCTGATATAAATAGGCACTTGGTGCCGCAGCTAAACGTCGGCTCCCTTCCCTCCCCCTCCCCCACGGACTCTCGCGCGTCTGAAGAAGGCGCGTTTGCTCTACATATATGGTCATTGTAAAGGAGAAAAGAGACGCCTACTTCTGCAGCCCTTAAGCGAGCATGGCGCAGAACGCGCGTTTGTTCTCCGCCGTGCGTTCCCTCCCTGTGAAAGCGCGCGTCCCTCGCGCCCTTTCACTCGCACATACAGCGTTCGGCGGCGCGCGGCGACGATTTCATCTCCAAATGACGTCATACGGAACCTCACGGCGACGGCGACGGCGACGGCGACGGCGACGGCGACGCCGACGGCAGAAATCTGCTTTTGAGTGTCCATATAATTGCTATCGCAATAATAAATCAGTGCCAGGGGAACTCGGAACCGGTAACCAGAACAATGATAACCCGATCTTCAAAAAGGCGAATCAAGCTAAATCAATTGTCCAGTGTAGCGCACTAGCCGCAACTGAAAACAAGTCGTTCTGCCGGGTAGAGTCCCTGGTTAAAATTACTACTGGGTTTTTCAAAGATAAATCTACGCGCAGAGCGAAAGATTAAGAAGCAGTCGATACATTCTTACATTTAGACGGCTTGTTGAGGTCTCTTGTTGTCCGCACAGCATATACCTCTCGTTGACGGCAGCCAAGGACCTCTCAAAAAGCTTATGCTCATCGTCGGACTTCAGGTAGCCATGGGAGTAGCCGTCTTCATGATGATGTAACCAATGGAGGTACTTTTCGATCACCTTTTGTCGATGAAGAGGCTCGCTCATCGTTGCATTCTGCGCTTTCACAAGCGAAACAAAACAACGCACGCCGCGAATATGATACGCGCGCCAAGTTCTCGCTCACGTGGAATGAGCTGATCCGAACTGAGGCGCCGCACACCGACTGTGCCGCGAAACAGAGAGGAAAAAAAAAAACTTGTCGCAGTTTCACCCGAAAGGCGAAGCACAAATTGCGATAGCAAATTAGTAGAGCGCTATGGGGAGTAAGGATAGTAGTTTTATCAGCTGTATAAACGTGGACATGCAGCAGCACCAGCAACGCGCACAACAGTTGTCGACGCCGTCGGCGTTTTGCCCGCGTTCGCACCGAACGCGCGCAGCGTTTTTATATAAATACATATTTGGTGCCGCAGCTAAACGTCGCCTCCCCTCCCTCCCTCCCGTCCCCCCACAGCCTTTCGTGCGACGGAAAAAGTTGCGTTTGCTCTTTATATATGGAAAGGAGGAAAGAGACGCTTCATTCTGCAGCCCTTCAGGGAGCGCGGCGCAGAACGCGCGTTTGCTCTCCGACGTGCGTTCGCTCCCCGTGAAAGCGTGCGTCACTCGCGCCCTTTCACTTCCACATACAGCGTCCTGAGCGCGGCGACGATTTCATCGCCATTGACGTCATACGGAACCTCCCGGCGACAGCGACGACGACGGCGACGCCGAGTGCAGAAATCTGCTTTGGAGTGTTCATATAATTGCTATCGCAATAATACGAAGAAAGAAATGCTTGCTGTTTCGCGCGTGAAAATCATGACTTTGGTCTTAGCGGCATTCAGGGTGAGGTTGTTATCTGTGCACCATTTAGAAAAGTTGTCGCAGTTTCACCTGAAAGGCGAAGCATCAATTGCGATAGCAAATTTGAAGAGAGCTATACGGAGTAATGATAGCAGCTTTATCAGCTGTATAAACTTGGACATGCAGCAGCACCGGCAACGCGCAGAACTGTTGTCGACGCCGCCGGCGTTTTGCCCGCGTTCGCTCAAAATGCGTGCGGCGTTGGTGACTGTTGCCGGAGCCTCTGATATAAATAGGCACTTGGTGGCAGCTAAACGTCGCCTCCCTTCCCTGCCCCTCCCCCCCTCCCCCACAGCCTTTCGCGCGTCTGAAGAAGGTATAAGATAAGTGGTTCTTGAGGGAAAGGGAAAGGTTGGCGCTATCTTCTGCAGCCCTTGAGGGAGCACGGCTCAGCGCCAAACAGAAGAAGGTATGTTTACTCTACATATATGGTGATTGTAGAGGAGGAAAGAGACGCCTACTTCTGCAGCCCTTAAGGGAGCACAGCGCAGAACGCGCGTTTGTTCTCCGCCGTGCGTTCACTCCCCGTGAAAGCGCGCGTCCCTCGCGCCCTTTCACTCGCATATACAGCGTTCGGCGGCGCGCGGCGACGATTTCATCTCCATTGACGTCATACGGAACCTCACGGCGACGGCGACGGCAGAAATCTGCTTTTGAGTGTCCATATAATTGCTATCGCAATAAAAAGAGAAAATGGTGATACGTCATCGAGGCGAGGCACCACCCCTGCACGTATTTGTTGTGAAAACAGTTGTACCCCGCCTGCTGCAGTCACGGACACCGCGAGCGTTCGGCGCTACTGCGGGGAAACGGAGAAGCGCGGATGGCGCCGGCAGCACCTCTGCGCGTTGCCTCGTTGGTACTGCTACAATTTGTTTCTCTCTCTCTCTTTCTCTCGCTCTCATTTTCTCTTTCTCTCTCTCGAGCACTCCGTGCTCCCGAGCATAGCGCGCGATGCTCGCGCGTTTGTGGTTGCTAGGCAACGCAGTGGTAGGCGGCACACATTACCGCCGGCTTAAACAGCTCCGCTGTTAATAAGCATCCCCTTCCGTGCGTGGTCTTTAACCTCCTTCGTAATACGCGAAAAGGCATGTTGTTACGCACCTGCTCGCATTCAGCCGTGTTTGCGCTACGGTAGTTGGTGAACCAGGATACTGCGGGTCCCCCGAACGCGGAAATGCCTAGACAAATATCTTTCGCATGTGTACGCCAATGAGAACACCTGATACATCAAAGCGAAGCTGTGCAAGCAACTCCTCACACTCTTCTTAAGCACTAAGCGTCTGTTTGTTAGCAGATCTTGTGACGATTCAACACCGCGACGATGCCTGGGCGTTATCACAGACTCCATGGTCACACAGTCGCTTCGGGACTCCCACGCAGGCGGCGCTGCTGAACAGTGCCGCCATCTTTCACTGCCGCAGCCGTACAATCTCCTAGATGACCTCCAACGTGGAGGCGGTGAAATGCGACGGGAGAAACAACAATTTACTGAAAAAAGGAAAAAAATCTCCCGAATAAATTATTGTATAGTACAGTAAGATATATATATATAATCATGAGAAGCCAACATACAGGGACACCGAGTACAGCATAGGGGAAATTACTTGTACGTATGAATTGAAATACACAAATTATAAATTACTGGAAATGAAAGTGGATGAAAAAACAACTCGCTGCAGGTGGGACTTTTTTTCATCCACTTCCATTTTCAATTATTTATCATTTCTTAATATCAATTAATAAGTGCAAGTAATTTCCCCTATGCATTCCTAGGTGTCCTAGCTGGTTTGTTGGCTTCCTTGATATGACTAATAAAAATCTGGCCTCTCTGTTTCCCTTCTTCTCGTTACACACACACACACACACACACACACACACATATATATATATATATATATATATATATATATATATATATATATATATATATATATATATGAAGTAGAAGAAAGAAAACAGATGTAGAGGCCCGATTTTTATTACACACACACACACACACACATATATATATATATATATATATATATATATATATATATATATATATATATATATCTGCACCACGAAAGTGTTATACCTCTCGAGTATTAGTACGTACGTGTTATCTCTACTACTTGCGGGGATGGTTGATTCTACTGATCGCTACTATTGACCTTTTCACGGTGATCCCGTGGGCGCTGCCATATTTGCTCGTGTGGTGACGCGTCCATTGCTTGCTTCAGTTCCCTCTGTGTTTACAATGGATTACATGACGCCGGTGCAGCTTTGCAAACCGCTGTTTCGGCGGATATTGTAGACGGTGACTGAGTGGACTACACGCCAAGCTTTGGCTACAGCTTCAAAGGACATGTAAGCGCTTTCGGAGCTCATTACGCTTGGCCCAAGCGGCGCGAGCAGCGTATACGGCACCTGTAACAAAAGCGAGCTAAAAATGTATTTCAAGGTATCCTAACTTTACGCTTGTGAATTGAATCAGTGTCTTTGTGTTTAGCTCTTCGTTCTTTATTTGCAAACACTTTGAAGCAGCAGCTTGTCATGTTTCTGATTCAGGAAAGTTCCCCGGGGCTGTCACTATCCGATTGTTTAGTTTCCGCCTAAACGCTCTTGGGTGTAAGTAGTTGCGGCAGATTTGTTGTTGCTGCGCACAAAGCTTTGAAGGTAGAGCTTCTGTACTTTGTAATAGCTTTTAGCACAGACGTATTATCGCTATAGTCACTCGCGTATTGTGTTGACGGTTACGAAACGTGCAGATGCGAGTATTAGTGTGCTGTCGGTGTAGTGGCAGTCACCCATGCTTCGACGTATTGGTTTAAGTGTGCGCCCGTTCATTTATTCTTGATACGTTGGTGACAGAGTGAACGCGCGTGAGTTGGTGTGGATGTGCGTAGATAATTTGCGAAAAACTTACTATATGCCAAGAAGCTGCGCTACACCCTTTGTCACCACATAATGAGCGGTACTCAATTGTGCAGCCGTTCCGGCGTTGAAGTCCTTTCCTTGGAGGTTAGCGCTAACAAAGGCGGCGGATGAGTGAATTCTTTTTTTATCCTATAGGAAATTCGTGTTCGCGAGGAGTCGGCAACACCGCCAGTCCTTATGTAGCAGTGGTACCTGAACTTAGACACACATATTCGTTCCATTCCTTAATATGCCATTCACAATTCTTGCAGCTAACTACTGCGCACGTCTTCACTCCACCGCTCCATATTTTGCACCATGAATGGATCACAGTGCGTTATCGAAAACTTGGTTGCATTTCCGACAGCTGATCGCACAGAAGCAGGGCAGAAGAGTTAATGGTTTCGTATTCGTGCGCTTTTGCTGAGGCAACGTGCGGTGTGCCGTCGAAAGCTCCATCTCGTTTCTTTACAGCAAACTGCTTCGTGAAAAGGGTCAATAGGGTGCAGAACAGTGCTTGGTTCAGCCTTTCTTGTGGCGTAACAACTTCGCGAGAAAAACAACGGCAGAGCATTTGCGAATGGCTTTCTTCCCTGTCCTGTCGTAAAGTTGCGAGCCTTTTTTCACTCAAAAAAAAAAAAAAAACAATGTTCCGTACGAAGGCTATTCTCTATCGCTTCGTAAATAAAATTTGAAGAAAAACGACAATAGAATAAAGCGTCAACGACGTTAAAGGAAACTATGGGCGACGAACGTTTTAATTAACACGTCTTCTCCATCCGGTGTGCGTACCCGGCAGCTTCATGGTTTCGGGCGTACACTCATCGGTGCGCACGGAGCGGAGTCCCTAGGGGTCGCGCGTGAGGCAGGCGTCCATGTCACGCCACCTGTAAACCGCCGCGAATTTCCCGTCGACAGCTTCGCGACTCGGCCTGAACCTAGTACGCTACGCCGAACGCTTTCAACTTCTTGGATTCATGTTATGTAGCTCGCGAGCCCTTCGTTAAGCCGCATTTTCATTTAAGTTTGCGTGTATTTCTTTAACGGCGACGCGTGAAATGTTTCCATATGGGCGACGTGGAGGAGGAAAAAAAAACCTTCCGCGCTGAACAAACTTTCTTCGATCGGACGTTCCTCCGTGCCTTTTATGCGCCGAGTGACGTACTGCTGTTTTCAAACGTTGCATTATCAGAGCTCTTTAACTGCCGAACTTTGTCGCAGTCTGCTATTGTTGGTTCGTTTACACTGTCAGTGACGCAGGAATAAGGTTTTATTTAAGGACAACCAGGAAGGGTGCTCATATACCTGAGGCGATGGAGCAAGCCGCTCTGAAGGCCAGTGGAACATGGGTAGTACGCAGGTGGAGTGGCAATCATTAACCATACAAAGCGCAAACACCTTTTCACGTCAAAGAAAACTAAAACAACTTGGCCACTTTTATTTCTGGTGAAATATTGTTTAGATTAAAGTTTACTACTATAGTAAATAATTATTCATTAATCTATTTGTTGAACTACCCGCTACTGAAACTTTGCTCCAAGCCTGTCAAAAACGTTACTTTGCGGTTTGCCTGAAGGTTTCCATATACGGAATTCCTGCATTAAAGATCAGTGTTTTGAGTTATCAAAAACTTTGCTTGTCAAAAATAATACGCTGGGCTTTATGTGGTTGTAATGGGAGAAACGAAGAATATTGGGTTTAGCATTATAATTGGTCAATAGGGAGTGTCCAAATCCACCACGCCCCAGCGTTAGTTGCATCTGAGTAACAGAAATATCTTTCGATGGATATATGCTTTTGTTAACTGCATGCGCCGGAAGCAATTGCAGAACCGGAAACACGTCATAGACGCCATGCATTGGACACCGCCCATTACACGTATGCGATAGCAAAGCGGCCGTCTTAACGTGAGAAGAAGAAGCTTGATGTGCCAGAAAAAAAAAAAAAAAAAAGCAGGAGCGAAACGTGTGGCGAAGTCGCCCTGAAGTTTTCGAAACCACCGCGTTCGCAGTGCCATCATGGATTCTCACAGCGACTATACTGAGGTCTAATTAAATGTCGACCAGCTTGTATTGCTATCTTGTTGTATTGTTACTTGTTAAGAGACAGGAAGAGAGCGGTGTGGATCAGAGAGCAAACGGGGATAGCAGGTATTCTAGTTGACATTGAGCGGAAAAAATGGAGCTGGGCAGGCCATGTAATGCGTAGGATGGATAACCGGTGGATCATTCGAGTTACAGAATGGATAACAAGAGAAGGGAAGCGCATTCGAGGACGGCAGAAAACTGGTGGGGTGATGAAGTTAGGAAATTTGCAGGCGCAAGTTTGAATCAGCTAGCGCAAGACAGGGCTAACTGGAGATCACAGGGAGAGGCCTTCGTCCTGCAGGGGACATAAATCCAGGCTGATGATGATGATGATGACGACCTTGTATTACCAAGGAACAGATAACTTCAACTATAAAGTTTCGATAACTTTTCCTTTGCCATGACTGCCCAAATATGTGAAAAACATATTAAATTGTGTGACATAACACTGACGTAGTGGCGCTCAGGAAACATAGCTGCAGGCATATTTGACTCACTTGTGAGTTATGTTAAAGGATATCAAGGAATTGCAAAAATTGTTTTTGTTTGTAAATTTCTACGTCAATGTTGTTTATAATGCCAATTAGATATGAAGAGAAAATTTGCAGACTAGCTAGAGCAAGTTTGGGGGCTTCACAAGATATCGTGTGTTAGCAGTCTGCGCATATTTGGCTCCATGAACACAATATTCCAGACATTCTTCGAGCTTATACCGAATCCTGTGTATACACAATGTTTAGAAAATAAGCATGTCTTTCCTTAACCTCCTTGTTAATATGCGAAAGGCTTCGAGAACTTTTCCTTCACCATGACGGCCCAACTATGGGAAAAAATATTTTAAAATTATGTGACTTCACGTTAAAGAACCCCAGGTGGTCAAAATTTCCGGAGTCCCCCACTACGGCGTGCCTCATAATCAGAACTGGTTTTGGCACGTAAAACCCTATAATATTGACTTCACACTGACGTAGTTGCTCTGAGATTTCGTTGCTGTAATTTCTAGAAGGGGAAGCTTGACCTTCCTTCATTCTGTCCAGTGACAATCAACCGTTGGCACTCAGATTAATGGAGATGGAGTTTGTGAAGACCGCTGCACTAAATAACTCTCTCCATCTTTAATGCGCCTTCAACGAGGTTTATGACAATCTCGACTTGGAGCATTGCCGACTGCTCGTGAATTCCCGCACGCGGTAACATGCGTATTTTGTACTACTCGGCGGCTCTTCCTATATACATGTACACTCCGTTTCAGGCATCAGGTATAACGCTCTGGAAGCTACGCAAGTATAGTTCGGTGACGAAAGTGTACCACTCCGCGCGTTCCGTCCATGCTTCGCTGCCAAGGAGGTTTATTCGGGCGAAAGCCTTAGGTGTCTATATGTTGGCGGTGACATCGCAGTAACCTCGCAGTGACCTTGGCTAAACTGCGCCGTGACGAAAAATGGCCGACGCCGCAAAGAGTAAAATCACATCAACGAAAGCTCGGATTGACGTCACATTTCGCAGGGAGCTTTACCGTATAAACAAAATAAATTAGTGGCTTCGACAAGAAAATTCGGTACGTTTCGGTCTGGGTGGGAATCGAGCATGCTTCCCTTAAGCCACGGCTCCTTCGCGGGTCTGCGGGTCTGGCTTACTAAAGGTGTGCCTATAGTGAGTGCCTGATTGCACACGTCACGTTTTCACAGAGACGCGCTCGTGCTACTGCTCACGCGTTCGTCGTCGTCTTGTTCCGCCGCTGGCACCGATGGCGCACATCATGCCAGCGTTCTAGGGAGCCTACATGCAAGCGCTGTTTTAGGGCGGTGACAACACCAAAATTTTGACCGCTATTTACCGCCAAATTTGGTGGGCAACCGTTTGGGTCCCCAGTCTTTCTGTCTTTTTTTTTGGTCATGCTCTGATGTACTCATGTTGGCACGCGATCTATTAAATTTCTTTAATTTAGTTTTCCGCCAGTGCGCACAAGAAACCTACATACATCATTATTATAACAGTTGCCTTTTTCTTTTATTTTAACACATCAAACTTATTTTTCTATTGCATGTCGTGCGACACATCTAAAGCAACAACTTATAACGCACGATGGCGTGCTCGTGGTAGTATTATCTCACGCCAAGAATGTGAAGTGCATTAAGCCGTTGATTAAGCATTGTCGTTGCCTTCCAGTTGTACATAATATATAAAGGTTGTTTTAGGGGCGAAGCTCCTCAGGGTGTGGGTCTGTCCCTCCTCTGTAGTATGTCGTAGTAGTACTAGTAGTAGTAGTAGTAGTAGTAGTCGTAGTAGTAGGTAACCACGTCTACTTTTATGAAAAAAAAATTCCGAAAGTTGTGTCCGTAGCGCGGAATCGAACCAGGGACCCCTCGCTTCCGAACGCGCGGCGCTAGCCACTACGCCACGAAGCGCATATGGACACACGCACCACGATGACAATAAATACCCAACATTAACGAAAGACTGCGCGTTTCTAACGCGTTTGTACTAGCGCGTTACGGCCCGTGTAAGAAGCTGGTGTAAGACGCTGTGGCCTCTCCGCCTTACCCCCGTATTCATAAACGCTTCTCGACTTGAACTTGACTTGCCACCGCCTTGGGCAGCGCGTTCGAAACGCGTTGAAGGCGGTGGCAAGTCAAGTTCAAGTCGAGGAGCGTTTATGAATACGGGGGTTATACTCTCTCAGCAGTCATGTGATGGCGTCGGCAAACGCGGTGCACGTTCCGGCATGTGTAAACGGGTGCCTAAGACGCTGTGGCCTCTCCCCCTTACTAGAGAGTACTGCACGTTTCTAACGCGTTTGTGCTAGCGTCCCCTTAAGCGGGAGATGGTGCAATTACAATGAAGGGCGCTGTTATAAAATAGGAATGACGTCACATATGGCGCGTGTCATTGGTGGAAGTCAATCGTTCGATTTAGTGCGGCGAGACTGGGCGAATTACACGGAAGATTCACGGTTTACCGATGATTCCCTCCGGAGCTTCGCCCACTCATCATCATTCACCCCGTGGATATGCGGTGTTTTTCGAAGTGTGCTGTAATAAAGACTGTCCTTACTAGCCTGTTTAACTAAAACGTAGACATGCCGTGTACTGCGCTCAGACGCGCCATTTGTCTCTGGTTGCTGGGCCAAAGTTTATTAAAAGAAGTTAATTAATTTCACGTCACCAAGGGTTGCAGGAAATGTGGTCTGTCAGCTGGTCTTTCGCCAGTTTGGTGCCCTAGATTTAACCCGTTAATTTAGCTGGCGGCGACAAGTGCCCTTACAAATGCTGTCACCACCCTAAAACATCGTTTGCATGTAAACGATGTTTCAGCAACTTCAGCGTTCCCATACTGACCCTCCCTGCCTCTGCGAAGGCACTGACGGCACTGGCCCACTACCAGTAGGTGTGCCGATTTCGAGGAGTTCTGCCGTGCGCTCCGTTGGACAGTTGCCACGTTTCTTCATAAACGTATCTTAATCGTGACTAAATGTTTGCCAAGTGTGCAATCAGGCTTTAGCCTTACCGCTTTACAAACGTGTAATACTTAATTTTTTACTCTTTGCGGCGTCTGCCATTTTCCGTCATGGCACAGTTTCGCCAAGGTCACCTAAAGGTGCTTCGCCTTTCGAGTGAAACTGCGGCATTTTTGTTACATGCGGTTTTGGCAAGCGAGCCCCTATGCTGACCATAGTGATAGGCGTCTTGCGCCGAGACATATAGCTGCAGGCATATTTGGCTTGCTTGTGGAGTTGTTATATTAAAGGATATGAAGCTATCCTGAAAATTATTCTTTGTAACTTTTTTTTCTTAATGTTGTTTGTAATGAAATTTAGATATGAAGACGAAATTTTCAGAATAACCAGAGCAAGTTTTGGGGGCTTTTCAAGGTATCCTATGTTAGCAGTCTGCCTGTATTCGGCTCCATCAGCAGTGTGTGGTGATGACGATCTGTTCGCAAGTGCACGGCAGAAACAAATTTTGTGTATACACAATGTTTAGGAAAAAGCTGTCGCAGTTTCACCCGAAAGGCGAAGCATCAATTGCGATAGCAACTTAGTAGAGAGCTATACGGAGTAAGGATAGTAGTTTTATCCGCTGTACAAACTTGGACATGCAGCAGCACCGGCAACACGCAGCACTGTTGTCGACGCCGTTGGCGTTTTGCCCGCGTTCGCACAAAATGCGTGCGGCGTTGGTGACTGTTGCCGGAGCCTCTGATATAAATAGGCACTTGGTGCCGCAGCTAAACGTCGCCTCCCTTCCCTGCCCCCCCCCCCCCCCCCCCCCCACGGCCTTTCGTGCGTCAGAAGAAGGCGCGTTTGCTCTACATATATGGTGATTGTAAAGGAGGAAAGAGACGCCTACTTCTGCAGCCCTTAAGGGAGCACGGCACAGAACGCGCGTTTGTTCTCCGCCGTGCGTTCACTCCCCGTGAAAGCGCGCGTCCCTCGCGCCCTTTCACTCGCACATACAGCGTTCGGCGGCGCGCGGCGACGATTTCATCTCCATTGACGTCATACGGAACCTCACGGCGACGGCGACGGCGACGCCGACGGCAGAAATCTGCTTTGGAGTGTCCATATAATTGCTATCGCAATAAAATAGGGGTAGCTTGCACTAGTGGCACAAGGCTAAAGACACAACGGAGCTGATCGGTTCCTTTACCTCCTACTCCCCCTATCCCCTACGACGCTGCGCCGTGCTCCCTTATGGGCTGCAGAATTAAGCGTCTCTTCCTTATGTATAATAAACACCTCCCCCTAGCTGGCCCTGGCCATGGAGGTTTAAAAAAAAGTTGTCGCAGTTTCACCTGAAAGGCGAAGCATCAATTGCGATAGCAAACTTGTAGAGAGCTATACGGAGTAATGATATTAGCTTTATCACCTGTATAAACTTGGACATGCAGCAGCATCGGCAACACGCAGAACTTCTGTCGACGCCATCGGCGTTTTGCCCGCGTTAGCTCAAAATGCGTGCGGCGTTGGTGACTGTTGCCGGAGCCTCTGATATACATAGGCACTTGGTGCCGCAGCTAAACGTCGCCTCCCTTCCCTCCCCCTCCCCCACGGCCTCTCGCGCGTCTGAAGAAGGCACGTTTGCTCTACATATATGGTGATTGTAAAGGAGAAAAGAGACGCCTACTTCTGCAGCCCTTAAGCGAGCACGGCGCAGAACGCGCGTTTGTTCTCTGCCGTGCGTTCACTCCCCGTGAAAGACGCGCCGCTCGCGCCCTTTCACTCGCACATACAGCGTTCGGCGCGCGGCGACGATTTCATCTCCAAATGACGTCATACGGAACCTCACGGCGACGGTGACGGCGACGCCGACGGCAGAAATCTGCTTTTGAGTGTCCATATAATTGCTATCGCAATAAAAACACCGCATATCCACGGGGTGAATGATGATGAGTGGGCGAAGCTCCGGAGGGAATCATCGGTAAGCCGTGAATCTTCCGTGTAATTCGCCCAGTCTCGCCGCACTAAATCGAACGATTGACTTCCACCAATAATGACACGCGCCATATGTGACGTCATTCCTATTTTATAACAGCGCCCTTCATTATAATTGCACCATCTCCCGCTTAAGGGGACGCTAGCACAAACGCGTTAGAAACGTGCAGTACTCTCTAGTAAGGGGGAGAGGCCACAGCGTCTTACGCAGCCGTTTACACATGCCGGAAGGTGCACCGCGTTTGCCGACGCCACCACATGACTGCTGAGAGAGTATAACCCCCGTATTCATAAACGCTCCTCGACTTGAACTTGACTTGCCACAGCCTTCAACGCGTTTCGAACGCGCTGCCCAAGGCGGTGGCAAGTCAAGTTCAAGTCGAGGAGCGTTTATGAATACGGAGGTAAGGCGGAGAGGCCACAGCGTCTTACAACAGCTTCTTACACGGGCCGTAACGCGCTAGCACAAACGTGTTAGAAACGCAGTCTTTCGTTAATGTTGGGTATTTATTGTCATCGTGGTGCGCGTGTCCATGTGGGCTTCGTGGCGTAGTGGCTAGCGCTGCGCGTTCGGAAGCGAGGGGTCCCTGGTTCGATTCCGCGCTACGGACACAACTTTCCGGAATTTTCTTTCATAAAAGTAGAGTGAGTGAGTGAGTACGACGTGGCTACCTACTACGACGACGACTACTACTACGACATACTACAGAGGAGGGACAGACCCACACCCTAAGGAGCTTCGCCCCTAAAAATTGGAATGTTTTAAAGCATCCCTGGTCCTGGCTATACGAAGTGATGCTAAGCTATACGAAATAATGGCAAGTGATGCTAAGTTATGTGATGTGTATAAGCATTTCCTCGTGGTCCGTGGCATCGGGGTACGCCTCGCGAAGTGTTGTTGCCCGAGCACACGTAGGGGAAGTGGGGCGAAAGCTATGTACAGTGTACGGGTGGCGCGGAGCAGACGACACGCCGGGATGACGTCACGGCGTATGCGCAGTAGCGCGCAGCTGATGGGAGCTCGGCAGAGCCGCCGCCTGAGGCGCGTGCTGCGGGTGCTCACCGCAGGGCGATGCCAAGGACATCGCCAAAATAGACACCTAAGACTTTCGCCTTAAAGAAAGAGCAAAAAAAAAAAACGAAAAAAAACGAAAAAAAAACGAAAAAAAAACGTAACGAAATACAAATTTTCAGCCGTATATATATATATATATATATATATATATATATATATATATATATATACCAGCAAGCCGTACACCGCCGTTTGTTTGTTTCTATAAATTAAATATCTTTTCGTTCAATACTGAGCCTATATATAAACAACGGTTTGGCACAATTGCTATCAAGAACATCGATCTATTTCTAGGTACGGACGCAGCCACTGCAAAAAGTCTCTCCAGCCTCCACAGCGTTGCACCTGATGTCTGAAACGGAGTATAAGCATTGCCGCGTTTGGAGGGACAGATATACTATGCAAGGTTCAACGATGCTTATATGGAACGTTAGCTTTAGTTTGTCTTTGCGCAACATTCTTGTAGCCACTTGTTCTAAGGTATACTATACCTAAGAAAGCTCCGTTGGCACGAGCTCGACGAGACGTGGTCGAGTCAAAAGCCGGGGCTGACCAAAACTGACCGGACCGTGTTCACATGCATTTAGCGAAGAGGATCGAGCGAACGAGCGAAGCCCACACCTTGCACGCATTGCACAGATCGGCCTGACCCAACCCGTTCCGATCGTTCACTACACACCCGACCACCTTTAGCATTTTCCAGGAACATGCGATCGGATTTGGGCCTTACGAGCCGACTCACCTCGGCATTGTCGAATCTACGAGTACATACGTAAAAGTAGCTTACGTTCGCGGGTATAGGCGCGCGCTTCTGCCTAACGATTATGGCTTAAAGAAAACGCGAGGAATGAGTCGAAGCGAACACACACGTTCTCGGGCTGATGTACTCCCCAGATGCCCGCCTCTGCCACGAATTCTCGCGAACCCCAATTCGGCAGCGTGTGTCGCATTATTTAATAACTTGAGGCAATGCCGAAACCATCCGGTAGGGGGTCATCATTTCGATAAGCGCCGTAGGCAGGTCTCTAAAGCGCCGTGGTTCTTATACGCCGTATGACGTTGTTCCGTCGATCTCGTGCTTTGTTGTATACATTTTCTTCCTTCGCTTTTTTCAAGGTGTTCTTGCCCTACAAAGGCTATCATGCAATCTATACCACCGTGCAAAAGCTGTCACGCACGTGCTGCCGCTAGGCAATTATTAATGAGGACTACACGGCAAAAAGCGGATGGTCGACTACTCGTAAAACAGCCGTCGGCGCACGCGGCGCATGAAATATTGTTTCTTCGTTCTTGTAAGTACTATTGCCGAGAGCAACGACTGCGGCAGGCAAAAAAAAAAAAAAAAAAAAAAAGAAGAAGCGCTAGCTTCGCGTATCTTCGTAGCTAATCCAGTTACGTTTACATCGATGGTTGCTTACGTATGCTTTAGTTAACATCATCGTTCTGATCATACTCACGTTTCGTTGTAAGGATAAGTCGCCGCATATAGTATATAACAGAGAAGGAGCATTATTAAATGCGAAGCATTTCTTGGCGAACATTTGCTACTTTGACAGTATCTATCTATCTATCTAGCCGCCTACGTCTTGGTGCTCGCATGGTCGTTTCGTTAACTTCGTATGTACCAGAATTGGCATACTATGGCAAGAGTATATGACGAACATAAATGATATGTCATGACATGAATGTCATGACATGTGTGTTATGTGGGTCATGAAACGGCCGCCTACGTCTAGGTGCTCTCATGATCGTTTCGTTAACTTGGTAGGTACCAAAATCGGTACCTGATGAATGATGAATATAATTGATAGGTCATTACATAAATGTCATGACATGCGTGTCATGTAGGTCATGATAATGACCCATCGAAAAAAGTTGTCGCAGTTTCACCTGAAAGGCGAAGCATCAATTGCGATAGCAAATTTGTAGAGAGCTATACGGAGTAATGATATTAGCTTTATCAGCTGTATAAACTTGGACATGCAGCAGCACCGGCAACACTCAGAACTGTTGTCGACGCCGTCGGCGTTTTGCCCGCGTTCGCTCAAAATGCGTGCGGCGTTGGTGACTGTTGCCGGAGCCTCTGATATAAATAGGCACTTGGTGCCGCAGCTAAACGTCGCCTCCCTTCCCTCCCCCTCCCCAACGGCCTCTCGCGTGTCGGAAGAAGGCGCGTTTGCTCTACATATATGGTGATTGTAGAGGAGGAAAGAGACGCCTACTTCTCCAGCCCTTGAGGGAGCACGGCGCAGAACGCGCGTTTGTTCTCCGCCGTGCGTTACTCCCCGTGAAAGCGCGCGCCCCTCGCGCCCATTCACTCGCACATACAGCGTTCGGCGCGCGGCGACGATTTCATCTCCATTGACGTCATACGGAACCTCACGGCGACGGCGACGGCCTCGGCGACGCCGACGGCAGAAATCTGCTTTTGAGTGTCCATATAATTGCTATCGCAATAAAGGATTAACACTCAAAAGCCACTGAAATGGGTTCTGACGTGGGTACTAAGTGAAGGAAACACTAAAGGATGATGGTACAAGTAATAGTCATGATCATGACTGAGCAAAAATGAAAATGACTCAGCGAAAAAAGATTACCACTCCAAAACGAATGGAATGGGTTCGGATGTGGTACTAAGTGAAGGAAAAGCTAAAGGTTGATGGTCGAAGTCATAGTCACGAGCATGACTAAGGTTTTCGCCTTAACATATCTTAGCCGTAGCTACAGGGACTCCTGAGGACTCAGGACATGAATGTCATGACATGCGTATCATGTAGGTCATGAAAGAGCCGCCTTCGTCTTGGTGCTCTCATGGTAATTTCGTTAACTTGGTAGGCTCCCCGCACACTGCTTCGCATAACATCGATTCCCATAGGGCGTGGGATCTGCCGGGTTTTTTCTTTACGCACATGATTCGATTTCGTTTATGAAGAACTGACGCAGCCTGGCATCTACGTAAGCAAACTGGAACAAGAATTAACGTTACTGAAGTGGCACACGCCTGATTTCGCTCACTGTCGTTTGCATTCATTTCCACTTTTCTATGCAACTGCCATGCTCTTCTCCGAAGGGAAGAAACACTACTTTGTGGCTTACGTCCGGGCGTTGCATTCAACAACATATACTCATTCTTGCTAGGAATGACCAGCCACACCTATGGCAATGCCTGTCGTTACGAGGAAACTGTGGTGCACCTGTACCCATCCTTCGAAGACGAAAGGCGCTTGCCCTCCGCACCGCTGCAAACCAGCTAGATGGACGACCATTTTTTGTAGAGCAAGATTTTGGGACCATAGTATCGGGCATCACATCTGCAGAAAGCCACAAAAGCGCTGCTGCGATTCCTGAAGGCGACCGGACAGAGCGACCCTCTGTGACACAGCGCTGAGAGTTTCAATATGTCAGTGACTACAGCGCACATGAACCATGTGGTTCTCTCCTTCTCTTTTCTTCCCTTTTCCGTTCCCCGAGGACAGGTTAGGAACAGCACTGATGTTTTTTTTTTCTTGTTTTTCTTTTTGGTGTCTCTTCTTTGAGTCCTTGTCTCTTCTTGCGCTGCAAACCTTCGTTTATAACGAACCATTTAACTAGCATTCTCCAGGATTATAATGGTTAAAGCATCGCACAAGTAATGCGCATGATGTGCGCTCAGCTCCGGTCTACGGCAGGTCGTCTTTTTGTCCACTTTCATCTTTCTTTTCCTTCATATATTTTTCTTAAATTTCAATTAAATGTAATAGTTAATTTCCTCTGTACTTCTCTCTAGTATCATTGCCTGCTTGCTTCATTGGCTGTAACATACAGCCTTCGTAATGTATTGGTACTGGTGGTCTACTGGCGCTGGCGCGCAATAACCATTGTAGTAAGTACAATGTAAGTCCATCGTAAGTACAGACCGAGTCAGTATACCATAAGGTCGAGAGTAGTGCATTATAAACAGGGTAACTGTACGATAAAGGTGCGCGCACGTTTTCACATCTTAAAGCGACCGCTTTGCTTAGCTACTTCATCAACTTGTTGATGTTGGATACACGGCCGTTCTCGCAGCGATAAAAAAGTAGCTGTTTCGCCCGAAAGGCGAAGCATCAATTGCGATAGCAAATTAGTAGAGAGCAATTCGGAGTAGGGATGGTAGTTTTATCGGCTGCATAAACTTGGACACATTCGCTTACTAACTGAATTAACAAGCGTGGTGCCAGCGCACACAAGCAAACATGAATAGATCACACTGAATGACCGCAGACAACGACTGTCAAAACGCTGGCAGCAAGCGCAGCCGCCGCAGCGGGCGAAGGTTCGTGCAGTCTATCGCTTCAACGGAAACTGAGCGGCGAATGCACAGCGCATACAAAGGTCAGAGCGGTGTGGAGATAAGAGACGGGGCGTGCGGGCGACGGCCGCCACAAGCGGGCAAAGTACAAACGCAGTTGTTGGCAGAGTAGAAGCTGCCGCCGCCCCCCCCCCTCCCTCCCGCGCTGCCTTCCCGCTTTCTTGCCTTCGCGTGGGAGATTTAGTGGCCAGTTCCCCTTGCGGCCTGTTGAAAGATAAGCATTTGGTGCCGCAGCACAGCGTCGCCCCGCCTCCCTCCCTCCCATACCCCCACAACCTTTCGCGCGACGGTGGCGTTTGCTTTCCGTCGTGCGTTCGCTCTCCGTGATAGCGCGCGTGCCCCGCGCGCTTTCACTCGCGCATACGGCGCGCGGCGACGATTTTATCGCCTTTGGACTTCCTACGGAACCTCACGGCGATGGCGACGCCGACGGAAGAAACCTGGTTGAAGTGCCCATATAATTGCTATCGCAATAAAAAATTAGGATTGGCCCTTACGCCATAAAAACCCAATAATAATCAAATTTTAAAAAAAGCCGGCAGATCCCACGCCGTCTGGGAATCGATGTTATGCGAAGCAGTGTGCGGGGAGCCTACCAAGTTAAAGAAACGACCATGAGAGCACAAGGACATAGTCCGCTCTTTCATGACCTACATGACACGCATGTCATGACATTCATGTCGTGAGTCCTCAGTATTCCCTTTAGCTACACCTAAGAGACCTTAAGGCGAAAGCCATAGTCATGCTCATGACCATGACTTCGACCTTTTACTTCACTTAGTACCACATCCTAACTCATTTTACTTGGTTTTTGAGTGTTAATGTTTTCTCACTGAGTCAAATTGTCATTTTCGCTGAGTCATGCTCATGACTATGGCCTCTACCACCATTCCTTAATGTTTCCTTCACTTAGTACCCACGTCAGAACATATTCCAGTGGTTTTTGAGTGTTAATCATTTTTCGCTGAGTCATTGTAATTTTTGCTGAGTTATGCTCATAAATATGACTTCTACCAGCATACTTTAGTGTTTCCTTGACTTACTACCCACGTCCGAACCCATTTCAGTGGCTTTTGAATGTAATCTTTTTTCGCTGAGTCATTCTCATTTTTGCTGAGTCATGCTCACGACTATTACTTCTACCATCATCCTTTAGTGTTTCCTTCACTTAGTACCCACGTCCGAACCCATTTCAGTGGGTTTTGAGTGTTAATATTTTTTCGCTGGGTCATTGCCATGACCTACATGACACGCATGTCATGCAAATGTCATTGCCATGACCTACATGACACGCATGTCATACTAAGCAAATTTTGGTGCCTACCAATTAACGAAATGACCATCAGAGCACCAAGACGTAGGCGGCTGTTTCATTACCTACGTGCATGACACGCATGCTACGACATGAATGTCATGACATGTCATTTATGTTCGTCATATACTGTTGTCATAGTAAGCCAATTTTGGTACATACCAAGTTAACGAAACGACCCTGAGAGCACAAAGACCTAGGTGGCTAGATAGATAGATAGATAGATAGATAGATAGATAGATAGATAGATAGATAGATAGATAGATAGATAGATAGATAGATAGATAGATAGATAGATAGATAGATAGATAGATAGATAGATAGATAGATAGATAGATAGATACTGTCAATGTAGCAAATGATCGCCAAGAAATGCTTCGCATTTAAAAAAAGATAGAATGAAGAGTGTACCAGGAATGGGGAAGAGGAGAGTAAATGGAGTGAAACAGTGAGCACTTGATGCGCAGGAAGAGATATAGGAACGTAGTCTTCGTCACGCCACCGTCATCACAGCACGAAGCTTGCAATCGCTTAACTTCGACTAACATCCTCTGATGTTTTTTTTGCTGAGACAGAGAGAGATATATAAATGTAAAGACAGAGAATTTAACCAGACGGTATCCGGTTGGCTACCCTGTACGGGTGAAGGGGGAAATGGGTTATGAAAGATGACAGAGAAGAAGGAAAAGTTTAGTGGACGCTTAAAGGGGTTGGGACACCAAATTTGTGGCTTGCGCGTTGTTTGTTTCAAACGTTTCTTATTGCCCCAGAAAGCATGATACACGCTGGAAGGTTCATATATTCTCGGTAAATAATTTAATATCGCATCATTTATGTGCACCATTTTCGGTTTCGGTTTCTCGGCGCCGAGTTGGACAGTGACGTCACTGGCTAGGAAGCTTGGTCACGTGGGCCCACAAGGCTGTGACTTACGCACTGCTGCATCGTCTGCTCTCGCACACACGTTTTGTACCAGCGCAGGCAAACAAACCCACGCCGACAGTTGCCATCGCTAGCTGCGGCAGCTCCGATTCCGACTCTGCGTCTGCGTCCGATGCAGCTTATACTGCACTCTAGACTCGAGGCTCTCGAGGCTTGCTCCGTGCTGTGGGTCACCGCTCATTGTACGTCACTCTAATGTGGTATGACGTCACTATAACGCGTTACGCTTCCAACACAGTGACGTCGATGTTAATCGCGCCAGCGCGTTCGCCGCGAACGCGGGCAAAACGCCGACGGCGTCGACAACAGTTCTGGGCTTCGCTGGTGCTGCTGCATGTCCAAGTTTATACAGCTGATAAAACTACTATCCTTACTCTGTATAGCTCTCTACTAATTTGCTATCGCAATTGGTGCTTCGCCTTTCGGGTGAAACTTTGACAAATTTTTTTTCTCCACCTTCGCCTCTGCGCGCCGCTGCCGTTTTACGCTACCGAGAAGGCGAGTGCCATCTGGATGGTGTTTTTGTAAGTAACCTACCCGAACGTGCCGCGTTATGACTGGTAGAAATGCTGGAAAAAGGGTTTGTGTTTCAGTTTCCTCGTAGCATAATTATGTGTTATCGTATATTCAAATTGCAATCCGACGCTCTTACGTCGGTTGTGGTCGTATTTTACGATTTTTTCTGACGCATTTTACTTTGAGAAATTCAATTAGTTCACTAACGCCTCTGCGCCACGCGGAGGGCCTGCGTGGTCGGGCTGGTACGGGATGATTTTCTCGGCCGTGTACGTACGCCGGCGGCAACGCCGGATATCTGTGACACGGGGCCCTTAACGCTGTCGCGTTAAACACATAGTGCTTATACGGATGAACATGTGGACTATGTGGGCCCTGTCATGCATTCTATCAAGCCGGCACAACGTCACACAGTGCGCAGTGCCGCGCAGTCACAATTTGTCGCACAATCCGGTCCTATTTTAGACAAAACGCAAACAGCGTCTTTGTAAAGCCGCTTTCGCCAATGTCTGTGTCGGGCAATATGGAAGAATTTAGATTTTTCTGTGCGGTTTCTGTCGAAATTTCATACGTAACGGGACCCTTTGATCGAAATAACGAGACTAAGCCACGAATAATGGTAGTTTGTTTTAAATAATAACGATGTGAAGGCTAGAGTAATGGTAGTCCCCGAGATGATATCGTTTGGAGTAAAATTTTCTGGAGGCAGCAGTATACGTATAATTGCAGCGCCAAGCGTCACGTTACAGCATGTACGGCATATTACGCCTGCCGCTGTAGTAAACCATGAAGTAAATCTAAAATATATGTCGTCGCCTTTAACGTGTACCGAAGATATGCTTATAACGGATATCGGTTGTAACGAAGGTATTTTCGTGTGGGATGCGAGTTCGTTGTGGCGTGGTTCGATTGTAACCCCAAAAATTCGGGGGCGTTAGTGCAACTGTATAGGACGCGCACATGCTACAGATAGCGAACATCTGTGGGTACCGCCCAACTTATTTCACCACGTCGATGGGTTACGACCCTTACCACTGCCGCATGATTTTCTTTTACTTCGGAATTCTTGTCGCACTATCTTGCTGCCATAGCCATTTACACACCGCCGTTGTTCAAGCGACACTTATTTTTTTGTTTTTGTTTTCCTTGCTATGTTGTATGCGTCGGGCAGCAGAGCGAGCTTTATTTATGGAGACCCGTCGACGGCGGCTGTCCACGCCTCTAAGTATACGATGACACGACGTGCTGCGTGAGAAGCGTACGTACGTCCGGCGCTTGTCACGCGGTTTAATTAACGACGCCTCGAGCAGCGTCAATGCGCGTGCGGAGATTGCCTGTATAGCGCAAGTTTCGTAGTGCTAGTTTTTTTTTTCTTTCTTTACTTCTTTCTTTTGGTTCATGCAATTGTAAAGTGTGACTTCATTTTTCCCCGACGATGAAAGGGGAATCCGGGAATGTCGTCAGTGCATGACCGTTTTGTGCCGATACAACGTCGCACAAAAACCAAGGAGAAGAATCAGCAAAAAGCAACCTTTAGGTATACACGATTATAGGCCCATTTTCAATAGTGGGCTTATTACCAATCTCGAGATCAGCAGTTATACTACTTTTCAGTAGTTGTCCGTCGATAGAATGAAAATGCTTGACTTTTTTTTTTACTGCATCTTAAGGGCGCCGAAGGGGTCGATTCTGCTATTTCTGCGGATTTTCGAAGACAAGGTCTTGTTTAGCGACTTCAGATAGATTTGTGGTTCGTTGTATCTAGGTATCTAGCCACTTTCATCTCGTCTAATTAGACGATTTGCGACTAGTGCACGTAGGCTAACGAAAAAGGCATCAAAGTTAAGCTTGGAACGAAAAAGCCGCACCAAGTTAGCGTATAAGGCTATGGGTGGAACAGTAATGATGCGTAATTAGCTCAAGGACGCCGAGATGAAAACCCACATACATGCGCTCGTTCTAACTGCGCGCGCCTAAAACCGGAACCTCGAAGTGTGGCTTTACTCAGCGAAAAATATGAGCCGATACCCGCAGATAAGTGCAGTCTAAAAAAATTGTTGTGGTTTAGCTTTGGTTGACCCTGGTTGATAGCGAAAGCTTCACTGCCCTGGCTAGGCTCATTGTCGAGCTGTGGCCGAGGTGTGGTTTAGCAATCATATACAGTCGTGTTTGTAATGAATACCGTGTTTATTCATCATTTTTTATGCCTATGAAGACACTGCGGTGATCAGAAAAGTAGTGAGACTTGGTTGCAACTCGCAGCCGGGCCGGCCCAACTCTACTCGGGCAACGGCGGCAATGTCTCCTTTCAGGACTCCGTAAAGGCCTAAATATAGTCCGACGTAGTGTGAACGCGCGCACACGTTATGTCACGTTGGCGAGAACAACAGCGGCTATAGTTCGACCGATGGTTCGACGTACTGGCGCCGCCAACGTAACCGGACGCGCGGCCAATGCGCTCCAACGCGCCTGGCGTCTGATGACGCTCGCCTGCGTGCCGATAACGTCGGACTATAAACGCGCCTTAATGCTCTCTTCTGGTTTGACCTCTAGCTCTCAAGGTGAAAACTGTTGGGTCGCCCACCGCTGCCCAAGGTAGCGTAATAAAGCTTTCGCTTCAAAAATGCGGACCAGCCCCGAAGTTAGTACAGTCTCGACAACGAGGCACGTGGTACACTAATGCGCCCAAGAAGACCTTGTCTTTACTGTCAACCGCTATTGACTCGCCTAACTCAGTAGGATGCATATACTGTATATATGACGTGAAAAATGAACTTCCGGAGAGCTTGTTGCCAGAGCTAGTTGTTCCATCGGTAATAAAAGAAAACAAACAAACACGTGTGTGCGTGTTTGTTTGTTTCACAATAGTTCAGTCTTATGTGATTACTATGAACCCCTGGTGGTAAAAATTAATCCGGAGCCCTCCACTACGGAGTGCCTCATAATTAGAACTGGTTTTGGCACGTAAAACCCCAGAAAGGTTATTTTTTTCTTGTTTGTTTGTTAGCAGGAACTTACTTTTCTACAGCATGCATGGAGTATGTGCTTACCATTTATGTATGACCTTGTTGTACCACACTGATAAAATCACCTTTCGGGATTGCAGTATGCGTAAATAATAATAAATAAATAAAAACAAACAAACAAAACAGCGCACGCAATCCACGCTTGTACGGGAGAACACACACGGACTCTTTTCAGCAGGTTCACTTCCTTGCGGCCCTGTGCAGGCATACGTACGTGCATGCTCCTGTACACTCTCTTTTGTGCCTTAAGGGCTCGTGCACGCATAACTTTGCGTGTGTTTGTGCTCTTAAAAGTTTATTTAGTGTATCCCTGTGCCTTTTGTGCCTCCATTCTGCGTTTGACCTTCAGCGAGTATAGTAGCCGATGGACGGCCAGCCCGTTCTAAAGTTCACATACACGCACGCACGCACGCGCTTGAAGGCCGCGTGTTTCGGTAGAGATCTCGTTTCTCCCGCGCTCTTATACACCAGACATTCCCTTTCACTCGCATTCAATGCGGAGATGGGGATGGCGTTTGCGCTACTGCGCCGCAGCCGAACGAGAACAACGAAAAACAAGTTCGCAAACGACGCGCGTAAACATAAGAGGAGCCCGTCCGATCGACCGTGAAATCAGTGCCCCAAAACCCTCCGCATCCTTCCTTCCCCTCGGCACCCAGAATGCTATACCTATACCCTTATACACCGTTCTCTCGTTCGCTGCGCGCCTGCAAGGCCGGCCACGCTTTTGAGTTGAAGGATGGCCGTCCGTTCCACATGGCTCGCGCTCGCGCTTATACGTATGTACGGCTGCCATTCTGCGCTTCGGGTTTCGCATTCCGACTGTGCCGACGTCCGTCGCCAGGGGACGCAGCAGCTCGGTCCGACACTCGAGTGGAAGCCAATGGCCCTGCTTTCATTCAATATCGGGTAACGCCGTACACAACAGCGCAGTCTCCTGCACATTCAACGCCACACTGGCTTCCTCCTCCTCCTCCTCCTCCTCCTCCTCCTCCTCTTGCAACCCCCTTTCTCTACCCCCCACTTTCGGACTACGATTGCCGTCCAGGCACATTCCGCGGCGTCAAATGGGCTGGTGTGTAGTTTCGGCAGGGAACGTCCGGAGGTGTGAGCCCTAGTATGGGTTCGCTCGTGACAGCGGCGAATGCGACGCAATAGCCGCGTTTACGTGAATGCGACAGTAGCCCATGCATATCGCGTTTCCTAGCGTTATACCACGCTAATACTTATGCAACGGCGTTTACGTGTAGTGCCTCCCTCTTCGTCCGACACGTGCCGAAACCTGTTTCCGGCGATTCGCGTTCCACCAGTGAGTGGAGGAAAGCACGCGGAGGCAGCCGCCGCCTCACTTTTCTTCTTTCCTTCAATGCGATACGTTAGCGTTTGCATGCGCCGCGTTAAAGCCACATACCCCGTGTCGAACATGCCCTCTCCTGTAGCATCAATGTGATTCGCGTTCTTAGCACATTACACCCGTTTACATAAATTTGAAGCGCTAGAAATGCGATGCGATGCGTCACTTGTCGCATTCATGTAACCGCCAAGGAGAGCTCCGCTCATATTCCACGCGCTAACGCGCTGCTGTAAATTTGGTGAATTTCGTTTTTTTATTTTTTTTTATAAGCGTGTATTGCCAAGACGAGAGCGATGTTGTATCAGCTTGGCTGCAACACGACCACGAGAGGGCGCCCGCGCACTGGCGCTCTTGTTAGACGGTTGTTTGCAAATTGCTAGCATACACGCCGGTCTGAGAGGAACTGAGCGTAAGTGCTCACCATTTAAACGCTCTAACGACTCCGACCGACCGCAATCAACTCCGCAAGTGGAATGAGGCTGCGCATGCGCAATGGAGTGTCTATCACCTCTCGGGGGAAATGCGAATGGCTCAAGAAATTCCAGGAGAAGCACCGGTTTAAGCAGGTGGCGTCCTTCGATGGCAGTGTCCGGCCACTCGACTAACGTCAACGAGACAATCTTCGCGGTTGCTCAGTGGTGTGGCGCTGCTGGTTACGAGATCGTGGGTTCCATTCCAGCTGCGACGGCCGCATTTCGATGATGACGAAATAAATAAATAAATAAATAAAAAACGCTAGTGTACTCAGATTTAGTGCACATTAAAGAACTGCGGGTGGGCAAAATTATTCCGGTGTCACCCACTACGGCGTGCCTCATACTGTCAGATCGTGTTTTTGGCGCGTAAAACCCCGGAATTAAACAGAGAGAAAGAGAGACACTGAACGAATGCTACTCTGGGTGTTGAGAGTAGTTTGGGCCCGCCCACTACGAAGCTGATATTTTACTCCTGTGTAAACGTGTAATTAGTAAAGTAGGTTCTCACGAACGACGGTAGAATATTGCCGCGAAGTTAACGGTCGAGTGTCAACAAAGTGACACTCGCGCGAATTTTTTCTTTCTTTTTAGCCTCTGGAAAGCAATTTTAGCGTTACCTGTTTGTTTGCTCGTGGGATCACGAGCCGCAAGGTATTTTAATTTGTGTTCATTTTTTTTTCTCTGATACTTACTCTCCATGCAAGTAACTCGCAACATTCGCGCTAATCTTCTTGTTTTTACTTCTTACTTTTTTTCTTTTTTTTGTTCTTTTTCCTGCGGCGCGAAAGTTACCGTGCAAGGCTTGCTCCGCTTTTGTACCTATTATTGCATTCGCACGCGACGCTTTTCTTTAAACGTTTTACGGTATACACGTTCACTGCCGGGTCGCCACACAACATTAGAAGAACGGTCGCCCATTAGGAGCGCCGCACTTTCCCACCGCGCTTTCTCCAGAATTTTCCCACGCCTCGACAGAACATATTGCACCCCCCCCCCCCTCTTTTTTTTTTTTTTTATTTCCTCCTAAGTCTTTTCACCTCGCGAAAGCCGGGCACAAACAAACAATCAAACGAAACAAAGAAAGTGCGGGCTGTTCATAAGTGCGTACAATATTAATTGCGTGCAATCTCGTTTTCTTATTTCTTTCCTGGAGTCCCTATACGCTCGGCAGACTTGGCATAACGGCCGCAAACCGACTGTTGAAGCTCGCGCAGCGTTTAAATGCGTCGGGGCGGGAGCCATTTCCGAGCCAAGCCGGGGCTCATGACAGAAGCCGAGAGTGCTGCAGTTCTATATGGGCCGCGCGGTAATTATTTCCTAGCTCCGCTTCCCTTGTCATCCGAGCTCCTCCGGTGTCGTTCAGGTTCAGTGCTCGCTACCGTTTCGGGCCCCCGTGCGTATGCATGCCGGTGCCTTCTCCAGTTACGTCGCGCTAACCACGTGACACGGTGGTGCGTACACGAGTGCATGTATGCGCGGTATGCGTGCGCCGTCGCGTAGATGGTAAATCCGTCTTCACAACGTCTCAGCGAACGTTTTTTTTTTTTTCTGTTTATCTGTTTTATCGTTGAATTCCCAGATAGATGTTCAGTAGAGGCGCTTGCGACGCACGAAATGTATCGGAGTTAAAAAAACTGAGTGCGGTCTACATAGCTTATTTTCTTGTCATGCCGATGCTTATCGTTCGTTCTTTATTTTAATTTTCTCTCTAGCCTTGACGCATCCTTAAGGGTAGAAGAGACGAGTGCTCCACGTGATATGCAAAAATAATTAAGAAAAAGCGAGTGGTGTAAATTATTTCGCAGGTGGATTGTCGTGCTGGGGAAGGATCCGCCAGAGGAAAGCAGCTCACATTGTATATCTTCGTTATCGTCAGATATCACGAGAAAACGCTGAAATTGAATCTTCGCTGCATGGGAGGAAATGGAACACATTTTGTTCTTTTAAAATTATCGTACATTGAATAAATACCCTTCTGCACCATTTACGACTGGACGACGTGGCCTACATTTTACGGGCCGTGTTCACAAAAAAAGCTTTTACGTCAGAATTTTTTTATTTCCGTAAGAGCAAATTCCTGCTTGCCGATCCTGACGCTGGGCATATTAATAACGAAGACGACTGGCCAACCGCAAAAATCACTTACAGACAAGAAGCTTTGTGAATTCGGCCCTCCAGATATGTTAACGGAAAAAAAACGCAACTCCGTCCGCCTCCTATTTGACATGTTCGTTTTTTTTTTTTTTTTTAGATTACGCTTTGCTGTTGTAGGAACCAAAGCGTGGGATACTATACAAGCTCGGCGTGAAAAAGTTGTAGCTTCTCGAGGCGGTGGAGTAAGAACTGTGACGATACTGCGGCTTGACGTTCGGTTCGTGGCCACCGACTGCGATGTATCGACCCATCGCAGGTACTTATCAGGTCGAGGAACGTCGCATATTGTTGCTCTACATGTACCTAAAACACACACAAAAACGTATCACTGCAAACACGGACATTCTGGCAAAAATAAAAACAATAAAAAAACAAGGAAGCAATATTTCGGGAATTTGTAATGTCAGCACTCTCGGCTGTCACCCGTCAGCGTTATGTCCGTAAGATACGCGCTCGCGGGTTCATCTCGTGAACAAGTCAGGTATGGCTTTAAAGATAACAATAAAAAAAAAGGGAGCGTGTTCAGCGTAGATTCAAAGAAAAGAAGCTCACAGGGAGAGAAAGAGCAAAGCACAACCGCTGCACCGATGGCGTTTATGTCAAAGTAAAAACAGAAACATCGACTGCTCGAACCGCAATGCGACACGCGCTCGCGCGGACAGACGGCATACATTGGGGCAGAACAAACCTAGAAACGTTCGAACGCGGTTAAAAGGGCAAGGCTTGTGGGCCGAGGAGTGAGTGCGCGTAGAAGGAACGAAAAAAAAAAAAGCTTAAAAAGATTAACAGGAAAGGGGAGCGGCGGAGACGCGCGGTATAAGAAGGCACGAACTGACAGGGACAGGTACGCGTGGAGTAACACGGTTGCGACCAGCGGAGTAAGGGCGTCGAGGAATATGAACTGCTCTCCACTCCCCCAACTTCCGTGGGGAAGGGGTGAGGGGGGGGGGGGGGGGCATCGCCTCGTGGAGATTAACGCCTCCAGCTGGGATTGAAGACTAGATTGAAGACTGAAGAGAGAAAAATAAAGTTGAAAGAGAGACGACTCAAGGAGATGAAGAAGCGGATCGGGAGATAACGGAAGCCGAAGAGGGGGGTAGCGGAAAGAGGGTAAGAAAAACAAAAAAGAAAGTAGCGGGCGACTGAACAGTGCGTGTCGCTCTCTCGTGTCCGTGTTTTTTTTTTTTGCGCTGTGTTTTCGGCAAATTCGTTTCTTTTTTGAAAGGCCTCGCAGCGTCTACCAGTCGCTGGCTCAAAGCCCGCCAACTACTGACCTGTGCGTTTCGACCATTCACTTGTTTCTAACTTACTTTCTCATTTTACGCGCAATTTCAATTCATGTTTATTTTATGCGCCAGAACTGAGAAATAGGGCAGCCGAAGTTTGGTCTACCTCATTCTTTCCGTAGCGATCTATTTACAACCAGCAAAATGTCTGCATTACGCAGTGTCGTAGCCAAATGATGGCACGACGGCGCGCGACCCCGCCTCGCCTCCGAGAGAGAGGGAGAAACGAAGAGGGAAAGGTACGGAGGTCAATCAAGGACATGCCCGGTTGGCTACCCTACACTTGGGGAGGGGGAAAGGGGAACAATAGGTAAGGGGAGAAAAGAAATATAATAGAGCCAGTCATTCGCAGAGGCAGTCACAGAAGAATCTCCGCTGTCACAAGCGTTGGTATAATCCAGTATTCTCCACGAACTGCAGAAGGGCTTTTGTGGCCTTTTGCATGCGAGAATGCATAGGTCATGGCCCAAGGATCTTTTCTTCCGAGAGCGTTCTGGTTATCTAACCGGCCCCCCTCCGAAATGTCTGTGTTAGTATGCGGCCTCTCCCTCTCCTCCGCCTCCTTGTTCCCGGTCAAATGGGTGCCCCCCGCCCAACCCCACAGGCCGAAAAACATTTCTGGCTACGCCACTGGCATTACGCTAGCAAGGCTACTAGCGGGGCTGGTTGCTTGTACTTATACTTAATTCATGAGAAGGGGCACTGCTCGTGGCACTGACGCTTTCCGCCTCTGAGCCTTCTTTACGTCCACTACAGTTACGTCCGTTATCCGCGTCTCCCAATGCCACGAACAGCGCGCTTTGCCGTGATGTATATTACGCAGCTCTAGTCCGTGGCACGAGCGGCTTCTGACGCGTCATCGTTTCTGTTTTCTTTTTTTTTCTTTATTTCTTTCCTTATCCCTTTTCTTTCGCAATAACCAAAGCCGTCGGCAGTACATCCTGCGGCGCGGGTTTCACCGTGAAGCGGAAACACCTCGCGCTTCTGCACTAGCAAAAAACAAACAAACAAAAAAATCCATAACTAGAAAGAGAAGAACCCTACAGACAAAACCCGCAGGGAAGCTAGAGCAACCATGCCTGCGCACAAAAGGGGGTAGTCCTAGCGCGTGACGGCGGTGTGGATGCGCCCGCCCCACAGGAGAGGTGCAAAAAAATATATACATACGTATAAAAGGGATCCCCTGTTCACACGGGAAAGACAGCTCGCTCGGTTCGCTCAAGAGGAAGGGAAAGATAAACGACCTACCGCCGCTGCGAACAGACCTCTACCTCCTCCACGTATAAGTATATATACATATGGTAGACGTATACACACGTGGAGACAACAGCCTCCCCTTCACCTCCCCTTTACCTCTCTCCTTCTCGTTCTTCTTTGACTAAGAAGTTCTTGTTCCCCTTCTTGTCTTCCGTCGTCTCTCTGGCAACTTTTCTTTCTTTCTTTCGTTTCGCGATTTGTGTTTGATGAGAGTTTGCTCGCTCCCCTTTCCTTATTAGCCTCACGACTTGTTACTTTGGGGAGCCCCGTTATTAGCAGTCTCAGTGTGCCCGCGGAGAATCCCCCCCCCCCCCCCTCCCCCCCCTCTCTTGCGCATCTGTCTCGGGGCTTAAGCTTTGCGCACTTCCTTCGAAGCTTCTCGCAGGTCTTTGTCGCTGTGCCGTCGCTGACTTTTTCTCGTCCGAGGCCGTTTGTCTGTCGCTTCAGGTGATGCCACGAGTGTTCTTTGTTTTTATGCTCGTGTCCTCCAGTCGTCTTCTTTTGTTTCTTTTATTTTTTATTTTTCTTTCTTCTTTAACTGTTCCATGCTCCATAGCCCCCCCCCCCTCCCCTTCCCACTCTCTCCTTTTCTCCCCGCTTTAGTTTTACTGCTCGCGAACAACTTTCACTTATTTCGTCTTTGGAAGACCGAGCAGCAAACAAGCGTACCGCCGTGGAAATGGGCAAGATGTCGACGGCGCGCGAAGATTAGCGGCGCTGGGGAGAGTCCTTAACAATATTATACTTTTGTCCTCGTCGAAAGTGTGCTGCTTTGTCGGCGGCTGGAAGGAAGATATCAAATTAAGGTTCGCCAGGAGAAAGTAAATGTTTTGCAGAGACGCGGAAAAGGGTTCCAGATACAGCGCCTGGTTTTGTTACGACGGAAAACGAAGACATCAAGTTAGCAGGGCAGGTTTCCCAGCGGGAAAGGAAACATTTTGGAAAGACTTAGAGAAGGGTTCCGGATACGACACTCCCCACACAGACGATAGACTCGCTGACTCAGAAAGAACAACGTCGTTAAACTAATGCAGGGAGGCTGAATTAGAATAACTTAGACGGTTCCCACGTCTCCACTGGAAAAATCTAGCAACCCTTTTCAAGGTACGAAGCAGTGGCAACGCTAATTTGTGCAGCTCCGCAGAGCCGCCGCTGTGAACATTTCTTCATCTTAGTTTTGGTTTGTGCTTTAACGAGGTTTACACAAACGCGGGCTTGTATGAAGTCAACAATATGCAGCACGCAACCTTTAAGCATGCAATTATAGTTACTCTGTATATTAACTACGGCAGGATGTACAACGCACACTCATAGTTAACATGAATTGACCTCGTGCGTTGAGTCAATTAACGATCATTCTGCGCATGCGCCGTAAATCACGTGCGATGACTGAAACACGCCATGTTGCCATACGACCGTTACTCTGGTATTCCATAACGTTACTCCACTCGACAATCACTCCGGACTCAAGCCACCAGGGATCCTACACGCAAGCATGACGGTTACCTACAAGCAAGCGGATGACAGCAATGCCCTTCTACTGAAGTGGTCGCAGCGCTTCAATAACCGTGACCTCTGAGATCAGATGGCTTGCACATCGCGCGCGCCGCCTGATCTCGGAGGCTGTTTGATGACACTCCACGGTGATTTCTGGCAGAAAATGTCACTAGGTGCTCGCGGCGTCAATTAAAATGCATTGGAAGGATATAGCGTTTCTTAAGCAATTGTTTATCGCCGTAAGAACCACTGTGCTCAGTCCAGTCGAGGTACAGTTTCGAATCGAGGCTCGCTTGTGCATACGGGGTTTATGCGTATACCGCCATCACCTGGCGGGATTGACTGATGATTACGTGAAAAGTGTACGTAAAGATTCACTGCTCACTGATAGCGGTGGTTGTCCAGTATAGGCAATGTACTATATTACACTGGTGCGAAAATAAATACGCTGGACGTGTTACGACAGACGCCGCTGCCGACGCCGATGGTAGCAACGGTGACGGCCCCGACACATTCTGCAAGTCAAGAATCAAGAAGAGCTATCGCTCTAAAACAAATATGAAAAGAACACGTTTGCAGAACGGGCAGGAATGGAGGGAACTAACAAATTAGTTAGCGGTTCGGGCAATATCTCGCGCTGCGTTTATTCAGGCACCGCAGAAATTGTTGGAGGTGCGGGGATTATGTACTTGCGCTAGCATGAACCTTACCTGCAGCCATCTTCACGTCAAGTGACATATGGGTGAGAGGAGAGAGAGCTTAATGAAAGCTGAAGAATTCAACCTTGATACGTACAGGGCTTGCTACATCAGATTGAAATGACCATAAAGAGGAGACCAGGAATAACTTTAAAAATCGAACAATACATGCCACAAATTAAATAAGCAAACAAATCAAGCCCAGATTTAGAAAGGAAAAAGAGCGTCCGTAAGTCCTGATTGGCGCAAGTAAATTAGCAGGGCGTTCGTAGCTCGGATTGTGTCCTCACTTGTGTGCCAGTGCCCTCAGAAATGACCGTGTCGCAAAAGGGTTGAAAACTGAGCGTGTTGGTATATACACACATCTATCAGAGGACTTGGGAACAGCGAATAGACGGGACGAGATTAGTCAACACGAATGCGGACTAAGAGTGTTTGTCCACTTACAGCGCGATCACTGTTGAAGGAAACACGTGAGCGTGAAGTACGAGCGAATGTTTCCCCTCTGGCAAGTGTGTACGTCCGCATTGTACGTAAAGTGAAGCCGTTGATCTCGCTGTGGCATTGCATCGGCGATGACACAGCACATTCTCAATATCCTCGGGTAGCTAGCTTGCATTCGGCGAACAGCGGCGATGTGAGTTACGAAAGAATATCTAGTATAAAGTTGGAGACAGCTATAAGAGGTCCATTCCTGATGCACTCTCTGTCGACAATAAAAAAGATGCCGGTGACTGTTTTAGGCTCAACTGTAACATTGTAAGTCTCAGGGAGGGAACGAGGCTACAAACAAGGCTTTGATTGACTGGTCTCGAGGGGGTGTGGTGGCCCTTTTCGGCGCCTCCATAAAACGCGCGCTGCACATTGGCAGCGCGAGAGACAGACGCGTAGAAGGAGCATTTCGACGCGCCGAGCATCCATCACGCCGGCGACGCGGAAGCAAGCTCGGCTTCGCAGTCGTCGCCGTCGCCTGTTCCCGGAATACCGCCGACTCCGAGGTTTTCGCTGGGGTTCGCCGTCCGCCCATTCATCGCCGTCGTTACACGTGTGCCGCCCCCTGGTGGTGGCGGGCGTCGACGGGAAGTGTTCGCAAGAAGGTGTCATCATTCGCCTCTCGCTTACCGCTCCAATAGCACATTGCTTCGCTGGGCACGAGCCAGCTGCTTGCTTTCCAACGCCCAGACGCGACGCCTCGCGTAGCCCAGTGGACTGCTTCCTTTAGCGGCGATATTACAGCTATCGCCGCCAGGGACTCGCTCGGATGTGTCGGCAGTAGTTGCCGGCGCTTTCCGTTACAATTCCATTACTACGCCCAACGCAAAGGGGTCTGAAGAAGGTGAAAACAGAAAGTGATCAACCATGGGCGAACAGGGAAGGCCTTGGCCTCGAGCGCGTCGAATCGCACGTCCGAGATGACACAGCCCGACGCGACCGCATTTACGTTCGTCTTGCCAAGCGGGTTGGGCGAGTAAAACCGATCGCTTGCAGGCCGGTTGACATATAACTCGCCTCGACGCTCGCTCGGCCCGACCCGCTAGCGTCTGTATGACGACCGGTTTTCGGCCCGACAAGCCGATTCGACACGACTCCTGAGGAATACAAACTCCCCTGTAGAAACGTAGGCTCCTGGCGGAGGCTCTCCCTGTTCGCCCGCTGTTGATCACATCAGTGCGCAGACGCTGACGTCTACGCTGCTGCAGGTACCTTCACCATTTGCCAGTTGAGAATAAAACTGGCCTTTGTTTGGAAAGTGCCATTAACAAGCTTCGCAACCGACTCAAAAGTAACATGTTCGGAAACTTGTCTACGTGAAATCAAATTTGAAAGTAGGAGCAGTCGCGATCGATTCTAATGCGAATGTTTCCAGCTAGAGTGACTCGGACACTGAGTGACCATTTTCTCAGTTATCTGATTAGCAATCTTTCGTAGAAGAGAACAACAAAGCGTCAATTTCATTGTCCTCACGTTCTCTGCGTAATTATCGCATGTGTTTAAGGATAATTATTTTTATTGCTGGAATGACAAAAATAAAAAATTTTTACAGGAGTTCCAATATTCCCCAAAATTTCAAAAATTTCCTGAATAAGAACGAAAAGAAAAACCATTTTTTTCCTCCCGTTCAAAACTTCCAGAAATTTTGCATCCTTAACCAGGAGAGAACCAAGTTTAACTATAAGTTGCACATTGTTTTGCTACTCTACAATGGGTGAGGGGGAAAGAAGGAAAGGAAGTAAAGGAAAGTGATAAACGCCGTGCTCGCACTTGCCACTGCGTTCGCTGTATATTCCAACGCCGCACAGCCTAGTCGTGGATCGTTCTGTGTGGAAAGCGTGCGATTCGGGGGGCCTTCTCGTTCGTAAATGCGCTTTGCCATTGGCGGGCTGCTTCACTAATATTGTGTCCGGGATCAAGTATGGCTCGAATTTTCTTTCACGAACAATTCTATCGTAAGAACGTTTTGCTGAATGTGTTTGGAAATAAGCAGGCAAGCCAAGGGCGGATAGTACTTACGAACGAAAAGATTTGCGATTTCGGCCCCGAGTCCCAACGGCGGCCTTCACATATTGGTGAGCCGGTCGTGATCACCAGGGTAGTGTTTTCACTTTTCCACTGTTCCGAGCCCATCACGCCGTTTTAAATCTCTAAGTCACGTTTCACCAACTACAACAGCCTTAACTGCTACTCTGCTATAGAGATTACATTACGAATCACTCTTAATTAAGTCCAGTGGATCAAATTGACCCGCTATGTTAACGCTCTTTTATACATCGCACGAACACGTATATGCCTCCCGCTGGCGTGACGCAAGGACTTTATTCAAGGAGTCGATCCTGAGACGTAATCCTCACTTTCCTTCGCGTCTCAGTCTCATTAGCGAAATTGGTCTGTATTCCTCGGTGCATTCTTGAAGCTCATTGCCGCCGAATCTTGCAAAAGTAATGAACCTAAAGAACGAGAGAAAGAAAGAAAGAAAAAAAAAAGGAAAGAAAGAATAGAAGAAACGATGGTATCCTTATTACAGCGGCAGTGCTGCTCAGCTATAGCGCGGGCTGATTCTCGCGGGAACGATTTGCTAAAAAAAAAAAGAACAAAAAGAAGGAAAAGAAAAAGCGACGAATTAAAATCGCAGCCGCTTCGCTCGGCCGCAGCCTCGTCATTTTTTGGGGGGGGGGAAACCCGCGGCAGACTGAGCAGAACTGTACACCGTATACCTGCAAAGAAACGACACGCATCGTCTCGGGAGCGCCTTGCGCAGCTCATTGCTCGTCGCACGCTTCTTAACTTTTCCTCCCCCACCCACGAAAGCGAGGAACATGATCAATGGTTCCTTTTCTTTTTCCTCGGCTGCGCATATACAGCGCCCTCCCAGCGCGCGCGCAGTTCCATGCATTGGCTTAGCGCACACCAGAACGCCGTTTCGCGCTGTCATTCGACTGCATACATCTCCGTGCAAAATCGAAGGCGTGTATCATTCCCGTCTTCTTTTCCGCTGTAGTTCAATGGCGTGTTGGGCAAACCAGTCCTTACGCGATTGCGTCTCTCTTTTTCGTGCCCCATTTTGCTTACTTTCTGTTTTAACCTTGCCACTTTCCTGTCAATGCACTGTTCTTTCGTGCTTCCTATTTTCGGAAACTTGCATGCACTCACGAAACTTAAATTTGCTTTTATACCGCGGTTGCCTCCACGAGTTTTCTAGTCACCCTCACCAAAACGTTTTTTAACTGCGTCTGTTCTGGTGCTTGACTAATGCATTTTGTTTCGCACTTTCTTTGGATAGCTTACGCTATAAGCCAGCGAGCGTTTCGGGGACTGGCCAGTCTGTCGGCGCTCTTGCGCTTATTATTCAGAAGGATCTCTACGAAAAATGTGCCTTTAATCTACTCAGTGAAAAAATATATAATAGATTGCTCTGAGATGCGCACACATTTAACATCATGGGTTATATACATTTATTACCGCGCATGACGTGATTAAATGCACATGTAAGGGAAAGAGGAATGGTCATCATGGTGATTTTTTTTTCTTTTTCTTTCTTGAGCGTCATGATGAATGGTCATGATGAATGCTGGTGTACTGTGGACTTGTTATTCAGATGACTGAGAACACTAATGTATCTGCTGCTCAACAGATTACAGACTACGGGGATTACAGGGATTCAAAAAAAAAAAAATGAAGTTTCGGAATATTGAGTAAAAAAAATGCAACGGGGACAAATACGTGCGCTTCGACAATATGGTGTATTAACCTCGTATTGCCGCGTCAAAATATTTAATAGTGTTCGGTACTTGTGCCTAAAAAACCTATTTACTACCAATTGTGTTCGATTGTTTTGTGCTTATATTTAAATGATGGGGTTTTACGAGCCAAAACCACGATCTGATTATGAAGCACGCCGTAGCGTGGGACTCCGAATAATTTGGACCACCCGGGGTTCGTTAACGTGTACCTAAATCTAAGTACACGCGTGTTTTCGCATTTCGCCCCCATAGGAATGTGGCTGCCGTGACCGGGATTTTATCCCGCGACCTCGTGTTGGCTAGGGTGCAGTCCAGCACCATATCCACTAAGCAACCATGGCGGGTTGTACTTATACATAGCTCGCACCATAATTCTCGCATTGCGGAACACAAACGTCCCGTTTCGCGATGTTGGGACGCGATCATTATTTCAGATCGAGTTTCTGTCTGTGTTATAGCGTCTGCTATCCTTTTATTTAATAATGCATTTGTGTTCCTCACTCTTTTTAGTCCTTCATTGGTTATTAGAAGCCGAACCACCGGTATATCGCTGGAATTGGGCACTTGGCGGGATGGACTGATAAGAAATGAGTAGGATCGCGAAAAAGGAAACCTTACAAAATGCGCAAACAACAACAACAACAACAACAACAACAACAACAACAACAACAACAACAACAACAACAACAACAACAACAACAACAACAACAACAACAACAACAACAACAACAACAACAACGATGACGACGACGATAAGACAACCCTTCGCAGATTTTCACCAACGTTTCTCTATTCTTTTCCTTTTTTTAAATTTTTGCTTGAGTAACAAATTTGGGATTTTGAGATAGCCAGCTCTGACGTAGCCTACCTTCCTTAGGTTACGTCAGAGCCGGCTATAACAAAATGCCCCCTTCTACCACCTAAAAAAATAAAATACTCTTCTGCAAGTAACCACAAATATACAGGTCAATTTCGCTGCACATGGAAGTTATAATATTTTTTTTTCTTGCTTGAGGCATGATCAGCGTTTCTTTTATTCACAAACTTATAAAGAGTGTTTCCTATGTAAAGCTAACTAGAAAACAAACATTTTTTATTTATTTTGATTTTTTGTTTCCGTAAGAAATTGATAGCACACGGGACCGGAAGTTTCTTGGAGGCTGCAAAACTTTAAAGGACACTAAAGGGAAAAATGATTTCTTCTGTATCAGTAGAATACCCTTCATCAATACCGAAAACTTCACTCTTACCACAAGAAACCGCTTGGTAGCCAGGAAGAAACGAAAAACACAGAAGGCGAGTGGCCAGCTTCCCGTGACTTCACCAGCTCCCCGTGACTTCACCAGCTCCCCGTGACTTCACGGATTTTGACAGCGTCTTCTAGGTCTCAGTTAATGATTTAGCGGTAAAGATTCCCTACGTTGTGTTTTAAAGGAGCCCAATACTGAATACGGCAAGCTTAGCAAACGTTTACTGAGCCAACGTGGCCCAAATACGAAAAATTACTTTAGGAGTCGTGACGTCACACTGAAGTGCGGACCGTTGGTGTTCCCGCGTGAAATTCAAGAAATTTAGCCTTGAGCTTCATTTTATCTTCTAATAATTGACCTATTGCTATTAACGACAGCAGAGTTTTCGAAGAATACTTTATCAGTCTAAGTTGATTTATTGTTTTGCTTTAGTGTCCCTTACCGCATGGAAAGAGAACTCTACAAAATTACGTAAGAGCACACCGGGCTTAAGGACTCACTCTTTTCTCAACTCTCCGCTTTCTGAAGAAGGTCAGCGTGGTATACTGGCGTAGTTTGTCATACACTGACAGCATAAGGCGCTAAGGACGTCGGGTGCGTTTCTGTGTTAACCAGGCAACACGGGCTGTAGATCACCGTCAAGCGAAACTCCCTTTTATCTTAAACAGGAAAGCATGCGCTGTGATAAGCACAAAAGAAGAAAAATACCAGGCACTCGTATTCGCGTGGCACTTCAATCCCAACTATATATAACTACACGCTTAGCTGTGAACACGCCCCGCCGAATACTATCAACGCATTCTCCCAATCTGAACGCCCACTCCGCAGCTTCGCGGTATTGTTCGCATTCCCTCTTTTGTTCAACTCCAGTGAGGAATAGAGGAATCGGGAGAAATTAAGGCAGAAAAAAAGCGGGTAAAAATTGCACATTATGATCAGTAATTTTAGGCGAACTCCGTTGAAGGTTGCGGCAGCGCATCGAACGTTTTATAATAATACTGCGCACGGCTGTACTCTACTACGAGGCATTCATCTCGCTCGCATCTTGCGTCATTAATCAGACCTCGCATGGCCACTCGGCGGAACGCGCCGCCGGCAAGGGGGCAATCAATACCAATCCCTTTTCATTGATGCCCCTTAGAGCTGCTACAGCCTCGCCTATCCATGGCAGAGATCCTCTTTTCCGTGCTTGTACGTCCCAGACCGTCTCGCTGTTCTTATATTGCTCTGCCGCCGCTGCGGCGGCGAGATGAAAGGGTGGACGCCGCCCTAATCAAATGTTCTGCGCGGGAATCGCTAGCCGCTTCCGAACGAGTGCGGCCAAATATAGAGGCGTGTATTCTCTCTCTTTCGCCGTCTTTCTTTCCTTTCAGGAACACCAATGCGCGCAGCTGTGCCCTTCTTGCACCATCGGAGAGCCTGTTCTGTAGTTCAATCCTATGCGTAGGTGTTTGACGACAGAGAGAGCATAAACTTTTTTTTTGTTTACGCGTCGCTGTAAGCTTACTTGTCGTCTTATTTTCTTTTTTCCTTGCTTCGGCTAAATTAATTCCAATTTGCCTGTCTGATACAAAAGGTATATCTACGCATCATCATCATCATCATCATCATCATCATCATCCTTTTCATCATTCACAAATGCGTCATGGTGCTTAATTGAGGCGACAGATCTTGGAAGGGGCTTCCGGTAAAACTTCACTAAAACCTTGATTTTAACGCTTAGTTCATACTTTGTTAGAACACAGCGTGACTGGACTGAAACATGATGAATTGTAATCTATCAAGGTTAGAGGAGGATGGGGAAGGGCGACAAGGGATGGCTTGAGTGGGTGCGGGTTGGCGATCTCGGTTCGCCACCCAGATTTCTGGTTGACGGACACTCAGCCAGGTCGCTCAGAGGCGGAGAAGTGAGCCTTCTCCTACGCTTCGCCTCAGTTAACACTCATCAGTCCCTCACTACGCGTTGTACCCCTCCCTCCTTTCTTTCCAGCTCGCACCCGCCATGGTCTTTAAATAGTCCCTTCCTTCTGTGCCGTTTAACGCTTTGATTGCTTCGGTTTATGTGACAAGCCTTATTGTGCTTGAATGGGAGGGATTATGTCTTCACTTTACAAAAGCCAGCACTGACTGCGAGCTTGGGTTTCTTTCTTTCTTTCTCTGCTTGAGTGATCTTGTGCTCCTCAAGCACAAGGAATGCAGCCTTTGCGGTTTATTACGACGTCGAAAGTTACCAGTCAGGCCTTATCGCATGCTTGCCGCCCGAACGAAACTTTCCAATGCCACACGGCGGGACACGATTGCGTCGAGCAATCGGGAACAGCACTTCCGGTACGACTATCCTCCGAGAAAGGGCTCAGTAGTGTTTTCATGATTCCGAACATGACAGATTCCTACAGATATCTACACACGCACACAGACGCAAACCCGCACACACTCGCGCACGCACACACATACGCATATAGACATGCACACGCGCACAGACAGACATACAGACTTGGGATAGGATCATATGGGAGACGCCGCAGGAAGAAGGGGATGGGCGTGGAGTTGGAAAGAGGGGCGCTTCGTAATATTGTTTTGACCTCCATAACCAGGTGACAGTTTCTTTCTTTTCTTTTTTTTTTAATTTACTCTACGTGGATATGCGGCTGTCGCGGCGGCGAATTGAACCAGCGACCTGTTGCTTAGTAGCAGAACGCCGTAGGCACTGAACTATAGCGGCAGATCTGTAGAACAAACTGGCCATTTCAGGCGCACACCTCTGCTTATCACTTCATGTTGTTGTTGTTCATGCTATACTTCCAAGCTCACTTGGAAAACAAGAGATTGTGGTCCTTAAGCATCTTGATCGATGACTGGTCGTGTTTTCGATATGCCATGCGTTGACCATTTAAGGCCGCAGTGAACCGATTTTAACGATTTGCGCATCGTTCCTTAAAATAAAACCTGGTTATTAGTTTGAGCCGTCGTGTTGTTTTTACTCGTCCAGTCGTTTAGCGCTTTTCCAAATAAGTTTAAATATGTACCAACAAGCTCAATTTTCAACTCTTCCGCAATTTATTTCCATAGTTCTTGATATGCAGACCGGCACATTGTCAGATCTGGACTCATATTGCTTGGTATTGACACTATACAAAAGGGACCTGACATGGTCGTCGACTATACTGCTGAACGTGGATGGCGTTGGTCGTGCTGCACTGACACTGTGTCTGTTCTATCCGATGCTTTGGAAAGAAAGAAAGAAAGAAAGAAAGAAAGAAAGAAAGAAAGAAAGAAAGAAAGAAAGAAAGAAAGAAAGAAAGAAAGAAAGAAAGAAAGAATTCACCTACACCCATGCGGTGATAGTGACCGGCTGTGATTGTCTGTCTGGGTTCCCTTTCTCTCTCTCTCTGCTTTCCTATCTCTTTACCTCCCCCTCGCCCCTTCCCCAGTGTAGGGTAGCAAACCGCATTTTCTCTTCTTGTTAATCTCTCTGCCTTCCCCCTTTCTTCTGTCTCTTTCTCCCTCCTACCCCCACCGTATTTGCAAAAGAATCGTCCATGTCTACTACTGTGTCCGTGTTTAGTTTGCGCATAGCCATTTTCTTTTGCAAGTATGAACCAACTCGCCCAGCAGAAAGTTTTACTGTCCCACCGTATTCCAGCTTTGGCGCGTGCTAGCTAGACCACGCGAACGGCGTGCGCGGCGCAAATTAGCTATGCACGAGTGAAGTTCGCTTGCTTCCAGCGCTGTAGCGGCCCCGGTAACGGTAAATGTTCGCGTTACGTTCCACTCAGCCGTGTTACTCCGCTCTCTCCCAACTGAAGCGATCGACTTGAAGGATCCCCGTAGCATATGTCTTCAGTGGGACGGCAACTTCTACCGAAGGTGCTCTTAGAAGTCCCATCCCAAAGCGGCATACGCCAAATAACTAACAAGGGGAGTTTCTGAACGCATACTTGGACGGGAACTCGAAAGACTTTAGTTCTCACTCTGTCTGGCCCAATCCATTCTGCTCTCGCATGCGTGGCAGTACGCAACCGTTTCCGGCAACGAATCGATTCGACGAGGAGATAGCTTAGCACTCGTTGTTCGAGACGCCTAGTCTGTTCTTTGACGTCACCAGGAAAGGAAGGCGTGTCGTGCAGATCGAACGCGCATCGGCGTTAATGAGGTTCGGCGCTGTGCTGACGCGTCCATTGTGGGCTGGTGGCTGTCTTTCAAGTAGAACCTCCCCCCCCCCCCCCCCCCCTTTCTTCCCTTCGGCCACTGCTTTCCCTATAGGCTCAACTTCTCCAACACTACTATACTTGAAAGAAAGCTGTTGCGAAAGCTCGTCTGTCTAACTTTGTTCCCCCAACCTCTTCATTTGCTCTGCACAATTCTTTTTTTTTTCTATTTGCCAGCAGGGAACTGGCCTTGTGCCAGAAGAGTTGGCGGTACTCGAGATTAATCACATGCTTGCGCTGCGGTAAATTACTCGATCTCTTTCACGACTCGGGAAAGGACGCCGCGGCGGCAGATTAAGTTGCCAGATTCTGAGTCAATTTTTATCGGAGCAGACGCTGATAAAAAAAAGGCTGCCTGCTTCTTCGCGAATAATGAGGCTCTTTTCGGGGCATACGTAAGGGTGGTGTCTACATTCCTCTCTAACGGAATTAAGGATATTAAAGCCAAGTTGTTCGTCTATGTTTGGAAATAGTTCGATGCAGCTGTTTCAACGTAAGAACCTAAAGGGGCGTAGGAGCAACTCCTTTCATCCATCGCGTTATTTATGAGCTAAGAAAAGAACCGTTCCCTTTGAAAATAAAAAAAGCAATGGAAACAAATCTATAGTAAAACGTCAAGGCGGGTTCGTTGGCAATAAGTGACAGATCATTTAATGGCGCAGACGAGAAGCAGACGACAGAGGGAGGCAAAGCTGGCATTATTAGCCCGTTGGCACGTCTGTTTCTCGTCTGTTTCTTTTGAACACTCTCACCACGAATCTATTTTTAAATGTAAAGAAGGCGAAGTTGGATTAAGCTAGCTTGGAATGTCACTTTTATTCCCCTTATAAAAATAAGGTAGCGTATAGTTTACGTCAATTCCTTCGTCGTCGTTATTTCTTAGTTTTTTTTTTCAGTAATATTTATTGTTAATCGACTATTGCGCGGGCACAAAAGTTAGCGCGAGTCGGTCATATCCTCGGAGCCGTAACAAATATGGCAAACAGGCTCTTGACAGCGCTTGTAGCGACGACCACAGTTCCCACCGCCAACGACGCTTTTAAGGCATTTTGGCGCGTTTTTAACAGCTTTTCCCGTTTATAATGCTGTTCGTTGCTATGGAAACACTAGAGATCACCTCAGCTAGCTTTATTTTCTTTTTTTTTTCAACGCCAAGCAGATATTGTAAAGCGCAACAAATGGGTACCACGCCGACCACAATAAAAGCTAAATTTTTGGCGAAAAAGAAGAAAGAACGTTTGTGTCTGTATTTTGTAAACAAGGTATGTGTTTGTGAAAGAGGCTGCCGTGCGGGGGTCAAGGCGTCCTTTCTTTTCGTTAAAATATTTGGTTCTATAGTACTCGGTGTAGCGTCTATATATTTAGACGCTTTAGGAATTTTCATCCCGACCAGACGGGCTTCCGTTGAACTTTGGACTTCGCCAAAACAAACGGTCGCGTATATGCCGCGGCACTCTCGTGAATGGGATCTTGCGTCTCGTCTCCACAGAAACCTTAAGCTGCAGGTAGGTCTAGTTTTTTACACGCTCGCGTGCGCAGGACACCAAAGCGCGTCTCATTAGCAAAGCGTCTACATCTACGCACTCTGTAAACAGCCTCTTTTCCGGTTCGCCTGTGCGTATACGTACGGCATTTCCATTCGGGCAGTAGTGAGCGACGCAGCTGCCCTCTGCTGGCTCTCTCGGACGCGAAACACGACAAGGAAATTAACTCTCTCGTGCTTGTACGCCCGCTGTGCCGACGCAAACCAGGGGGAATCCGCGGTAATTCTGTGCGCACGCGTATACTGTATGCGCCACGAGGCCCTCAGAGGACCCGCACTAATTGGCGCGACCTCGGAAGTGTGTGCGTGTGTGCGTGTAAGCGCGCAGGCGTTCGCATGAAGGTCATTAGGTGAGGCAATGGCCACGTGTCACTGCTCGTCAGCAGAGTGTGTCGTCATCGTCGCATCTAGCGGCCCACGAAGTTATATGAAGCGTTTCAGCGTAGACCTATAGGGTCCGGTATGACGTAACGATTCTGTTCCGATTCTTTTCCCCGTTTCGCTCGTTATCAGTGGTCCAAGCGGCGCTCCGCCTACGGGTTATCAACAGAATCGGCCGGTGGTTATCGGTGGATGATGAGAAAGAGACAGAACCGAACAAAAAGGGGTCCTCACATTATGCCAGCCTAAATAGTTCTTCTATAAGTACACCGCAGTGAAAATGAAGAGCTTGCCTTTTTCTTTTTTTTTTAATTATTGGTGACGCGTTTGCCCGGGGCGGCGGACATCCAAGATAGTATGATAATCATCGATTGCAGCTTTTAAGCCACTGAAATTGCATAATTACTGACAATTATCCGTTATTCGGTCTGCGCACATGCGCAGTCGATTTGAGGTGGTATCGGTAACAATACCGGTATAAAACGGCGAAACTTTCTCAAAATGCTCTAATAAAGAAATTAAGCAGTGCGCGATACGCTAGGCCCTCTGCGCATGCGCGTCGTAGACTGTTTTCTAACATGGCAACTACCGTGATTTCGTGTTACCGTGAACGCGCAGCAAGGTTGCTGCGCCCAGGCTGCCCGTTTCAATCCGAATTCGCGCTCAGTCCTGACAGCGAGGAGTATATGATGAAATAAGCAATCGCTTTGTCTTATCTCACCTTGAGGCACATGCATTAGCGATCTTTTTTTTATTTTTGAGATCAGCTTTTCGATTTGACGCTTCTAGCCAGCCGAAAGCGCACCGAGCTGCGAAAGTAGTTTGTTTTCCACCTAGCATATGGCGCCCTAGAATTGGTGTGGGCACAGAATGGAGGAAGAAGTCAAGAAAGTTGGCAACCAATACTTTTGCGACAAGCTGTAGGTTTTTGTGAAAGTGAGGAAAATAAATGAAAAACTCGAGAGGGAAACAGCGCGAAACTAAAACACAAGAAGACAAGAAGGGAGACACACACCAGCGCTGGTGTGTGTCTCCCTTTTTGTCTTCTTGTCGTGTTTTTTCGCGCTGTTTCCCTCTCGAGTATGTACCGACTAGCCCAAGCCTCTACGGTCTTGAAATGAAAAACTACATTTAAACTCACACGAGAGACCCAACTATGAGTGCGATCGTCTCGCAATTGAGTTACCATTGAAAACCATCATACGGTTTCATTATTTTTATTATAATTTTTAACGTATACCATGATGGCTAACAACCATCATCCTAATCAAACCAAAGGCTTGTCTGGCCTTTATAGCTGCTAGCGCCCTATAACCACGTTAACGTATCCTCGGTGGGCTTCTTTGAGCACCTTCTGCGTCCTCCGCACGCTGTAAGACTTCGTATGGCAAACACCAGAACGAGGCGGCCCCCTGTAGACACGCAACGTGGCGTGCCTGCGGACAATTACTACACAAAGCTCTTCTTCCCGCGGCGCGCCGTCTGGAGCTATCGTTACCGGCTTATATCGCTCTATGCTCTTGCCCTGGCATCTTCTTACAAGCTTAAATGAGCCCTTGAACCACCACTCGAGCTTGGTGAAATAACGCAGTCCGCGAATAGCGTACGCTGCTATGAACATCTCAGCCAAATTTTACAGTAGCGCGCGGTGCGTGGAGCTCGCAAGCTGAGCGCGAAGTTACTTTTTTCTCAAGCGATCTCTTTTCAAATAAAGGCCTTCTCCTCGGCCGTTTCAAAACTTCCGGCGGCTTGCATATGTCGTCATATGCAAGATTCCCATAGAAGGCTGCTATTGGCCGATAGCTGACATCAATCAAGTAGGCGTGTCTCGGTCAGTACGCTTGTTCCTACTGTTACTGCGTATACTTATTGACGCAGTTTACTAAACAGGCTCAAGTAAGCGAAAATCAGCGTTTCGAATTTCGAAAGTGATTACGTGCTTCCGGAAGAAGCCGACTGATGTCTGCTCACGCTCGGCCGTGGCCGCCCGCATGAGAACTAAACTCTGGCCACACTGCTTATCGGTGTCGTAGACTTCGGGTCTCGCTAATTTAGATTAGTTTCCAACACGCAACTAGAATCGAACCTCGCGAAACTTATGGTCACACCATATACGTACGCTTGCAAGCGCCCGCTCACTCTTGGCTGCTCCGAGCTAGACGCCTTGGCCGACATCGCTTCGTGTTGGCCTGTTGACAGCGCTTCAAAATGCGCAATTTGGATGTGGCTATACTATCTGTCGGTAAAGCTGGTGCAGGACAAAGCCGGTCCGCACCACGTAGCACGGCCAGACTGGAGCACATGAGCGCAAGCGCGCACTCCAGCCCGTGCACTTAACAAACGTTGCGCACTACAATGAGCGACTACAGTTGCGTGTAGCTGCGTCTGCTACGTAGTGTAGAGACCGCGGGGTGCCGCCACGAGTCCGCTTGCTGAGCTCGCTGCGACTCGCTGAGAACAACCGCGGACTCTGAGTAGTAGTCTCTGTGGGTGTGGCTCCAGACGCTTGACTAGCAGGCCCGAGCGCCAACATCGGACGGCAACAGGTCGTCTGCTTCACCCAGTTGCACATTCTCGAAGTGTCACCATCATGGCCGAAGCTCTTTACGTTAGGAATACTTTGAACCTGAGCCCGCAGTGCTGCATCCATCGCTTACCCGATCTGTGTGCTTCTGACGTACTCGCACGAGTGAACGTAAAGAAAACGTTTAAGTGCCGAAAGGAAATGTGCTACTTGTCACTTTGTGTGAGAAAACACAGTCGCGCGTACCTATCTAGTACACTGTAGCGCAACAGAGGGATGAGACACCGTGAACTTAACCGCAGGCTGAGGGACAGCCGACGAGTTTGGCGCATCGTAAGCGCCAAAATCGAAAGTAGTGGCGCCTACGTGAGCACCCAAGATTAAATTTGAACTGCGCGCCATGGTGACGGTCAGTAGGCGGAGCCTTGTGTGGGCACCCCCGCTTCGCCATAGCCTTCGCAGATGCAAAGAATGGGCATTGAAGAAGGAGAGGGAACACCGCGAAAGGGGTCACAGTCGATCTTTGATTGCCAATAACTCCGCTTCTGCTGAACGCATTGAAGTATTTTTTGCTGCAAAGTATTTCTGAAATAGTCCATTTTAACTTCAAATGGAATTTCTCGAGCGCATACTCCGTCGCCACCTGCAATATCTCGTAATTCTAGCTACCGCAGCGTGCTCACTGAGTGAGTGAGTGAGTGAGTGAGTGAGTGAGTGAGTGAGTGAGTGAGTGAGTGAGTGAGTGAGTGAGTGAGTGAGTGAGTGAGTGAGTGAGTGAGTGAGTGAGTGAGTGAGTGAGTGAGTGAGTGAGTGAGTGAGTGAGTGAGTGAGTGAGTGAGTGAGTGAGTGAGTGAGTGAGTGAGTGAGTGAGTGAGTGAGTGAGTGAGTGAGTGAGTGAGTGAGTGAGTGAGTGAGTGAGTGAGTGAGTGAGTGAGTGAGTGAGTGAGTGAGTGAGTGAGTGAGTGAACCCTTCGACTGGCCGGATAATTTCCTGACGCATATTTCTTGACGCCTGATTAAGACCCAGGAATCGCAATCCAAGAAGGTGTATGTGTGCGTATTGTGGCCCGTCTGAATTACTGATACGTTCAACTTGTGTTATAAAAGACAGCTAACTTTCCTTTTCCGCTTATTCTCTCCTTGTTTTGTGCTACATCAGCTCCGTATTCGAGATACAAGAAGACCATGCATTCAACAAACTTTGTGAGCTTTTTTTTTTTTTGGTCTTTATGAGATGTATCCGCTATTAAGTAAGGTATAACGTCACAGCGGGGTATTTATTCTTACCGTTGATAGTACTTGCATCCAGGACGTGTTACGTCCGTGCGCGGTGCCGTTTCACACCTCTAGTGATTCATGACGGCAAGTGCCAGAAAAAAAATTGCTATTAAATTGATGACTGGAGAGCGCGAAAAAAAAAAAGAAAAACGATATCAGAATACCGGATAACGTGCGTAACGCGGAACAGTTTACTTTACTTTTGCCCTAATAGACCCTCGACTCAATGTGAGTGGAGTGTGTTGCTGTTCAGGCTTTCGTGTTTTTATGCTTTTTTTTTTATTCGTACGCTTCCAGGCGAACCTGTGGCGAGCACCGTGATTACTTATTCATATTCATCTCGGCACGCGCTAGTAGCTAGGGCATCTCCGTTGTTGCTGCGGCCCAAACGAGCAACCACAAACGAGGACGCCACGCTGCGCGCCGCGCTGTTATTGAATTACAACCGAGATATACCGTCTGTACGGGGACGCGGGCAAGCTATTTTGTTCTTATTTTCCTTTGCTTCCGACGGCCTTGCTAGGAGGCAGCGCTATATTCTTCTTTCCTTCTCCGATGGAAGGCAAACAAAGCAGACAAGGCCCGATGCGGTCCTCTTCTCCTGTCGAAGCAATCAAATATGAATGGTCTGCTCTTCCTTTTTCTGCCAGAACTCTTTCCACGCTCGACGAGATACCGCGCCATACGCAACAGTCAGCGTGTTTTGTGTGTGTGTGTGCGCGCCTGCTTGCGTGCATCTTTGCTTTATATGTGTGCACGTGCGCGCGTGTGAGTGCATTACGTGAGCGGGTGTACACTCGCGCATTCGCGAGAAGGCGTAGTGCGGTCACCTTTGTCGCATTGCATTATTATGTTGCAGAGAAGCCCGCTTGCCGTCCGCAAGCTAGAAAGAACTCTAAATGATGAGAGAGTATTTTGTGATTGTCATACGCGGGCAGGGTGGCTGAGCAGCTGCGGCGTTGCGATGGTGAGAGCGAAGTCACGGGTTCTATTGCGCATGCGTGTGTGTGTTTGTATGCACTCGCGCACGCGCAAAAGGGTGTGATAAAGTTACCTTTGTATCACTGCATGTCTATATTGCAGAAAAGCCAGCTTGCCGTAAAAGCAATAGCGGATGACGGAAAGATGTATCTGGCTTGCAGCAGTATTTTGTGGCTTTGAAACGTCAACAGCTTTGCTGTGGCATTCGGATGCTGACCACAAGGTCGCGGGTTCGATTTCTGGCAGCGTGGGCTGCATTCAGACAGGGGCGGAATCGCAGAAATGCTCGTAGGCTGTGCTTTGTGATCACGTTATAGAAACGGGAGTGTGCAAAACCTGGAACTCTTCAGTACGGCCTCCTGCGTAGCTCATGCTCTGCTTTAAGACTTTGAACAGCATAATTTAGTTTCCGAGCGCTTATTTCAAACGCATCGCATATTTTGGAGCTCAAAGTGTAAGAAGAAAGTTACCGGCTTTGGCTTACCATGATTTAGAATTCCAAGTAAGCTTCGTTCTTCTTGTCAGAAAGACACACAAATTTGATCCAGTGGGAATAACAACACACTAGGTGCCCTCGAAGTAATCACAGACACGGTAGCGCCCCTTTCAGACGCTGTATTATACACCGACAGGATCATTTTGGATTCTTCGGTTTTTTTTTTCATTTTTGTTTGTCGATTTAAGTTTGCATAAAATGAAGTTTGGTGTAAGGGTTTGATAGAACGCCGGTCCGTTTAAAAGTTATGCGAAACAATTGTTTTCCCAGCTTACGCGCACTTCAAAAGTGCACCTCGCTCTGTCTCACGGAAGATTGACGAATTGACGCTCAGTTACAGAAAATTAACGGTATGAGAGTCAGCAGAGAAGAAGTGATAAACCGACTGCCAGTGATGTACGAGAGAAAAGGTTTAAAAACGTCTCTCGCTACCTCAAGAGATGTTCTAATCGAGCGTTTTATTTTCACTTCTCATTTTAAAAATCAGTTTTTACGTCTATTTGAGGGTAAAGGAAAGCAGCTTCATCTGAAGAAATGTGACAGATAGTAGAGAGAGTGAGACAGAGTACGCGTGAAAGGAGAGGTAGAGCGAGAAATAAAGCCGAGATGCCGTAGGAGGCGAACAAGCGTGACAGATGAAAGTGCAAAAATAATTGAATAAAATGAGTGGCCTCATACTGACATAGAACACGTCAGCCGCATGAGTCATGGAGAATTTTTTTTTTTTGCTTTTTTTATGATAACACAGTGCAGCGCTACTGGACAAGGAGTGAATTCGACACACAAATATCGCTGTGTGTTTTATCAAATTATTCTCTCCTCAAATGCCACCCAACTAGCCCGCCAACTTGCTTTAGCTAACTTTTTATTACTGCATTAGGGCAGCTGCACACTATAACCTGCGACTTAAGTGACATACGCAGAACGCTGCCAGCACGCTTTAGCGACCCCAGCCTCCGCTGCTTGTGACAGGTTTCTGCAGACTTTTCCTAATTTCATGCCGTGATATCATTCGGCGTGGCCACTCCCGTGGCCACTCTCGCCGGATCGTGGCACGGTTATTATAGCCGCCGTGTCGTTCGCCGTCGTCGTCGTCGTCGTGTTGACGAGATCTCAGCGCGAAAGGCGATCGCAGCGTTTATGGACCGGAGAAAAGAGAAGCTCGCCTAAAGCGCTCGCGCGTGCTCGTGCGTAAGTGAAGGGGCACAGAGGGCGAGTGGGAAAGAGGAGACGAGAGCTGGGGACAGTGTGGTGGGGGTGTTGGTGAAGAGTGTAAGAGAAACGAGAGGCTGCGATCAGGGGGGGATAAGGCAGGGGGAGAAGTGGAGGTGGAGGGAGGGGGGAGGGGATGCTGTTGCGGAGCCGAGAGAGGCTGCGGGCATGTTCGGAAGCGGTGTTGACGGCGGCACGTCGGTTCTCGTATACGAGCGTCACCGCTTTGCCGCGATAATCGATTCCGGCATGAATCGGGCCACGACGATGACGACGGACGTCGGCGACGAGTAGGAAGAGTGTAGCTGCCGCGGGCATCAGAGGAAATGCCGCCTCGGCTTCAGGTTTAATACCGTACAGCGCGGTCGGATCTGCAGCGTCAGCTCATCTGGAGCCGTAACTGCTGCACCGCATAATCGCGGTTAAGAGTGGGGCTAGTTGAGATGGGTCCATTAGCGTATGCATACTGACGGAGACTCGAGGAGGCGGGCAAAAGCATGCTGGAGGCGGCTTGGATCAGGAAGAAAAAGCGAAGAGAGAGAGAGAGAGAGAAACACGCAAGTGGAACTCGTGTTGGTCAGAGAGGGCAAGGCGCAGAAGAGGTAAGAAGTGGTCATTTGGAGCAACAGAATGGACCTGTAAGAGCAAGGGGAACGTACTTACGGCCAGCCTCCATATCATCAGGGGTAATATTCACGAACACTTTCGTTCGCAAATACTTTTTCTCGTTTCCGGCCGCGATCTTTATAATATGTCAAGTTACATTATAGCTTGGAAACTGCTCTTACGAATAGTTCTGGCGTAAGAACCATTTCTTTTCTTTTTTCGAGTACGCGCCCAAGTGGACTGAAGAGTAGGAATGGTGAGAGCACAGGCTGCACGTGGTTGGCTCGAAACACATGCCTTTGTCCTCTCTTCGCTTCATGCTGATTATTAAGATGATTATTATTACGAAGTTGAGGGGTCGAATTTCATGAAGCTGTTGGCGCATCAAGAACGCTTCTGACAGACCGGCCCTTTGGATATCCCGGTAGAGTGATTTCGCCAGTGCGACGCGGTGCCGGGAAATTATGAATCACGAATTGACGAGACCAGCTCATCATTTGATGCCAGTTGACGTTCTTGATTCAAATTAATAATTGGCATCGTAATGTTGAATTTCATGATTGGCTCAATAAACTTCACTTACAAAATGGCAGGATCCATGCATCAGAACAAAACAAAACAAACAATCAAAAAGAAGAAAAAATTCTCTTTCACAACGCAGCAAGCGATGAAAGCAGATGAGACGCATTTCAGCGATAGCATCTGCGTCTCCATTTTGCGCCACGCGATGCCCATGGCTCTGTTACCGCACCGAAAACAGGTACACGTTTTTCCACTTTAATCAGAGGCTCCGTGTGGAACAAGTTTCAGGCCTGATTAAAGTGTAGTCATCGCGAAACGGTGGGGTGACGGTCGCCTAGAAAACACCCCCCGAATAATACAAAATGACACCAAGCCTCACAGGAAGATATATGCTTGAAGTGATTACCACCGTACGAACAAGGGATGTCTCAGGCTAGGCGTCCCCGTTCCAAGAACCGGGCTTGCATTCGTCAGGCCGTTACGTTCACAAGGTTCCTTTGTAGGAATGTTGACTTTCGCCTGAGACACTCGATGTTTGACTTCTGTTGATCGCGTCCCGAATAATTTCAACGCACTTACTGTTTAAGGCAACGCCCTGATTCCACAACCTCCATCAAAAGATCAGAGGCCGAATTCACAAAGCTGTATAAGTGTTGCTTACCGCCTTAGGCAGGCCGCTTTCGCTAATTATATGTCTGGCATATGCATCGCTAGAAAGCTTATGTTGTTTCCGGGCACTCAAATAAACAGTTCAGTTCAATTCAATTCAATTCAATTACAATTGGCTGACACCTGCTCTTACGCGTGACTGTTTGTGAATCTTGTGAATACGGGTCCGGAAGCGCCGAATCCGCCTAGCTTCACACGAAGATTTCACAAAGGTAAAGACAGCTTCGCTTTAGTACCCTGACTTTTACCGCTACCACAGATTGTCAAGTTGTCCCTCAGGCCTGTTACTGCAAACGTGTGCACTTTTCTAAACGTTCCCGTGTGCGGACTGTATATCGCCGGTTGCAGCTCCCAGCTTGCGCAACGCTGCACGGTATTTCCGTTTGATAGAGAGAGAGAGAGACTTCTTTTCGATCGTGTTCTTCTACCGCTTGTCCCTTGTCCGCCCTTGCTGTTCTTTATCCCGCGGATCGCGGCCGGGCATACAGAGCGAACAACAGTCTGACAGCCGAGTGAAAGCGACGCCGTCCCCTTGTCCCGCACCAGCTGTCGCCCTCGTCGAAGTCGTCGCTGCGGCTGCTGGTCTCCTGCTGCTGTTGCTGCCGATGCTGCCCGTCATTATTGTACACGACGCCGTGGCTGGCCAGCAAAGAGACGCCGGACCGCCCCTGTCGTCCCAAGAGGCCGAGATAAAAAAAAAAAAGAAGTCATGACGTGCATGATTGTCATGAGCCCTTTCGCCCTGTCACGTAAGATAAGGGGACGGTAGAGACTCTGCTATGGCCAGAAAGGATAGTACGAATTAAATGCGTAGCTTTTATATTTGTGTAGCTGATACTCTAATAGGCTGGTAACATTGGGAGAGCTGGTTCAATTTCTTTATGGCGGCATCGCAAAGGAGACGGCGACGCAGAGAAAGGAAACGCACAGGACAAGCGCTTGACTAACAGCCGACAGTTCATTGCAGGCCGCGAGGAATAAGTACAAAAAGCCCGCCTGCCTATAGGCACTCTCATACTACATGCTGAAGCGACATCTTTCAAGAAGGCTCATTTCGCATTGAAGCCGGTTGATAGCAGGAACATAAATGCAAAAAAGTCACATTTTTGTGATATTCTAGTTGATATTAAAAAAAAGAATGGGAGTTGTTTAGGTCACGTGTGTAATGCGTGCAAGAACTAACCCGTGGTCTATGAGAGCAATTACTCGAAACGGTATACGTTAGTGGCTATGGCGTTGTGCTGCTGAGCTCGAGGTCGGGGGTTTGATCCCGGCCACCACAACCGAATTTCTATAGAGGCGAAACGCAAAAAAAAAAGAAAGACGCTCGTATACGTAAATTTAGGTGCACATTAAAGAATCCCCAGGCGGTCAAAATTAATCCGAAGTCCCCTTCTATGGCATGTCTCTTAATCAGATCGTTGTTTTGGCACGTAAAACCACAGAATTTAATTTGTATCTTATTAGAGCCACATAATGTGTGCCAAGAGATAAGAAACAAAGCTGGAAAAGGCATAGAATAAATTTTGGAAGCATAAGATTCAATCCGCTGGCAGAATATAGAGGTAATCGGAGATCGCTGGTAGGGCTTGTGTACTGCAGTGGACGTGAAAAATTATGATGATGGTGACGCACCTACAGTGGGAGTAGGCGAAATGCGTAGTTATAAATGGAGAGGCATCGGAGCGGCAACGACAAAGGAAAATGACCGGTGCTTTGCGGTGCAGCCACTATTCACGAAGGAAATCCGGGAACGGTGACTGGCAACGAAATGAGAGCGAGATGAAAGTTGTGTTGTCTGGAAGGCAAGTCAGGACTCGACTCCCCTGAGAATGGAAGACGAGGTCGGCCTGTCAAGACGTGGCAAGGGAACGTCTAGAAAGGGGTTGTGGCTGAAACGCCGAATAACAGGGCAAGGTCGAGGGGGAATGATTAATCGAAGAATGGCACAAAAAAAAAAAAAGCTGATAAGTACAGATCAACGTCGTCATACTCGGCGACAGCAGAGCGCAGTAGCGGCATAGGAAGAAGTAGGAGTAGAGGAAGGAAGGAAGGAAGGAAGGAAGGAAGGAAAAAAAACAAAGGAAGAAAGAAAGAAGAAAGAAGAAAGGAAGGAAGGAAGGAAGGAAGGAAGGAAGGAAGGAAGGAAGGAAGGAAGGAAGGAAGGAAGGAAGGAAGGAAGGTAGGAAGGTAGGAAGGTAGGAAGGAAGGAAGGAATTGAAGAATACGAAGGGACGACGTATAACAACAACGAGATAAAGACTATGCAGAATATTGAAATGAACCAATTTGAAGAAGAAAGATGAGTAGGAGGGGGAAACAGAAGGCAGTTGATGAAGAGGTTAATAAGATGTGGGAACACCGCAAGGGAGGCGAAACAGGATGATGATCAAGAAAAAAAGGTAAACTATAAAAAAAAAGACAATACTTCACCACAGAAAACTGATTACTCAGTGACTTGGTCGTGAACATCGTCGAGGTCAAGCTTGTGGGATGCAAGAGAGAGAAATGGAAAGCAAGAAGAGGAAAGACAGGGAGGTCAACCAGACGAGCGTCCGGTTTGCTACCCTACACTGGGGGTAAGGGAAAGGGGAAATAAAAAGAGGAAAAGTGGAGACAAAATGTAACATGAACTCATCATAGCAATCCCCCGGTTGTTCGCTTTGTTCTTTAGAGCTATAGTATACTACAAGCACCGCAAGATGTAACAAAAAGACCTGCATAGGTGGTTCTGAAACGAAGCAGGTCAAAATATCTATACTTGGAACGGTCAGTTTCCTTCAAGACAAAGTGAAAGGCTAGTTCGTCCATAGGAGAACGGCGCGAAGAGAGAAACGCCAATCCCAAGCGATTGCACCCGGCAATGCACGCCACTTGCACAATCGATGCCGTAGTTTTCACTTGCTCGGCTCTAGTGCGAAGCGTCGTCGGCACTGGTTATAGCCTTACTGGACTGACACATGCTTAGTAAGGATGATTAGCTTGCCTTCCTATTCTTTTTAAACAGCGGAGCTTTTAAGCTCTTCGTTAGGCCGCATAGTGCGAACAAAAAACTGCGCCTGGCGATGGCGTCACCGCGCGTTGCCTAGCAACCACCCTGGGGAGCGGCGTGTGCTTCGCCTTCTCTCCGTGCCGTGCACATGTTGCCTTGGCATGGGGCGTTAAGGAGAGGGAAGGAGAGCATGCGTGCGGCGAGCGCTATGCTCGGGAGAGAGAGAAAGAGAAATTGAGAGCGAGCGAGAGAGAAGAAAATTGTAGCAGCCCCAACGAGGCAACGCGCAGAGCTGCTGCCGACGCCGTCCGCGTTTCTGTTTCCGCGTCCGTGACTGCAGCCGACGCCTCTGGCGGCGGCTCGGCAGGTTTCGAGCAGCCACGCCCCGGCCATAGCCTCCTATATTTTTTTAAAAATATAGGAGACTATGCCCCGGCAAATGTGGAGGCGCAGCTTGGCCGTGACGTCACCGGGGAAATAAAGCTCGGAGCCGCCGCGACGACGGCAGAAGTCTCGATGACTCTGTGGCGAGTGCATGTAGCCTTGCCATGGGGCGACCAAAGAAGATCCAGACACCCGAAGAAGAAGCCGCTCATCTTGAAGCGCGTCGCGCGGCCAAGCGAGAATCTGCGCGTCGGCGGTGAGCTGATTCGGAATACTGTGCCTAGCAGCACTTAGCATTTCCTAGCAAAACTTAGCCAAGCTTAGTAAAACCTGGAAGAAGCTAGGCTAGAAGCCTAGCCAGTTCCGCTGTTCACTCCAGCCTTGCACCACTAGTGCAAGCTGCCCACATTTTCTTTTGTCTTTTTGTTCACTTATAATTATACTCGCACTTGGAAATACTCGCGAGTATATGTATATACATGATTAACTTCACCGCCGTAATAGTCGCTGGTGGAGTGTAGGTAACCGATGCGGTAGCAAGAGGGCTTGATTGTCGAAATCGGCTTGAGACCACGACAGCAGCCGATTTCGTCGCTTGCCATCACAGCATAAAAACAATGTAGCGCAAATAAAAACAAAGTACACATTGGAAACTCATACAGGCAGATTAAGGACAACGCAGCAAACAGGCGCAAGGAATAATAGTAAGAAAATACTATATAACCGCGGATAGCCTTGCTTCCTTACGTCTGCTTTTGGATTGCTCACACGTTCGAGGAAGTTTAAGTAACTAATTAGCTGACCGTAACGATTGCACTAATCGCCTCGCACTTACTACCAGCACGTATTCAGCACTCATTTCTGCTTGCGCGACAATAGGCTCAAGAGTTGAACCTGCTTTCAGAAATGCGCAGCCACTCTTTGCTACCAGTCATGCATATACCACAGCACTGCCCGCATACCGCCACAATACAAAAAGAAAGCACGCCAAAACGAAGAAATACAGCAACAGAAACGGACAAGTAAAAACACTTAGAAATACAGCTGTTCCTTTTTTTTTATTTTTTTTTCTGACCGTGTCTATTTGAAGTTCTTTTTTATGTTGTTGGAAAGGGGGGCGAGGGGGCTGTTTCAACGACGCTTCTGCAGCTTAGTATTTTGGTCTAATTAAACAAATTAAAGAGAAAATACAAGGTACGCCAAGGCTCCATTACTCTTCGCCTCTCTTTTCCAAAGCCTTCCGGCTCTACTACTCTTTATCATGTTTTCTAAACAAGAGACGAAACTCCAGGGCCGCCCACTTTTCAGAGGCCGCGCCCAAATTGCCTTGCGCTGATTCTCAAGCGCAGATTGATGTCGGCCATTGCGGGGACCCATCGCAATTGCTTCTTTCCTTTTCTATGCACCCCGAACCCGCCTTGATTCCCTTCAAAATTTGTCGCCTTTTACTTGTCACCCTTCGTCCGTGTGTCAGAAAGATAATGTTCGCGTGTGCATAGCTCGATCTCGGAAACGCAAGGCTTGCGAGCCGATGCCTGAGGTTTAATTTTAAAACTGCTACACAGTTGCGTGAATAACTCGTTATAATAACACGGTGTCGTTCTCTTTGTTTTGTCGTTCTTAGCGTAATAAGTCTTTTGAAAGCATGTAAGCAGTTTAGCCCAGCAGGGACTCTATTTTTATAAATAAACCAAAGCGTGACAAGATCTGGAATGGTAATATGTCCTGTCAGTCGCGTGACCTTAAGAGCGCTCTTCAACTCCTAGGAGCGCTTAACGAAGCGCTATCGCCCGGCGATAACGATACGCCTGTAATACCTGGCTATGCGTATAAAAGTTGGAACTGAACATTTAGGTGGATGGGCGCCCGAACAGTGTGATACATCTCTGCCGAACTCTCGGTTTTTCATTTAAAGACTAAGCGAGCTTACTGGGTTGGTTTCAGCCGTTCGTTCAGTCGGAAGACGTTACAAAAGAGAAGTCTAAGCTCAAAGGGCTCTAAAATTGCACCCCAGTGGAGAGAGAGAGAGAGAGAGAGAGAGAGAGAGAGAAGCAGTAGTGAAAAGAAAAGAAATAAAAACGTTGAATAGTTGTCTAAGAGACACGAATAAAAATACCTGGAAGTATTGGCGATCACTCTGAGACACGAATCAAGGAAAGGGATGGTTGAACAGGGGCGCCAATATTGCCGCCCTGCGGTTTGAAAGGAGAGGGCCTCATTGAAAGAGGCACATCGCAGATTAGAGAAATAAGGTCGCGAGGCCACTTTCCCCTGCTATTTGCTGTCGCGAATTGAGTCGAGCTTTGTCTTCTTTTCTTTTTTTTTATAGTTTTTTTTCTTATACTAGTCCAAAGGAGACCCATTCAGACTTTATTGCTTTCTTCGTTCGTATTGTCAAAAGAGATACTGCTGTATCAAGCGAATGAGCTTTCGTAGTTTTGATACGTTGAAAAAAAAAACGATGCGGGCGCAGTCGAGCCGTTTACTGGTTTGTATTCTGCTAGGTAGTCGAACAGAGCAAAGCGCACGCAAGCAAGAAATATTCTGCGTTTGAACGCACAAACAGGCTTCTCCACTAAGTACACCTTTGCCAGATAGAGCAGTAGTGTTCACCGTACTTTTGACGTACGACTTCAAAAGGGAGCTGCAAAAGCGACACGCAGGCGCGGCATATCTGTCTGACTCACGTCACAAAACGAAAGAAGAAAGAAGATAAAATGTGGAGAAAATCAGACGTCCACTTCGGTCGCCGTGCGCGATACTTTCGAAACATCGGCTGCGGTTCAGACTATCGCAGTAGAGTTCTTTTCGCGGACGCCCTACGCTTTGAATTCCCAAATAGAAGAATTTGCTCTCGGGTGAAAATCCGCCGGCATAGTCTTACAATATGTCATCGCTGCAAGAGAAACGGGAGTCAGAAAGGTCAGCTCCACTCTCCCGGTCTCACTGTCGCAAAAAAAAAGAAAAAAAATTCGTCTCGTCAATTCGACGCGGCTCAGCGAAGGATAAGGTTTGCGCATAGGGCACCGTCAAAGTATACGCGCCAGAACATAGTTCCGTGCATTGTTGCGTTTTTGTTTTTCCCTACGCTTGTGCGATGTAAGAAAAAGTTGAAGTGAAACTGCTTGCTCGGAATGGTTGGTCCTTGTATACTTTCCTGAATTCGAATCAACCTACTGCAGTGCTGTCCGATAATAAGATAAACGCAGAAAGGCCCAATCGCAGGAATCGTTGTGGCTATACGGCGAGACAGCTGCCCGATTTTTTTTTTTCTGTGGCCACATTAGCTAAGGTACATGTGCGTTCTGCGAATAATGTTCGCCTACTGGGAATGCGAGGAACGCCCACTACGTTTTTGCAAGAATTAACGCTTGACAAAGAAAGACGTACACCGACCAAATGAAACTTTAAAAGCAAGGCGTTCTGTCGTGTTTCATCCCCACCAGACGGGCTTCCGTCGAACTCTCGATTATGAATTAACGCTTCTTGGACTTCATCCGGGAAGCGCAGCTCCCTGATTTAATTTCGCCCCGACAATACCGTCAAAGAGCAAAGCATCAGGACCGCAATCTCTAGTAGTTTTTGCGCTCAGTAAAGTCATTAAAAAAAAAAGAAGCATCAAACCAATTCCACCCCCGCGTTCCCGATGCACTGCAAAGTATAAGTAAAGCCAGCCAGGTTGTATAGGAGTTTTCAAGCAGGCTGCTTGGCGGCTACTCCGGTTCACTTACACGCACAGAGGTATTGCGTAAGTAATCCAGTTAACTTATAGAACAATTAGCAATATAATCAAATTGGTGTAAGTGACTAGCTTAAAAGTAAACAATAAACAGGCGGCAAAATTTCCGAAGCTTCTCGTTCTTATGTGACCTTTGCCGTTAGCCGGGCTGCCGTCATTAACGATATGCCAGACATACAAATTGACTGGCATTTGTTCTTACAAACGATTCTAGCGTAAAAGAGCTTTGTTAATACGGGGCCCGAAATATAAATGAAATTAATCCGAACTCTAACGCACAGCTGCAAGAAAGAAGAGAGAGAGAATAAATATGAATAATAGCTGGATAGCAAGAAACAAATGCGAGTAACTGTTCTCACATTACCCTTTAAGGGCAGCTAGAACGCATGTAATGTCCCATCTGATGTACGAACTCGCGTCTAAGTAACTGCGCGTTTTGTTCACACATGTCCTAGCTCTCCGGAGTGGGGCGTTCCAGCGTTCGTCCTGAACGAAGGCTAACTTGGTCTCGTGGAAACTCGTGGTAGCACTGCACACGCGTATATGCTCTGACCTGCGAAGAGACGACGCAAACGGGTAGCCTTCGCGACCCTGCACGAATTTAGTAAAACGTACGTGGTGCTATTGGTTCTTACGTTAGAAAAACTAGATTGCGAAAAAAAAAAGAAAGCAGTTATGAATTGTAATCTCGCGCGACTGACACCTATCGAAATTTCGCGAGGAGGATAACGAAAACCTCGACGATGAGGCAACCATTCTTTATGGGGATTTTTTTGTACTGTATTTCGCTTTCCGCATATCGTCTATGAGCACACGTTCTGCATCAATTCTCTTCTCCTTGCTTGCGTTACGTCCATTTCTTCTCGTCCGTTCGCCTGGCACCGGCTTTATTATTCTGTTATTGAAGAATATGTTCAGCCGAATAATGCGGTCCGCGAGAGTGCAGCTTTAATCAGCAAAAGCCCGTCCGTCCGGTTCGGATCGGTGCGCTTGACCGAGCGAGTGATTTACGATGCCTGTGCAGCCCCGTGATGCAATCGCGCACGAGACGGGATTCGTGGTCCGGCGTCAGAGCCCGATGCCTGCTTCGAATTTCAACCGACCTGACAGGGCGTTGCGATACGGACAGCTAAGTGAAAGGGTTCTTGACCTTTCTTACGGCTCGCGTGCTTTCTTTCGCCATCGGAACGGAGAAAATGAATAAAATTTGGCAAAGATGAAGAAGAACAAGTATGTTCAGCATAAAACAAACCAACCAGCTCTGTTTACCCTATACTCTCAAGACGGAAAAGTTATGATGAGAGGCAGCGCAAACAGCTACAGCTATATTTTGAGCCATAGTCGAAATGAAAGGTGACCAAGAATTCAGGGTTTGGACGAGCTGAAGTAGATTTTCATATTACGTTTCTGGGACTTCCTTGCAATTCCTCTCTGCTTGTAACCTCGTTGCTGGACTGACTTGCATATATATATATATATATATATATATATATATATATATATATATATATATCACTGCTGAATTATGCATCCTATCACGACTGCATATATTAACTTTTCGATCAAGCTGGCAGGTCTTCTTGATAGCCACCTTTCTTTTTGTTTTTCTTTCTGAAAGCCTTCACTCTCGACATGGCCTTTTGGATCCCTCGTTAGGAACGACGTCGTCTCCTACAAACTGCGACGGCAAACTGCAGGAAATGCGCTGCTGCTGCTACCTAGCCAGCTCCTGCGAGAGGCTAGGCCTAACCCCAAATAACGCTATAACGAAGCAAGTCGGGAGAAAGGTAAGGACTACGACAGCGAGCGATGAAATGGAAAATGACAGACTTAACGTCAAAGAGGAGGAAGGTGGCCTGGCTGATGGGAAAGCAAACGCGTGTAAAAAAATCGGCGAGCGCAGTTCGCCTTCGATACTTTATTAAGGCTACGGAGTCGTCATGCTTTCTTTATTTTTCTCGCCTTCCCTTCTGTCTTCGCTCCTAGATTGATTTGCCTTCTGCATGTCCGTCGCCATTCGGTCTTAGCTCGGTTGTGTGCGTGGATCTCTATAAAGCGGGGATAGCCGATATCCCAGCTGATTGATTACGATGGAGAATGCCAGACGGGGGCTAGGTCATGTAAGTAGGGGAATGAAAAACCGTCGGTCTATTGTAATAACAGAACAGGTACCAAGGGGGAGAAAACGCGCTTGATTGCGGCAGAGGATTAGGAGGGGAGTTATGAGATTAGAAAATTTTCGGGTATAGGCTGGAATCTGCTTAGGCTGAGATAACAGGAGATAGCGGGAGCCTTCGTCCTGTAGTATAGTAGGCATAGATTGGCCGCGACCGCGGCCGATGATGGCGCTAGAATAATCAAAAGCATTGGCGCTCATACTTAGTCCGCGCTTTTGCAAAAATCTGTATCGGAATATCGTAACTGTTTTTCAGCTGACACCCTGCCGATAATATGCAGTGAATAAATTCAAAAGGCACAGCTCAAGAAAAAAGTAGTGTCCGCTCTTTATGTCGTTCAATTGGTCGCTGTGTACATTATTCATGCTAAAGCTCAGTTCTATGCGTTGTAAGCTTCTCTCCGTGTATCGGCTGAGGCCATAGAGAAAGTGGAAGAGGAAACAGAGAGAGAGAGAGAGAGTGAAACAATTTATTGTTGTTCAAAAGGGCGGTTGGGTAGAGGGACGGGCCCGATTCCACCGACTCTTGACATTGCCTGCTTCTGTGCAAGTTGGCTTCTTCTTACGCAGCGTAGTTATGCGGCGCTGCACGCTTCGCAGGGGCAAAAGGAAAAACTAGCTTTGCTCAAGTGTCGGCAGAAGGCCCACCTAAGCGCCTGAGTTAGACAGGACACTCAATACAGATCCTTACTGAAGGTACTGCGTGATAGGCGGTTGCGCCCATACATATAATGTTTCATTCTATTATCCTTAAAAAGAGAGCTCTTCTCGGAAAAAGGCGCTTGCTTCATTTTTGGTAACAATAAATATTGCGAAACATTGTAGCCTTTAATTAATTTTACTTAAATTAGCATTAGCTTGTTCGTAGTCACCCCGCTATGATAAAATGTTTCTTTACTCAGCTACGGCTCCTGCATTGTCATGAAAGCCTTTTTTACTTTGCAAAAGATATCGAAAGGGTTCTTGGAGTCGAGTTCCCACACATTTAAGGTTGTACGTTATAAATGGCTCGCCTACGCTATCAAACAGCAACTGGCAGCACCTATACACCTTGAAGGCGTGGAAGGGTCTGCGCTTGCTTACTGACAACGCGCACTTCTACTGCACGACCGAGTATTTCACATAATCATCATCATCATCATCATCATCTTCTTCTTCTTCTTCTTCTTCATAGTCATCATTGTGATCACCATCATAATAATCATCATCAGTCATCACAATCAGTTATCATTATCAGCAGCAGCCTGTTTTAATGTCCACTGGACAGGACAAAGGCCTCTCCTCTCCCTGCTATCTCCAATTGCCCCTGTCTTGTGCTAGCTGATTCCAACGTGCGCCTGCAAGTTTCCTAATTTCATCATCCCATCTAATTTTCTGCCGTCCTTGAAAGCGCTTACCTACCATTGGCACCCATTCCGTAACACTAATGGTGCACCGGTTACCTGCCCCACGCATTACATGGCTTGCCCAGCTCCCTTAATCTCCACTACCGTATCGGCTATCGCCGTTTGCTCTCTGATCCACACCGCTCTATTTCTGTCTCTCAACGTTATGCCTAAAATTTTTTTGTTCCATCGCTTTTGCGCGGTCCTTAATTTGTTCTCAAGCTTTTGTTAACCTCCAAGTTAGCACCGGTAGCCTGCAATAGTTGTACACTTTTCTTTTCAACGGACAGTGGTAAGCTTTCAGTCAGGATTTGGTAATGCCTGCCATATGCTCTCCAACCAATTTTCATTCTTCGGTAAATCCCCGACAGAAACTGCGCACATTCGCCGACCACGGGCATGGGGAACCGGCGATCGTGGCTCAAACTCGCGCGCGCAGGGAGGCAGGCAGTGCGGCAGTGAGGGGGGGGGGAGGGGGGTGGCATTTGACTCCGCCCCCAACTGCGTACTTTGCACGAACGGCCGCGCGCAGTCGCGCGCGCCTTTTCGTGAAAGCAACCTGTAGGCGGCTCATGCCTTTATGCGTGCGCTTTTCTCGTCGCTCAGTTTGCGTTGAAGCGATACACAGCACGGAGGTCACTTCGTTCGCTGCTGCGGCCGTCGCTTCCTCACGCCAGCGTTTTGACAGCGAGTGTCCGCGATCATCGAGCGTGATGTGTTCATGTTTTCCTGTGCGCGCCGACACCACTGCTTGTTAATTTAGTTAGCAAGCGAATATTTCCAAGTTTATACGGCAGAAAAACTACTATCCTTAATTCGTATTAAGGATATACGTCTACTCATAGACGTCTACTAATTTGCTATCGCAATCGGTGCTTCACCTTTCGGCGAAACTGCGGCTCTTGTTTGTCTTGTGATGCATGTGCAGCAAACCCACCATTGCGAGCTCAAAGCTTCAATTTTTTATTGTAGCCCTGTCTTCTAAATGGAAGAGAGAGTTCATGCAACTTACAAAAATCAAGGCAAGAACGATAATGACGTGTCGCAACGTAAGTCTACAGAAACGGCGCGCCACTGTCTCATAGGAACATTCGTGACAGGCTTAGACTAAGTCTCGTTTCGAATGACCTTGTTTCTAGGCGCACTGTCGCGTAAAAGGAGTATGTTCGCTAATATTGCCTGTCAGAGTGCCTTGCGACATCTTGTCTTGTCGTTTCTTCGCCTATACATTTGTAGCTTGCTCGTTAATTTTTGCCGCTGCTATACTTTTATATCCTTCGCAATTCCCTGACTCTCATTTCTCTCTTCTCTTATTATTTGTTTTATTTTAAGTTTATCTTCGCAGAACACTCTCTTCCAACGTCGATTTTTTTTAACCTACCTGTCGTACCAAACGTTTTTGTTCGACCTCTGTTGTGTGAGCGGCTTCGCTTTTAACAAGGCAAAAGCTTTCGAGCTGTACAATACGATGCAAGCGGGTGGTGCCTGTCGAACCGTGCGCTATGTTGAGCTACATCTCTCCCTGTTCTGCTTGCGCTTTCTTTCTTTTTTTTTTAGATTTCGACAGCCTCACTCCTCGCGACACGGGTTGGTCTCGATTTGTTGTAGTCATCTTGTGCAACTGTCGTGTCTTTCCCTTCTTCGTCCTGTTCATTCGTTTTCTTCCTCTATTTTAATGCGTGTTCTTTTCCTTTTAGTTTTTTTTTTTGCACTTTCTCGTACGCCGCACCGAAGCGACTGGAGGAGCCAGTTTAACGCTCTCACGATCCGACACGACGCGCACTCGGCGCAAACAGCGCTGACTTGTTCCTACACGCTCTCTGAAAACAGGCGCGCGTTCTCTTGTTTTCCAACGGCGGTGAAAAACAATACCCGTGGTGGAGTTTATCGCCTGCTTGAATTTTCCACCGTCCGCGTGCTGTCTTCTTCGGTCTACCCGTTAGTTTGTTTTGAGGGTCATTTTTTTTTCTGTGACTATTTGTCAGGGTCTCGGTGTTTTACCGTTTCTCTTTCTCTCTCTTTTTGTCCCTTCTCTTGAGCTCACCTTTCCCTGTATACTGTTTATTTTCGCAGTTCGTCTCGCTCAACCGGCTGTTGAATGTGGGGCGTACAACATCTGCGATTCTTTCGCGCTTGCCGCGTAGTTCACGATCGCCGTCTTTGCGAGCATGCCGAACATCATTCTTTATCCTTTTCGGTGTCGCGCCTAGCCGCGTTTCTCTTTTTTTTTTCTTCTTTCTGCTTTCTTTCTTACTTCTTTCGCTTTCTCCTTCCATCCTTCCTTTCTTTATTTCCTTCTTTCTTTCTTTCTTTATTTCTTCATTCCTTTCTTTCTTTTTCCTTGTTTATTTCAAACTGCCTACAGCGTAGCTCGCATGATTAATAGAGTTGCCAGTCGCAGACATGGCATGAAGGAAGAAGACTTATTACGCTTGACTCAGGCCCTTATCGTCAGTAGAGTCACGTACGCGACACCTTATTTGAACTTAACATCAACAGAAAAAGACCAAATAAATGTGTTACTGCGGAAAGCATACAAACAAGCCCTCGGCCTTCCTCCAGGCACCGGAACAACGAAACTTCTATCCCTGGGCATCCACAACACCTTAGACGAACTAATTGAAGCACACCGACATGCGCAAATCACGCGCCTCAACCTCACTAGAACAGGCAGAGCAACACTTCGAAGGTTGCAATACCCCGTGGCGACAACCAACAATCAAGAAGTACTTCGCAAGTCCCTACACGAGCAAATAATGGTGGCGCCTGTTCCGCGTAACATGCACCCGGAATATCACTTGGGCAGGAGAAAAGCACGAGCGATAACAATGGAAAGGAGATACGGCACTCTCTCCACCGCTCGCTGGACAGATGCGGCCATGTACCCGAATGGAGAGGGCATGGTAATCAGCGTGGCTGGACACAGACAGCAAGAACTGGTATCCGCCTCCGTTCGTACGCAGAACGTCGCCGCAGTCGAAGAGGCCGCTATTGCCCTCGCCATCTCGGCATCGAGACAAAACGAAGAACTATATATTCTTACAGACTGTCAATCAGCATGTCGAGCCTACGCGAACGGCCATCTACATAAAATCGCATGCGATATTCTACATTCGATAATTTGGACACCGGGACATGAAGGCGTCAGCGGAAACCATCGTGCACACACGATAGCCCGAGGTCTGCAACCGGGCACTGCAAGAGACGCCAGAAGACCCAAGTCCAGACACACTACAAACTTACTACGATATACTTCTTTTCGCTCCCTCACCAGAGCTGAAGCCACGACCTTCCTATCCTCCTTCCTCACGCGATTACCCCACCCTTTCAGCCCCTTTTCCTTCTGTTACCCTCTTTCAAAATTTCAGTGGGAGATGGTTTATTTCTTCGAAATTCCTTGGGGCCCTGGACTTCCACCCACCACGGAGATCGACGCTTCTCCGTGCGTCATCAAAATAAAGTTTTGTCTCTATTTCTTCTTACTTTCTTCTTTTTATTCTTTCTTTCGTTCCTTCTTTCTTCCCTCTTCTTTTCTTTCTTCCTTCCGTCCTTCCTTCCTTCCTTTTTTCCTTCCTTCCTTCCTTCCTATGTTTCTTCTTTCTCCTTTTCCAACCTTTCGTTTCTTTTCGACGCATTCTATTAGTCGCTGATCTTCGCATCTCGTAGCTCTCGATAAGCTGTGCTACGCATGGTTATGCCGTGTTCCTTATGTTTGCCCACTCTTTTCCTCTTCCTTCTCTAAATCCAAGAAGAGGCTGCGGCCCACCGCTCTCGTAGAAAAGAAAGAAATGGAAAGAATGAAGAAAGAAAGGAAGGGAAACAGGGAACAGCTAGCGTACTTTGTTCTTTTGCAAAAAGTGAACGATAGTACAAGAACGTAGTCTCAAAAAAAGAAAGAAAGTATATGGGTATGAAGAAAGATAAGCCAGGTTCGGGAATTTCGCAGCCAGATCCCGAATTCCCGCAAGATCGCGATTTGTCCCAGACGTTAGCGCCGAAAGAAGGGCTGCGCTGCGGGCGGCTGGCGTTTGCGTGCCTCTGTGGCACGGACAAAAGCGGCTTTGCGGATTTACTTGGCCGCGTCTCCATTCGCGTTTGCTTGTTTGTCCTTCTGCGTGTGCTCAGTTTAAGCCTAGCGCCCGCGAGACGCTTGTGCGGTTTCCTTCTTCGATGACTCAGCCGTTTTTTTGTTTTTTTTTTTGCCGGCTGCTATTCTTCGGCGGCGAGAAGTCGATGCGATGAGTAAACGAAGCGATGGCGTCAAATGTCGCGTCTCACCTTTATTCTCTCATTCGCAGATTTCCTACAACATTTGCTTGAGGGAACTCCGTCTATGCGATCATTTCGACTAAAATTAGATAGATAGGTAGTAGATGGATTCACGTAATCTTTGTGATTCTGGCTTCAGACAAACATTTTTTTTTATCAACCAACGTGCCGCCATGCGTGCAGCTGGTTCTTTATATTGAGGGGCCGGAGGTGTTGCAGTACAGTCATTGGGGGCCTACTTTCACGCACCTTTCGTTTTGTTTTTCTTTAGTTGGTGTACTGACAGCGCGAGAAGCGATTTTATTTAATTAGTTGAGTTACTACAGCGAAAACCACCGCGTTTATAGGCGACGATCAATTAAGTGCTCCCTCTACCCATCTGCATGCACACGTGCAAACGCGCGCAAGCGCGTGCGTTTGCCAATTCGTGACGTCACACTAGCACACCGGCGACGCTCGGGTGCGACGTTCAAGGAAATGAAATTCCCCCTTTTCTCGGCTTAGTAACCCATATTTCTCGCGATACAAATGAACGTCGAATCTAGGAAGGATGCTTGACCGGACTTAACCAAGTTAGCATTGATTTGTAGTGTCCCTCGAAGAAACCGAGATATTAAAAAAAGAAAAAAAAAACATGAAAGAAAAAAAAAGTTGCCCGACAGAAGAGAAAATTAAAGAGAGAAGGAAAGAAAAGAAAAGGAGAAGAAAAATATAGGAAGCGAGATGGGTGTTGGAGAAAGTGGAGGAAGAGAGGAAGAACCGCGAGGCAGTCCGAGCAAACACTCGGTTCGTGGAAGCGAAAATGAAAAGAACTTGCTCGCTGTCGGGAAGATCTGCTGGCACCGCCACGTCTGGCGGTGGATCGGCTACGCAAAAAGGTCACGCGTTTGCACAACGTCGCATTAGCAGGCTTTCGCGTTAGCAATAGTGCGCAATTTTTCGCGCATGCAAACGTACAGAGGACGCACGAAGCGAAGCTCTTTCCGCGACAACTCAGAATCGAGGCACCTCCAACGTTCGTACGCGGTTTAACTTTCAAAATTGCTTTTCTCTGCCGTCAGTTTTCTTTTCTTCTTCTTTTTTTATTCATCTAAATCTAGAACGTGGGCAGCTTTCAGACTTAACTCGTTTCTCGTTTGTTTGTGTCACCTGAAGTAATGAATTATGGAAACGGATTTCGCAAGCTGATGGAAGGATTAGGGTGCGAGAAAAAAGAAGACACAGAACGCACATCGCCAGGACAGCACCGATGTGTATGTCTAACCAACTAGGCTCGAGCAAAAGTTCTGCTACAGCAGATTTTCGCGAATATTTGCGAATTCGCACATCCGAGTTTGAAATCTCTAACGCCCGCCGCGGTCGAGCGTGTAATTCCCTCTAATCCCCTTAAAGTGTCTGTTAATAGAGTTCTGAAATGGCGCGAGTACTTTTGCGTGACCCTTGCATACGACGCATGAAAGATGCGATGAATGCAAGAAACCGTGGTCAAAGCTTTGAAGACGAACGCTGGGGAGAGAGTTCTTGCCCCATTACTTTCAGTACCGAAAAAACTCACAACGCACGCATAATCTCTTACGGTGGTTGTTAGATATTAAAAAAAGAAAGGAAAACGCCACGTTGCGAACAAATCCTGTCAGTGGGAGTGACGTCTCGTTAAGGGTGCTGTACGTCGCACGTGGCAACAAGTTGGCTAACCTCGTTCGCAAACAACGTGCTGCCAGAGGCGCGGCGTATCCCCGAAGTGAGATTTGTTTGAGGAGTTGATTAGAACACGTGTCCTAGGGTTTAGTCGGTGTCGCAAGGCCACCAGAAACGCGTTGTTTGCGGATGGTGCAGACCATCTTGTTGCCCTGTGCGACAACAGCTTCAGACTTAAGCGCCATTGAGAGAGAGAAACTTTATTATATGTCCTTGCTTGGGTCAAGGGAGGTCACTGAGAATTGCGAACCTAGGGCCCTATAACGTAAAGCCATTCCAATCTGTTTTTATTCTAACCCCCTAACGCCAAATGCATACGTAACGGTGACGCAAGTATCGGGTGGTGACACTGAGTGTTGGTTGTACAGTCCAATCAAATTATCTCCTTGTTTTTGGGAGGTCACTTTTTTTAACTTTCAGAGAGAATAGCATTGCCTACCGTGACAGGCCTTTTTTTATCTAATTGCTTGATAAGAGGCGAGGAGCACGCACAAGTGGAGAGGCTTTCGGTAGGTCCGAGCTAGCGCAGGGAAGGTGGTGACCGGATGCATGGTGCCGGCGTCAGTGATTGGCCTACTTCGCCTTGCTTGACCTTCGGTGGCTGGGCGAAAATCGCGGCGGCGTGCAACGGAAGGTTAAAAATGCCGCTAAAACGGATCCTCAGCGAAGATGAGTTGGCGAAGCGATGTCGTAAACGTGCCGAAAGGGCTCCATCAATACTTCTTTCTGGGCGAGTTGGTACATCTTGAAACTTTGGGTGACAGCGCAAACAGACGACCACAAGAAGGGAGACACGGACACACAGGCGCTGTGTGTCCGTGTCTGTGTGACAGCGCCTGTGTGTCCGTGTCTCCCTTCTCGTGGTCGTCTGTTTGCGCCGAAAGGGCTCAACAACGTTATACTAATGCCTCGCAAGAATGTTTATCATGTCCAAATAAACCCATTCCTCCTGGCAGCTTCGAGTAGTCAGTGTCAGAGTGATCGGCAGGCAGCTATATTCTATTCCTTGTGGAATGGAGCAGACTCCTGCTATTCAGAAAACAAATTCAGTTTTGTTCGACATATTAATGCATCGTTATAATGCGTGCACGTCACTCCACGTAGTGATGTTTCACGGTTTTGTGACATCACGTGACAGAAACGACAAGTGGGCGTTCCCCAAAACTTTTGACCAATAACGGAGGGCGAACGGCGAAAGAGGCGTAGAATCGGAGATAATTATTTTTCTTTTTGTGCGGTCCAATCATGCATGAACTGTGTGCCCATGTCATATTGTAACGGTATTTCAAGGAGTAAAATAGAAAAACTGGTTTATTAAGGGCGAACCTGTGCCCTGCAACTAACTATGTACACGAAGAGTTTCAAAAGAACGTTCCACACGAGCGTCTCTGCGCCGAACGCACTTCTTTCTCTTCCAGTGATGGTCCGAGCCCCTGCCTCGTGCGCGTGCACGAGCGGCACACATTGCGCCACCCCACGAAACCAAGCAGGCGCGCGAGAGGTAGCAGACGCTCTTTTGACACAGTGGCTCGCTGGCTACCGTCGTAGAACACATGTTTAGGAGCAGACTTGCGGCATTACTCCCCCTCTCAATAAGCATCGTCCCGATGCCGGCAGGAGGGTAGCTAAGTTAGTCGGAGGCTTTTCGTTATCGGTCATAATACGGCTTCATGCGGACTATGTGGACGACGTCCGCAATGTTAGGGCGTTTAGTGCGCTCGTTTCCACTAGGAATTACTTCGTAAGTCAGGTCGCTTAGTCGACGGATAACCTCATAAGGGCCAAAGTACCGTCGTAGTAGCTTTTCTGAGAGTCCGCGACGTCGCACTGGTGTCCATACCCACACCTTGTCACCCGGCTGGTACTGAACTATTCGGCGGTGCCTGTTGTAAGAACGTGCATCCTTGCATTGTTGATGGCGTAATCGGCATCGTGCCAACTGGCGGGCTTCTTCGGCTCTTTGTAGAAACTCGTCAACGTCGCACGGGTTGCCGTCGTCATTATCTGCTGGCAGCATGGCATCCAGCGTTGTTGTGACGGTGCGCCCATAGACAAGTTCAAACGGAGTGACACGAGTGGACTCCTGTAGAGCCGTGTTGTAGGCGAATGTAGCGTAGGGCAGGATCTCGTCCCAAGTCTTATGTTCGATGTCAACATACATTGACAACATGTCAGCGATGGTGCGGTTCAGGCGTTCCGTCAACCCGTTTGTTTGGGGATGGTATGCAGTGCTTTTTCTATGACTGGTGTTAGTCATCGTCATCAAGCACTGCATCAACTCAGCTGTAAATGCTGCACCTCGATCTGTTATGACAACCATTGGGGCACCATGTCGAAGCACTATGTTGTGAACAAAAAACTTCGCAACTTCGACGGCCGTTCCCCGCTCAAGGCAGCCAGTTTCAGCATATCGTGTCAAATAGTCGGTCGCGATAACGATCCACCTCTTCCCTGATGACGATGTGGGAAATGGTCCAAGAAGATCCATCCCAACTTGTTGAAATGGAGTCTTAGGTGGGTCTATGGGTTGAAGAAGACCAGCTGGCTTTACGGGTGGTGTTTTGCGCCTTTGACATTCGCGACATGTCTTCACGTAGTGCTGTACTGACGCTAATAAATTCGGCCAATAATACTTTGCATGGATTCTGGCGAATGTTCGGGTGACACCCAAGTGTCCTGATGATGGGTCATCATGGCAGGCTTCTAATATTTCAGGCCACATAACTGAAGGTACGACGAGTAAGAACTTTTCCTTGTTGTTTTGGAAGTTTCTCTTGTAGAGTGCGTTATCTCGGAGGCAGAATGAAGATAATCCTCTCTTAAACACTCGTGGAACTTGAACGTTATGCCCTTCGAGATACTTTATGAGTGGGAGCAAATCTGCGTCGGCCCGTTGATGCTCGGCGATTTCAGCGGCTCGCATAACACAAAGGAATGGGAAATCGTCGTCTTCAGAAGGAGGAGAGCCGACCGGTGCGCGTGACAAGCAATCAGCGTCGTTATGCTTTCGCCCAGACTTGTACACAACGGTAATATCGTATTCTTGGAGTCTGAGGCTCCACCTCGCAAGTCGTCCGGATGGGTCTTTCAAGCTTGCCAGCCAGCACAGTGAATGGTGGTCGCTAACTGCATGAAACGGCCTGCCGTAGAGGTATGGTCTAAACTTGCTGATGGCCCATATGACTGCCAAGCACTCCTTCTCCGTCGCAGAATAGTTTCTTTCAGCTTTTGAAAGAGTGCGGCTAGCGTACGCTATGACCTTCTCTTCTCCATTTTGCCACTGAACTAAAACTGCGCCAAGACCCAGATTGCTGGCATCTGTGTGGACTTCTGTGTCTGCGGTCTCGTCGAAGTGGGCGAGGATTGGCGGGGATTGCAAACGCTTCTTTAATTCTTTGAAAGCAGTGTCTTGTTCGGTATGCCATACGAAGGGTATGTCTTCTTTCGTGAGTCTTGTTAGAGGTTCCGAAATTTTTGAGAAATTTTCTACAAATCGCCTGTAGTAAGCGCATAAGCCCAAAAATCGACGCACCTCTTTCTTATCTCGTGGCTTTGGAAATCCTGCGACGGCTGCAGTCTTCTCGGGGTCCGGCCCAATACCTTGAGCGCTGATGACGTGACCCAAGAAACGAAGCTCTTCAAATCCAAACTGGCACTTTTCTGGTTTGATTGTCAAGCCAGCCGACTGGATAGCCTGGAGCACTGAACGTAGCCTCTCCACGTGCTGCTCGAACGTTGAAGAGAATACCACAACGTCATCCAAGTAGACTAGGCATGACTGCCATTTGAGACCCGACAGGACACTGTCCATCATGCGCTGGAAGGTCGCTGGCGCGCAACAGAGGCCGAATGGGAGTGCTTTAAACTCATAAAGTCCGTCCGGAGTAACGAATGCTGTTTTTTCACGATCTCTTTCATCCACTTCAATTTGCCAATATCCGCTTTTTAAATCCAACGAAGAAAAATACTTTGCATCACGCAGCCGGTCCAAGGTGTCATCGATACGTGGTAAGGGGTACACATCACGCTTGGTGACGCTGTTCAGTTTCCGGTAATCAACACAAAATCTCATTGTGTTGTCCTTTTTCCTGACAAGAACTACCGGGGACGCCCATGGGCTGTTGGACGGCTGAATGACATCATCCTGAAGCATCTCTTGCACCTGATTCTTTATGATCTCCCGTTCTTTCGGCGATACTCGGTATGGGTGTTGGTATACAGGTCTGGTTGCTTCATCTGTTATTATACGGTGTTTAACAACCTGCGTTCTCCGTACTCTTGAGGAAGTAGAGAAACACTCTGCAAAAGCACCTATGAGGTCTTGTATGGTTTTCGCCTCGGCTGGCGATAGGTGTGGGCTTATTGCAACTGCTGCTGTGGCCTTATTCGTAGTTTTCGCAGGAGGTGGCTCCGACTCCAGGGTACATAAGCTTGTCACTGTAGTAAAACTGTGCAGGAAGGCGATGGCAGTGTCCTTCGCGACATGCTGAAGTTCATTTCCGAAGTTTGTCAGCAATAGATCGGCAAGCCCATCGCGTAAGCGGATAATGCCCCTAGCAATGCAAATACCTTTCTTCAGCAATAGCTCGACATTGCCGTCCGCTATACCCTCGGAGTCAACGAATGCTTGATTTCTGACGCGAACCAGTACACTGCTTCGTGGTGGCACAGTTACGTCTGCGTCAAGGACTCGCAAGGCAGTGTAGTCCGGTTCCTCAGGCTCCTCCATGTCAATGGCCAACTTCGTAGAGAAGGAAACGCTAGAATTCTGCAGGTCAATTATAGCACCGTTTGCGTGCAGAAAATCCATACCGAGTATAACGTCTCTCGAACAGTCCGGAAGTACTACGAATTCGGTAACGTAAGTTACACCTCGAATCAGAACTCTTGCAGTGCATATTCCTAGAGGACTAATGAGGTGACCCCCAGCTGTACGTACGTGCGGTCCGTTCCACGGCGTCAAAACTTTCTTAAGCTGTTTTGCGAGTGCGTAGCTTACGACTGAATAATCAGCACCCGTGTCTACTAAAGCATTCGATTCATGTCCATCCACGGCAATAAGTAAGTCTGAAGAAATTTTCTGCGTACTTATCGTAGTCGTCGCTTTCTGCTTGTCGCTACTGCACTGCAACATTGACGGAGGATCTTCGCTTTGTCGAACGTCAGCGGCCTTGCCTCCCCAGGTCGCTGGCTTTAGTTTTCCGGGCGCGGGCTTTCTGAACGACGCCTTGGGGAACTTGAAAAGGGTCGTGGGCTTGGTGATCGGTAGCGGGCGGGCGCTGGTGACCGTGACTGGTGTTGGTAACGAGCAGCTGCAAGTTGACTTTGCGACAAGTAATCTTGGATATCGATGGGTCTTTCCCCATTGCGGGGGCAAGGTGCATTGACAGCGAATCCACGAAGGCCGACTCGCCGATATGGGCACCATCTGTACATGTGTCCGGCCTCTCCGCAATGGAAGCAGAGCGGCGTCCTGTCGGGTGTACGCCACACGTCGCTTTTCCGTGGTCTGTACTCGTGGTCTGTACTCGTGGATCTTTCTCCCTGGAAAGATGCACTGCGGGGAGCCGGTGGGCGTGCACTGAGGGCTGCGAATGATGCAGTCTGCACGGCAGGCTGACGCACAGCGTCAGCGTATGTTGGTACGCGGCGTTCCTGCAGTGGTTGCCCGAGTGAAACAGGCTGCACCTCCGGTTGCGGTTCTAACATGGCATGCCTAACTTCATCCCGAATGACGGCGGCCAGCGAAGAAACAGTCGACGCGACTTGCGGTTGCTGCAGCTTCCGAAGCTCTTCTTTAACGATAGTTCGCACCAGCTCTCTCAACGCTTCGGTGTTATTGCCCATGCCTGCCGAAAGAACGTCCACAGGGGCGCTGCTGACATCACGGTTGTAGTGGCGGGCGCGCTGCTGCAGGGCCTTCTCTATCGTCGTCGCCTCGGTGCGAAACTCCGCAACAGTACGTGGCGGGTTGCGAACCAACCCGGCAAATAGCTCCTCCTTCACGCCACGCATAAGATGGCGCACTTTCTTCTCCTCGGACATGTTTGCATCGGCACGTTTGAACAGACGGGACATGTCCTCGATGTACATGCCGACACTCTCGTTGGTGCGCTGGTTCCTGGCTTGCAGAGCATTCTCAGCCTTCTCTCGGCGATCTGCGCATGCAAACGCAGCAAGCAGATGTCGCCGAAACTCTTCCCACGACGTTAACACCGCTTCGTGATTCTCGTACCATGTCTTTGCTGAATCCCCCAACGCGAAGTACACGTGGCGACGTTTCCGTGCCGGGTTCCAGCCGTTGACATCTGCGACCCTCTCGAAGTGCTCCAACCAATCCTCGACGTCTTCGTACGGGTCGCCGTGGAACATCTCGGGCATGCGCGGCGGGTACACGACGACCTCGGGTGATGTCGCCTGGCTAGTCATCGTCGTGGCGTCAGTGGAAGACATCGTCCGTGTGGCCGTAGCAGTGGGAAGCGGTCCGAATTCAGGCGGGTCTCCCCGAAGTCGGCGGCTGGCGCGCTGGTGCACTGGAGTCACCTCTCCAGATTCCAATCGCTGAGGATCGGGGCTCCGGTCTCTGGCACCCAGGGGACTTCCAAACATACCCAGCACCTCCACCAGAATGTAACGGTATTTCAAGGAGTAAAATAGAAAAACTGGTTTATTAAGGGCGAACCTGTGCCCTGCAACTAACTATGTACACGAAGAGTTTCAAAAGAACGTTCCACACGAGCGTCTCTGCGCCGAACGCACTTCTTTCTCTTCCAGTGATGGTCCGAGCCCCTGCCTCGTGCGCGTGCACGAGCGGCACACATTGCGCCACCCCACGAAACCAAGCAGGCGCGCGAGAGGTAGCAGACGCTCTTTTGACACAGTGGCTCGCTGGCTACCGTCGTAGAACACATGTTTAGGAGCAGACTTGCGGCAATATCAGATGGGGAGTTTTCGCGGTTTTCGTTGCGTCGCGTTATATACAGGCGATGTGGGTGCGGCCCGAACGTTTTCCCACCAATCGTGGAGTGGTGATTGCAGAAATGGAACATAAACAGTTTGGAATAGCTTTATGGTATAGCGCCCCCAATTTTCATTGTGATAGCACTCCACAAATCAAAACTATGCCGTTTGCGTCGTGCTTGGGCCTGTAACGCGGTCTGCAGTGTGAACAGCATGAGTTGGCTAATTTTTCTGATGCGTGTTTATTTTATGGCGCAAGGACCAGGTGTGGCCAAAATACGCTGGAACAATATTGCCTGATTTCGCTTCGAGTGCGCGATATATGCCCTAGCAAGGTTTCTCTTGCTATGGCCTTATGCAGGTCAAAGCTTCGCCTTAGGCTATTTAGGGAGGTATGACCTCGGCGAAGCAACTGACGGTGTGAGCGTGATGGCACAGGAAAGGAGGTGCCGCGGAGTGGTGGGATGTGGAGAGTCACGTGACAGGCGGAGGCACGGCGTGAAGTACAGGTGGAGCGGCGGAGCAAGGGCGGAGGTTAAGGAGTTAGTGCGGACGTGCGTAAGGCTATATATACACCGCACTGCTCTGTTTGGGGTTGACTTTAATAAAGCAGTAGCTGTCTGCGGTTCACATATCTATATGTATGCATGCTTGGTTATATACTGATAGGTATCGTAGCTGCCTGGTATTTTATAATAGTGCTATAGCTGTGTCGTGAGCTTATCGAGCAATAAGCAAAAAAAAAAAACTGTCGTCGTGTTGTGCTTCGGTTGACCACCAGTAACGTCGACCATAGGTGGCATTGATGGCAGACAGCGGGAGTACATTATAATGCAGACTATATAACTCGCAAATGGTAAGGGTGTAGATGAAGTGCACCCGAATTTTGATAAATAATTCTCAAATTGTGGAATCTGATTATGCTGTCGCAATGAAGTAATTCAATGCTTGTGACTTGTGACTGCCTCTTTCCTTATTTTTACGCAGAGAAAACCCTAAAGATCACCAGAGAATCATCTTTACGTATGTGTACAGGCGCGCACAGGGGAAAATCGTTCCACGTAAGAAGGAACAAGGGGGAACAATAAAATGACCAACGAAGCCAGCTGGCGTTGTTGGTCAGGGGGGCTGTCGGGGCAAAAGGCCGCAGTCGAAACGGTCCTACTGTCTCGTCGATACATGACGACAAGCGGGTGAAGTTATCAGCTCTGTTTGTTGGCTTTAACGAACTGCAGAAACAACTAGTAGTGTAGCAAAACGGCTCTATTGATCTCCGATGCTCGCGGCTGTTGCTTCGCAGCGCGCACAGCGTTGGTGCTCTGTTGACAGACAACCGCAAGTAACGTATTTTTTGCCACATTTATGACGCGCGTCTGTTTGGCGCTTCGAGAATCCAAAGCCGCATACACGTTTAGCGTTTGTTCTAATATTTCGTAGTTTAAAATACAGGGTTTTCTACAAAAATTACTAGAGCGAACTCTGGCCGTGCGACCGTTACGCTACCATAGGAATGGTGGTTAGTACATGTATTTGTCTAGTCTTCGTTCTTGTGACTTCGAATATTCTTGTTACGCTATTAATTACTCTTTATCTTTCTAAATTTCCGAGCACTCATGCTTGCCTAAATATATATCAAGGCAATTACTCTCTGCGCGCACGCATAATTATTGCGAATTGTCGCATTTATAACGCGATATCTTGTTGGAAAGTTTTCATTTTTCAAGTGACCAAGCCATTTGAAGCAAGGAAGACAAAGTTTAGGCAAATCCAGGTACAAGCCATCATTCCCATGAAGGCTGGTCCGCCATATACTGGGAGCTCCTGTTGGTGGTATAGCGCCACAGTAACTCCATGGTTTAAAGCGCAGTTTCTCGCTACATCACCTAGACGAAAAACTGGCGCTGCGCCGCTGTTGTATGCATGGGAATACAGGAATGCGGTGGCATCGGATCGGCATCGTTCCCGGGCCGCTACTGGGGTACTATTCTGGGCATTGTCAAATTCCGCGATATTGTCAAATTTCCATTTAGAGACGCCATTTTAGAGCCATTCAGAGACGCCGTAGCAGCCCTCTGGGCCACTCAGAGCTGACAAGATCTTGGTGGAATTCGACAATCCCTGGAAATAGCACTCCGGCTAGCACCGTTTCGTCTGTCGCAATGGTTCATTCTCTACTGAAACAGCACGCAAAGAGATATTTTGTTTTTCTTCAATATTACGCGCAAAACTTCTTTTCATTCAATTACGAGGACTTGTGATTGGATGTACAATTACATGAAACGTAAAAATATGTGCCAGCGAGCCGCGAATGTTGGCGAACAGACGATAAGGTTCGCTCTCGCTGTGCGACAGTTCGCCGTCTGTTTCTGCTTTTTCTCTCGCTCGCTGATGTACTGCGGGTTAGTAAACTTCCCGGAAAGATGTGTCGCGGATGAACGAAAGCTACTCAGGAATATTTTACTTCGAGAAAGCTTTACCTGTGCAGCCATGACCTTGTCTTAGGCCAAGCCACGTTCGAGACAAAGCATCGGACACTCGCATCCCGAAATTCCTAAGGCGGCAGGCACAGCGCTCGTTAAGAAGCCCGCGTAGATGGTGGCGCCAGCCCAGGTTTACAATTTGGTGATATTGTAATAAACTCTATGGTTTGAAGTACACGAACGGCGAAGATTAAGTCAGAATGATGAATTAAGCCTCTAATAAAATATGACGCACCACACTCCAGAAAGGATACAAAGTACGAAATACGAATCCAAGACCATCCTGCAAATACTACCACCTTCCTCCTACGACGTCATAGTATTTGACGACATCTGTACGGCGTGAGTTAGTCATCCAACAATGATTTGTGATTTGCGGAGTACAACTGCAAACTCAACGAAGTGAAAAGGCTCAACCTGAGGATGTTTGAAAGCTATTCTGGCGATATCAATTACGAAAAATGTGAATGTACAGTTACGCCAGGCACTTGGCTCCACATTCATGTCATCGGCTCCGTGCTTTGGACGCGAAATTCAACAAGCGATGTTCTGGGGCCGACGACGGTGGTGGGCTTGTTGGTCAGTTATATTTACTTGCGCTTAAATGTAGCGCAGCAACATGACATTGGCCCGAAAAGGGAAATCCTGTTTACCTGCGGTGTTTTACGGTGTTTTAATCCTGCCCGAAATTCTGCTATAACGCAGCAAGGACGTTACGACAAAATGCAGTAAATACGCATGGTAATAAAAGGGGGTATCCTCTCGACATGGCTAACTGAAAGTGGCTGAAATTCGCGCTGCCTTCTGGAATATTAACATTTTTTAAATGTTGCTAATAGAGTTACGCTGGTGAACTGCTCTAAAGTTTGACATTTATTTGAAGGGGCAATGTCCAAAATTCCCGGACATGTAGAGATATCGCGGTATTGCGACCGCATCTGCCAGAGCATCTTAAGTGGGCAAAGTGTGATATATGAATTTGACAGTTTACGTAAAGTTTTTGTATGTTTACGACGGTTTAGCAATAGTTCTACTCACAATTTACCGGTATAATTTCACAGACGTGTACAATATATAAATTTTGTCTGCGGTAGAAGTATTATTTGGTGCAGTTTACATTACTAATGGGGAGGAGAAGGAAAGAGAACAATTATTAACCACGGAAGAGCAGACCGGAGTTAGAAGCTATTTAGGTGCAGTGATTTCCACAACTTCCAGACGGCCCTGACATTGAGCCGTTTGTGAGATGAAGTTGACTTCTCTCTCTCTCTTTCTTTGCTAAGCGCTTCATTGTAGAGAGGCGTTTATTTGTCAAAGTGGTCTGTTTCAGTAATGACGCGGATAGGAATTATCGCTTCAACGAATGACGCGAGATAGATATAGACTGCGCGAATGAAAGAATACCGAGTTGAGACGAAGGTACGTACGCCTCATCGTGAAACCGAGCGGCGGCGCGTATTACGAATGAAATTTAGGGAGCCTACATGCAAGCGCTTGCATGTAGGCTCCCTGATGAAATTGGAATCGAACGCTTGTGTATCGTACCAGCCTAAATCTCCAGGCTGCGAATACCACCTCTGTTACTCTTTTGCTGTTACTCACACTCTCATTGTTCAAGTTCCGCACATGTGTGTGAATGTGTGTTTGCATGTACGTGCGTGCGTGTGTGCGTGTGTGTGTGTGCGTGTGTGTGTGTGTGTGTGTGTGTGTGTGTGTGCGTGTGTGTGTGCGTGCGTGCGTGCGTGCGTGCGTGCGTACGTGCGTGCGTGCGTGCGTGCGTGCGTGCGTGCGTGCGTGCGTGCGTGTGTGTGTGTGTGTGTGTGTGTGTGTGTGTGTGTGTGTGTGTGTGTGTGTGTGTGTGTGTGTGTGTGTGTGTGTGTGTGTGTGTGTGTGTGTGTGTGTGTGTGTGTGTGTGTGTGTGTGTGTGTGTGTGTGTGTGTGTGTGTGTGTGTGTGTGTGTGTGTGTGTGTGTGTGTGTGTGTGTGTGTGTGTGTGTGTGTGTGTGTGTGTGTGTGTTTTCGTTGTTTTTGCGTGCTCTTCGTTTTACTGAGATCGCGGCCGTGATTGGCTGCCTGTCCCCAACTCCTCTCTGTCCTCAAATTCCTGTCTGGAGCATAACTGGATGCCGCATATTAGGGTTCCTGTCTGGGAATCGTGGCGGTTGCCATGGAAACTCAATTTATACCCGCCTTTATTCGCCACCTTTCTTTAACCACTCCTTTCGCTGTGAATGGAGTAGTCAATATCTATTGTCGGGGGTTCCGACCTGTTTCTTTTCCCAATGCTGCCGGGTTTCCTGCGAAGCAAACCTCGTTCTCCTGACTGGCGTGTAACGTATGTGTTCTCGAGAATCTATCACTATTCCATGTTCCTCTTTTCGACTTGAGGAAATGGGATGGCACAATATTGGTCTTTAGTGAGGGTTGCGTTATTCATCATGAAACAAGTACTATCGTTCCCGTTATTATTGTGGTTGTAGTTGTTGTACTTTTGTTTCTTTTTATTCAATGTCAATACGCTTTACTTCTGTCGTATATTATGCGCGAACAGGTTTCATCACGTTTCAATTAGCAGCAAATCCGCGTTTTCTACTACCGCCTTGGTGCCTCTGATAACCCATCGCGTAAGAAAACTTGGCGTTGCCGTAATTTCGCATAACACGAATGAAATAAATGGAATTAAAAAAAAAACACGAGCAAACTGGCAGCCTCGATTCAATGACTGTTCTAAGCAGCTCTACTGCAGTGTATTCCTTCACATGACCTACTCATGCTTACAGACGCCGCTACTCTTGAAGAAGACTCACTTTATAAAATTTGTTGGTGTTAGATAGCCAACGGCTAGAAGATTTGAAGCGAATGATTTACTAGTCAATACAAAAGTACATAACGTCAGACTTCGCCCTGGTGCGTTTGTGTTGCTTTTCTTGCTCATAACGGGGAAGGAGACGTCGTTCTGTTTTGCTTTTGCTGTAGCATTAAAATGAATCGAAACACGTTTCTGAGAGCCCCTCCCCCCCCCCCCCCCAAAAAAAAAAAAAAGAAAAAAGGATTTTCTGCATGCGTGCCATCAACACACCCGACGGGTAAGAGTTTGTCTTCGGTCGCAGTCAACTATCGCCCGCCATGTTAGTCTAGTGACTATGGTGTTGCGTTGCTGAGCTCAAGGTCGTGGGTTCGATCCCGCCGCGGGGCCGCATTTAAGTAGGGACGAAATGGAAACATGCTCGTGTACTTAAGTTTAGGTGCACGTTAGAGAACCTCAGGTGTCCTATACTACGGCTGGCCTCCTAATCAGATCGCGGTTTTGGCACGTAAAACCAGTTAATTTTATGAAGTTTGTTAATAAGGTATCGTCTCTCCTGCGTGTATTTTTGTGCTGAAACTGTTTCTTAACGCCTCAGTAAGAAACCAAGTGGTTTTCTGTTTTGAAATTTTTGATCGTATCGTGTTTTTTTTCTCTCTATTTCTTTCTTTCTTTTTTATTTTTTCTTTCTTTATTTCTTTATTTCTTTCTCTTTTTTAACGTTTGGTGATGACTGTGGTTGCGTGGACACCCTTGAAGACGTTCTGTGTGACTGCCCTCAATACAGTGTACAGAGACGATCGCTCGCAACTGCTCTAGTATTTAGAACAAAACATTTTTGGAATGCCCACTTAATCAGCCATCGAATCAGCGGGCGATGAAGGCATTGCCGCAATTCTTATGGAACAAACCTGCACAAACCTGCATTATCCTTAACGTTAACTTTGATCACGCGCTGTGATCGTGTTTGATGGTCGTGAATATCTGGGACCATGTGGCTCAATTTTCATTTTATATTTCTACCTCCCCCTCTTTTCCACCCATCCTCCGTTTCCTTGTTGACCAGTGCAGGGTAGCAAACAGGATTTTCTGTTCTGCTTAACCTTTCTGCCTTTCTCGTTTCTTTCATCATTGATGCTAAGGTGAAACAATTGAAATGAAATGAATCTATTTCGCCACATGTAGAACAAAAACTCGTGGCAGGGCTGCAGATAAAAGACGCAGTTGTGCAGCTTGACGAACTCAGAGTCCCTAACTAAAATACATTTTGGCAACAGCGTGATACAGCGCACACGATTATCACAAAATCAGCTTACACAAGCAGTGAAACATAGCAAGAACAAATGAACGCAATAGACAACGTGAGAATATGAGATTGACGTTTTTAATGTGTAATAGTCAAGATAAAGTATGCATTTCACGTAGCAAGTAAAAATATGAAATTTGTTGGTATGATAGTTGTTAAGAAGTGAACGCGATGTAAAGCGCCAGACACTTGGTGCTATAATTCAGATGAGGTGTAAGTAAAAGCCACGGTTCGTCATGTCTTCTTGGGTAATGCAATCTATATTGCTCTAAGCCTGCCAGACACGGGGCAGCCAAGATCCATTATCACCACAAAATGACATTAAAACAAAAAATAGAACACATTGATGACGTTGTGTAGATGGCAAGATTCCAAGCGGAATAGCGGCTTTCCGCAGTAAAGAATAAAGTTTCTTTAACTTAACTGGCGAGAAAGAAAAAAAAAAAACATCCTGGAACTTATTTATGGACACACTCTCTTCCGTTGATTTAGGGCCCGCGATTATTTGTTTACGTTAGAGATTGCACTATTGCGGCATCCTGAGAAATACAGCCTCTATACTCTACGGGATGCCGACGGCGGGAAAGAAACACGAAGCAAACAATCCACACTTTAAAAAAAGCAGGACAAGAAGTTTAGTTTTTATGTGCGTGCAACATCGGTCCTATAGAGGTCGAGGGATGATTTCCCGAGATTAGAGAGACCGCTCTCGCTCGCAAGGCGGATATAAATCCCGTCGTGCTTAAGACGACGTCAAGGCCAGGAAGTGGAATCAATTTGCTCTTATAGCTGTTTGCGATACCCGCAACGCGATGGGCTTTGCGCCGGCACGGGTCGTGTACTATAGGATGTACACGCAATGCTGCCCAAGGACGTGTAGAGCAAGTCTTGTGTGACCTATTGGCTTGAATATATCTCTTGCTTCTGTCATGAATCTACCCAAATGAAAAAAAAAAAAGATGGATTGATATACTGAGTCACTGATTCCACAAGTGTTTTCTGCAAACTATTGAGTCCAATGCTTGAAAGCATAACGAGCTAAAAACGTACAATTCTTTTAGAACCGAGTTAGAACAGTACCTCTTGCTCCTCCTGAAGTAAAAGCTACCTTTATTTCAACATTTATTTGTATTCTTCTTTTGAAGGTGCAATAATGAAGCGCGTTTTTGTCACATGTCTTGCGATAACTGCTATGAGACTCTTTCTTAATAAGTATTTTTATTAATTACATGAGCGCCTATCGCAAGTCTTCAATGAGTTTTAGGGTTCACCGATATCAGCGATATCAAGGAACATTCCACTTCCGTAGTCGAAAGTAAACGGGAATCGAGTCGAATTGGTTGCACCGCACTGTGACCAGACCTTTACAAAATGACGTAAAAACAAAATGCGAATGGCATATCATAGCACTGCAATTGCCTATCTACTAAATTATCGGGGCAATAAATTCATTTCGATTGGTGTGCTCATTAATAGAGTTAGTGAAGTGAGGGGTATGGTATGGATGATGAAATGACAGACCATCTGATTGATGACTTATATATCAACCGATGCTTTGGCTGACTTATAGAAGGAATGGTTAATTTGTTTCATGCTTTGTAAACTGATTCATTAATATTATTGCTTGACATTTCCGGGGCGCGTGCACTCTTCCGAATTCCTTTGGACGATCTTCATAGTCATGTTGAGGAGATGCATGCATTTCTCACGCGGGCCGCAGTGCCATTTTCTGCTGCGTTGGCGTTTCAAGTGTTCGCCCAGAAACGGAGAGCGCCGTGACGAGACGCGCCTCCGTGACCCGCTATCCTTACGCTTCTTTCACATGTTTTCTTTTTGCGCATTTTACTCCGGTGGCTCTCTGCGCGATGAGCCGGCCCATGTCTCGGAGAGAGCGCGGGGCATCACAAATCTTCGATTCCGTTGGCTCGCAGGTTTCCCGCGGCTGCCGCGAGAGGCCGGTGTCCGCGCCAGCGTCGTCGTGCATGCGGCGCCAGCCCGACTGCGGTGCTGCGACGGCGGCGCTGTCGGCGCCTGCGTCCCGCCGGGCGGGCGGCCCTAACCTCGGCCCCGGGTCGATGCTAGCGGCGCTGTCGTGCCGGGGGCCCGAGAGTAAGGCTCCCTCCTCGAGCCCCTTGGCCGCCGGAGCTGCCGGGCCGCCGAGCCTGGCCGGCGGGCTTACCCCCATGGCGCACCACCCGCCCGCGGAAGAGCGCCTGCTGCCCAACGGGAACGTGTGCCACTTCGCCGGCTGCGGATGTGCCGACGGCGTGTCGGGCGAGATCCGCGCGGCGCTCAAGGAGTGCGTCTCCAACATGCGCCAGCAACAGCAGATGCAGCAGCAGCAGCAGCAGGAGCACAGGATTCACCAACCGCAGCAGCACCACGGCCACCAGTCGCAGCAGCAGCAGTCCGGCGGTCAGTGCGGCTGCCCCGTGCTCCTGCGCGGCGCCTGCGAGCACCAGGCCCGTCCGGCGGCGTCGTCGGCGAGCAACAACGCCGCTCCGCCGCCGGCGCCCCTCAAGTCGCTGCTCAAGCGGGCCTCGACCACCCGTCCGCGGCGGGGCTCGCGCGTCCGCTTCAGCGACACGCTGACCGTCTTCTCGGAGGACTACCCGGAGGCGCAGCTGTACGTGATCCGGACAGCCGATCTGACGTACGCCGAGGTGTGCGCCATGTACGAGCCGCCGCCCGAGTACCGGGACCTGCCGCCGTTCGAGCCGCCCGACGGCTACCGGGACGACGCGTACCTGCTGCCCTTCCTCAAGGAGGCCCGCGCGGCCGCGGCCGCGGCGCGGGCGGCAGCCGCCGCGGCAGCCGCGTCGCAGCAGGCAACGCAGGCCGGCATCCCGGCAGCATCGGCTCAGGTGGGTGCGCAACAGCAGCAGCAGCAACCATCACCGCAGCAACAGCATCAGCAGCATCAGCAGGGCACCACGCCGCATGCTCCAACCGCGCCTGTCCAGATCAGGGTAGTCGAGCGGCCGCCGCCTCCGCCACCACCACCGAGAACGACGCCCGTGGCGACTGGCCCAGCGGTGGTCGGCGGCGGCGCGGAGGACCGCGGAGGCGGCAAGGTCGAGGACGAGACGCAGCTGCCTCCGCCTCCGACGGCCGAGATACTGGAGGACCTGGCCAAGAAGGCGGCTCTCGAGGAAGCTCAGCGGAAGGGGGAAAAAGACGCCGGCACCCAGAAACGTGGCGAAGAGATCAGGATCGATCAGGAACGGCCGCCGGCAGCCGACGGGAAGACTACGACAGCCGTGGTAATCGTGTCGTCCGACGGCGGCGGCGGCAGGACGACGCCCGAGGACAACGACGTGAGGAAGGTGATCGTGGTCGACGAGGAGGATGATGACGTCAAGCGCCGGGAAGAGTCGTCGCCCGTGTTGCCCGAGGACGAGGACGACGCCATCCTGTTGGAGTTGAAGAAGCAGCTCGAGTGCAACTCGAGCGGCGACATCGAGGCCGACCTGGCCGAGCTCCTCCCGCCGGGCCTCATCGTGGACGACGTCTCGAGGAAAACGGTGGACGACGTCAACGACCTCAAGGTGAGCCGTCATCGGCCGACGGTGGAAGTGCGACCGCTGAGCTTCAGGCAACCGGTGCCGGTGGCGGCGACGACGCCGGCGTCGCCGGCCGCCACGACTCCGTCGACAGCGAGCTCGACGCCCGACGAACGCCAGGAAGACAGCGATTCGAGCGCCGACTCCCAGGATACCATCATCCTCATGACGAACGAGGAGGAGAAGAAAGTGAGTGATTCTTTGTTTCTGCGGCCTTAAGTAGAGAGAGAGGAGGCCTTACTAAATGAAACGCAGAGCGAAAGCTCGCCCTGAAGTACACTAGCCTGCTACTCTGTTCAGAGGAAAAAGAGAGCACCCTGCGGTGACCTTAAGTAGATTTTGCAAAGTCAGTAGCTTTTGCGGCGCTAGAATTGAGTTTTCTGATTTTCGTGAAAGCAGAGCGCGACAAGGGTGTCCGATAGTTCCATGAACAGTGCAGCGTTTCTTGTAATCTTGCGCTTGACGCCGAGCAGAAGTATGAACACGAAGAGTGTTACAATACGGACCTTCATGCAGGGCATCGTGCGTCGAATAGTCGCTTGCTTAAGGCTAACTAGTCAAGGCGGACACCAGCCTTTGACGTTCAACTATTGTACTTTAACCGTGAACGGGGGACGTTCAAAGAGAGATAGGGCTAATATATCGGTATTTTCATGTTAAACAAAGAACGTCGCACAACGCTAGGCCTTGAAGAAGTTGTGGACTCCTTTCTTTCGACACAGCGTTAGAATTTGTGAACCCGTACAATTGCTCTCTCGCGTTTCCAAAGTTTACACAAGACTAAGTGGGGGTATTTCCGTTCTTCTAACCCCCGGTAACCTTTGATTAGGGAAGTGGATCAGGGTGTGTATAGAAGTTAAATGCAATTTGTGATGCGTGTGAGCGATATGTCCTCGTCAATTTTAACGCGACTACGCACAGAATACGATTTCACTGATCCGAACCGCGTATGAAAGCTTGTCGACGAGCCAATTTTGGGCCTCCGGGGAACATGAATTCATCTGAGCCTTTGACGGCACGAAAGGCAAGACAATAAACGTGGCCATATCATGAACTCTTCGGGGTTCTAAACATTAGACGCGCGTCCTAATAGCTCGTACCGTTATTACAGCGCTCGTACTGACATTACTATTTATAGGGATCGTTTACTGCACTGATCCGTAAGATCGTAATGAGAGCTTGTGCGGTTGAACGCACGTTCTGATAGCTACGGTTGTGCTTCCCCGCACAGTGCGCGATCAAGGAAACAAGGAAACGGGTGGTATCGGACCACTGGAATCAAAACGTTGTAGACGGCTAATCGCGGCCTTACCAACTGTCGGCGTCATGTACGTAGCTTCTGAACGATTTCGTTAAGCTTAGAGCATCACTCTCGCGCCATTCAGGGGATACCCGTCCTTAATAACTACATTTATGGATATTCTGAGCACTGGAAACAGGGGGCGGGGGTGGAGGGCTCACTGCTGGGGAATAATTTGCGAAACTGTATACCGGGGCATATCGACGTGTCGCCAGCACTGCGGCAAAGCGGCCAGGCCACCAGAGATGCGCTTATATAATATTGCGCAACACTCGGGGAAAAAAAAGGAAAAAGAAGAGAGAGAGAGAGACGGCGCTTGTTCTTGGTGAAAAGGGTGGTGTTACAGAAAGGCTGAATCGTCGCTTCCTTTCGCCACCAGCGCGGTCGTATCCCTTTATCAGACGAAAATATCCGCTGATGACGGGTGCATCAAAGGAGCTAGCGCTCCTAAATTACCACAGCAGACTAGGCATTCTCTCCCCATCTCCCCATCTACATCTCTTTTCGCACTGAATCGGAGCCGACACATCCACCAAAAAAAAAAAGGGAACCTGAGAGATCGAAGATGAACATTCGGTATTAGCATTATCGTCATATTCTCGAGCTATGCGTTCGCTTATTCTTTAGTACGTCACCATTTTACGTTTTCTCTCTCGCTCGCGTATGCTAATGCCGTATATATAGTCGTGCGCCGGAGTGAAAATGAAGGATTTCGCGGGCTCGCCGCCACATCGGGAGTCGTTGAAGCACAGTCTTCTTCACGCACGCGCCATCGAGATTTTGGCTGTTCTCTATAACGTCTCTTTCTCTTTGATCGTACCCCGCTAAACGGAAGCCACGTCCTTGCAATATCCTTAAGGCGCCTTTAAAGGCCGCGTGGGCGACGGATGCCCTAGTTCCTGTTCGGGAAGCTGCGTTCCTCGATTGTAGTTTATAATATTGTACCTTGGTTTCTTCGTTCTTTCACTGTTCTTTCCTTACATGTCTTTTACCCTCCAGCTTTTCCTCCTCTCTTTTTGTCGAGATCACGACACGTTAATGATCTCGACGTTAATGAGTCTGTTCTACTGCGCGAGCGCTGGTGTTGCGTTGATATATATTTATATACACGAAAACGCAACTTTTAATTTACACGCAATTGCGTAAAATGCAAATTTTACACGTACGTGAACGCTACTTATATATATATATATATATATATATATATATATATATATATATATATAATGGATCCTGGGGATGTTTGCCTGGTGACATTCCTAGCATGCTACTCCAGATGCATAGGATGAAAAATTAAATGAGGTGCGAAGAAAGAAAGAAAGAAAGTTCACAGCACAGATATATACAACACAAAACACTACACTCAGAATTCGACTAAAGTGTGTCATTGACACCATTGTCTTTAAGGAAATACAGAAGTACCTTCGTTGCGCGAAGGAAAAGCTGGAGATAAGAAATAAATCATATAAGGAAAGAACGATGAAAGAACCAATAAACTAAGGCGTTGGTGTTTGCATAAATCCCTAAGGCGTAAACGACCTGCCAATAGATATCCGTATACCCTGCGTAAATGCGAGTTGAAAGCTCTGCTTTGCGAAGTCGTGCTAATGGCAGACGACAAGCAGGCCTTGAGCTCTTACGTTTTACATTATCAAAATGAATGTTGGAAACGCTTGCGATTTTTGTTTTTCCCCTCTTTCCTTAGAAAATGCACCAGGGCGAATAACGTATTGAAGCGATCGATTGAAGCGAGTGGCTAGCAGGAAATAACGTAGGCAAACAACATTTAAGCAACCACTGAAGTCAAAACGTCAAGTTTTGAGCCGTTCTGGCAGATTAATCTTCCGAAATTGCATAATCGTGCCCATGAGCGCGTATTGCAAAGCCAGAAAGAACACAAAAAGTTGAAATCGGGCATCCTACACTACGTTGAAGTTTCTGCACCAATTCCCCTGTGACGTCATTGATTTCCATATTGCAGGCCCGGGGCTAGTAAAGTGCTTCACGTCTTTTTTTTTTTTTTTTTTTGCTTGTGTTTCTATTTTGTAGGTTTAATTTCTCAACTTGCATCACTTTCATTTTCGTGATGCATTTTTCTCTCCACATTACCACTGCTGTAGCGTGTGTTGTGTCAAGTCAGGCGTGAGATTTTCCTGTCCACTCACTAAGCTGCCTTGATTTAGAACAAGGAAGCGCTCCCAAACTCTCCACCAGATTGCCCAGTTAACCCTGTGCGCTGCATTGCCGGTTAAGCTTACGAACGTTTTGTATCGTTTAAATGCCTGTGTGAACTAGTAAGCTCGTCTGCTTGACGTCAGCTTCACAGACACTACATGGGATACAGAACGCATGTCATGCGGTGTAGATCACGTCCCAATGTGACCAATGTGACCTTTATTTATATGCTTACAATGAATATGTCACGCACATTGACGGCAGTTTGATGCAGGTTTGAGATAACCAAGACGTGTGCCTGCGGAGGGAAGCATGACGTCATCTAGTTACTAAAGAACTTTCCTCATTTACGGAAAGAGTGCGGATCCTTTCTGCCCCATTTTTAGGCGGGAAGCGTGGCTGACAGTGAGTGCTTCTCTTTAAATACGCGTAACAGGGCGTTGATGAAAGAGATACTAAGTTACACATCCCATCTGTATTTATCTGTATCTTTTTTTTATTGAAATAAAAATAAAAGAACGAGATACATATAATGCTGACGGCTACCAAGAGAAGTATTCTAAAATAAGAAGTAACGTCACATGTTCGGAATGTCTACAGCGGAGTTAGATAAAAAAAAAAGTAAGGGAAGTCCGCGTATAGTCCTAGACATATTGGAATATTCAAAAACAAAAGGCCCCGAGGAAAGGTTGCACCACACGCTGCACTAAGCCCCAACGTATACGCGTACAGTTAGTTCCGAACACGTACACAAGGCCGCGATATGGTCCAAGTTGAACACGCGTAGAGGTTAGTGAAATATACAGACGACACAATACACGCATAGAGGCGCAATAGTGAAATACTGGGCTTCGTCACACAAGGCTTACAAAGATCATCATGATACGCATATTATACCACAAGTGCACATAAACAGAAATGATGGATGTATCGACCATTTCATCAGAAGACAAGAGACGCCGTCATCTTGGTCTTTTGTAAACTAATACGTAGGCATAAACATGATATTGCACTTTAGTCGGTGGGGCCACATGAACCCGCGCGTTCGAGCAGATCACCTTTCGATGATAAATCCAAATAGGAGTCACGGCCTGTTCAAAAATAACCGAAAAACGAGCTGATTATTTCGTCCATAGAATTACTTGAAAAAGTTGTATATTTTTTATTGCACATTCATGCACTTCATAGAAAATGGCCGAATTCGACTGAGACATTGAGGAAGAAACCGGCATTCAGCGTCGAACACAATGCTATGTTTCTCTAACCGATTAGGTATAAGAACATTTTCGTTGCTTATCTCATTTCCAACAAGATTTGCAGATCCGAACGAACACTCCTAACGAACGAAAGCATAGCTTGGGTCTCGACTTCGGCAAGTGTGATGCCTTCATGCAAAAAAAAAATGAAGGTCTATTGGTCAGCTGCCGGCTAAGTTCACGTACTACGTGACGCCATCGGTCAAAAAGGACGTTCCAGATCCTCCGCTGAAGCCTTGAGTGGCGCTGGCTAACACTGCTATAGTTATATCTTGTACACGTAAGCACTCACGAATTTGGATGTTAAAACAGCCGCCGCAGTAGCACAAGTGCTAGTGCAACGCACGCTTAATGCGGAGGTGGTGGGTTCGCCTTCCACCGGCGGCAAGTTTTTCTTTCTTTCTTTTTTCGTCCACTTTCATTTTCCTTTAGCTTATTATTTCTACACAGTAACTGAAAAAAAAACTAGAAATAGTTTTCCCTCTGCTTTCCTTGGCTTCATTATCTATTCACTTCTATGGTTGCGCTAATAAAAATCGGGCCCCTCAGTTTCTCTTGCTTACTCTAGTACAGGCAACATGAAAATTTGTCCATGCGAATTCACCAGAGACTGTACGTTTGCGTACATAAGTACTTTGTTATGGGTTAAAACAAGGTATCTTGAATGCCAACAACATCCAGAAAGAACACGACAAGCGGCTGCAGAATTTTACGAGCATAAGCATCTCATCGAAACGGAGAATCTCTATCCACTGATCATCCGTTTATCCACTTACGGAGTAACCTGAACTCGTTACTTCATTGGTTTGGATAGCACACTAACATCTGCAGTGTGCTATACAATCGGTCAAGACTGACGTGCGCTATACGGACTGCAGCACACTACATTCCGTGTAGCGTGGTGACAGTGCTGAATGCACTGACCGTGCTATTGTAATGTATAGATTGTACAACGCACTACATTCCATAGTGCGCTGTACAACCAGTGCATTCTACCAGTGAAAACCCAGGGAAATGAAACTAGAGGATAACAAGGAAACTTGAAAATAAATCGTTATTATTGTTACTTGTTTTGAAAACATATATACACTTGACAGGATAGGGAAAGCGAAGAGCAGGCTGGCAACTGCCACCCGAAGGGGCACAACGCCTGCCTACTCGTGAGAAAGGAAGGGGCACAAACTAGGAACAGTGCATTGAAAGCTATAGAAAGGAAAATGTAGGCGTAGGAAACGAGAACGGTGGAATATGAATTAAACTCTAATGGGTGTAGCGTATATTCCTGTTAACGGTATAAGGAGAAGTTGAGTTGTGAAGATCGTGTAATGGGCAGATAATCGCTGGCCTGTTAAGGTAATAGAATAAAGTACCAAGGCAAATAAAACGCAGTCAGGTATGGCAGAGGATTATATGGTGTGATTAGATTAGGAAAATTTGCAGGCATATCATGGGGACTCAGTTGAGACAGAGGTATAACTGGAGATCGCTTGGAAAAATAAAGCGTTGATTCTGCAGTAGACACGAAAGTAGGCTGAGTGGGCAACAACTTAATGGCAACGACGGTCGAATACGGTTGCCATATATACTTGCGTACCAGTGTTTTCAAGATGATCGCAGCTAAAGCTACCTACATAGAATGTAGCCATATTCTGGACGCCCGGCTGTGAGTGCTATGCTTGAACGCGACAGAGTTTCAATGTACATCGCAAAGAGGAAATCATGGATGGTCGATGCTCTCTTGGCAGGTCTTGGCGTAACTCTACTCGTACAAGATGACTCTTACCTCGCGAACCACGGCTTCAAAGCGAAGTTGGCAACTGCCCGAAATAAGTACATTTACGCACTGCAATTAGTGTTAAAGTTCCAACGACCGCCACCTCTAGAGTCCAGACATCCCGAGACCAGGTGGCATCGTGTAGGTGGACAGTTCCGTTTAATACATCCCCCCCAAAAAAACGGTGCTGTACCGAAAGCCGCACTGCAGTCTTCGTTCGCGAAGGCCGCCAAAGCGAGAGTCCGAAGGTGTATCGATCCGTGAACAGAGTGAGGGGTCGAGGGGTCGATTCACGTTGCCTTTTTCTTTGGTCTACCACCGGACTCCTTTGTACCGCAGAAGGAGGATTCGCGGCGGCGAAAGAGAAGAGTAACCGCCTATCGGTCAATGTTGACAGCTTAGGCTAGATTCAGCGGCTTGAGGGTGATGTTAGCAGTAAAAGACGTGATTTTAGGCAGATAGCGAGTTTCGAACGAAATTATTTCTTAGAATATATTTAGAAGACTTGCAGAAACATTCGTAATAATATCTTTGCGGGATATTTAGAAAGAGAAAAATGGCAACGCTTACTTTTGGTGTTCTTTTGCCTGTGACTGACTCAGCGATGAATGCTTGTGCGTCTAACAGTGAAAAGTGTGAACTTCTCTCTTCCTTCTCCTCTTTAAATCTTCTTTCCCCCTTCCCCAGTGCAGGGTAGCCTACCGGGCTCAGCCTAGTTAACCTCCCTGGCTTTCCCTTATGACTTCTCTTTCTCCCTCTCAGTAATACATTGGTCATGACGAAATGCTTATCCGTAAAGCTCTTTCGCCACATTTCAAATAAGTGCGGCATCACAGACTATTACAAATCTTAGATGTGCGTCGTTCTAGCTTTTGCGGCATCGTTATTACGGCATAATAATCCTGTTTTTCTTTCCTTCTCACGCATTGTGGCCCTGCATAATTAATATAATAAATCTTGCAGGATCGTTTCATGCAGATATGGCAAGACCGACTTATAAAATGTGTTGTCCGTAGGTCACATTGTTTATATACTTGTCAGGCTGGTCACATCGACAAGTGCGATATTCCCGTTTACATTTCACTCGGTTTTCATTTGTTCCTTGCGCAGAAATTCTGTCAGCGAAGTCTTGGTGGCTTCGTAGATTTGTTTAGCGAATTCTTGCAGAATTATGATGCTGTTTTACGCGAATTTTGTACACTCTATAAGCATAGTAGCTGTATTATAAAGTTACAACTTTCAGGAAAAACTATAGAATTGTGCGGACAGATGTGTTTTTTTTTCCTTCTTTTTAATCTTCTCTTGTTTTCTAATCTTTTCTGCAATTACCCAATCCCCCTGTGCAGAGTAGCGAACCGGACACTTCACCTGGTTAACCTCTCTGCCTTTCGCCTCTTATTTTCCTTCCTTCCTACAACTTTCACCGTTTTAATGGTCGCTATTGGCAGTTAAATAATTGTAGCAGCGGCGTGATCTTGGTTGTTATGATCATCTTTCGTTAGATATGAAAGTAGGTTCAGTATTATTAGAACTCACGGGGGGGGGGGGGGGGGGGTAATAATAATTGCAACCCAAGGTGTCACGCTACACACGTTGTAACATGCGACATCCAACCTGCGGTGCTCTTCTGTAAATTTCACTCAATAATTTTATTTTTAGGCCTCACGAAAAATATTCCGAACATGTACTCTCTAACGGATATTGCAAGTATTCAGTATAATATAACAAGAACGATAACAACAATGACAAAACACTCGAAGGACCAAATGCTTCTTCATCTAGGCATTAGTAGAATATGATAGTATTGTGTATTGTACAGTACGATCTATTGTTAAAGGAAACACCTAACCATTAACATAGCCAACATGGATGGAATGTTCCTTCACCTTTTATCGGAAAGAAGTCGCTGATATAGTAATTTTGACGTATCCATCGTTGAAAAATGAAAGGTAGCAAGAAATTACAAAGTAGAACACCTTTCGCGATTCATAACTCGAGGCCGCAATTTCGCACTGCTACTTATTCGGTCGCCAAAGGTGGTACAGGCATCAGATTAAGCGCGAAAATTGAAATCATTCTGGCATTAGACACATTGGCGAAAACGGAAGCAAAATAACTTGTTCTAGTTCGCCCTAACTTGATCGCGTTTGTACGTACACATACATAAAAGTTAGCCTGTGGGCCTTCATCTCATATCTCAGCGATGGCCGCCGACCGAATACCAGCTGCCTCTTCCTTTTGACTGAGTACCATACTGCACATTCGCTAATGATTGGTACAGTATATAGCGCCCTCTAAAAAGTACCGTGTCGTTACACATGTATTAATGTACTTGTCCACACTGTCTGTTTGATAGATTCGTGGTAATGTTGCTGCGTTGTTCTGGCTGCTATGTTGTAACAACGTTGGGTTAGCACTAGCTCCAAGGCACTTTTCTATACACAAAACATGCGCGTAAGTCTATATAAGATGCTTACTTTAATTAGAAGCTGAAGATGATCTCATTAAGAAAGTCAGCATAAGTGTGCGAATGTATAAAGTAACCCGTGTTTCTTCCGTGGAAGCGTTAAAAAGATCATTTTGCGCTTACCGTTGCATTGTTCTCGCTCAGATTCCGCACCAAGATCGCATATTATGGTCTTGTTCGTTCAATGTAACATTGGCACTGTTTAAAAGCGAAGTTCACTTTGTCTGCAATCCTTCGAAGCAAGTGATGTTCGAAAAGGGTGGATTTGACAATACCCGGTCGTTTCCGGCGTCTACAGTACTGCGAAGCATGACCTTCGAGATTACTTTTCATTGATTGCTGGTGGTTGGGCGAAGGGAACGCGAACAAGTTCACAGACGTGGGAAATTCGAATTTATTTTTGTCTCAATTGCCGAACCATGCAGGTAGCCGTGCCAAGTTTCTTATCGAACGTTCCTGACAACAAAAATGGAATCTCGCTATAAATTTTGAGCAATAACGAAACAGCAGTAAAGCGCAAGCCTTTCTTTCAAAGTTACCTTTGGCGAGGACGGACACTGCCAGGAAAATTCGTCTGCTTGCACGCAAAAAGTCACAAGCTATCTGGAGTTCAAGTGCCTTCAATTGCCTATTGCATAAGCTTGACCCCTTGCTTAGGCTACAACTGCCATCTAGCCTTTCTCGCGGCGAAACAACCTTGCTGTGCCGCTTGTGGCTGCGAGTGGCGTTCACGAACGCTTACTCACATCAGTATGGGAATGGCCGAGATCCCGATGTGCGACTCCTGTATGTGCGAGGAAACCATCGAGCACCTATTGTGTACCTGTCCTCGCTACGACGTACAACGCCTCTCTCTCAGGACAACTTTAAACCGGCTGGACTCGAGACCGTTCACTGAGTCAAAGATACTCGCACCATGGCTACACCCGTCACTGGCACAAAAAGCGATGCATGCATTAGTACAGTATTTGAAGTGCACCGGTTTAAGAGATCGCCTATAGTGTCTCTGTACATCGTCCACGTGTACTCAGTACTCATTCTCTCTTTTCCTCTCTCTATTCCCCATTTCCCTTAGCCTCAGTGTAGGGTAGCAAACCGGACGCTCGTCTGTTTGACATCCCAGCCTTTCCTCTCCTTGCTCTCTCTCTCTCTCTCATTTAACGGAAAGACGAACGTCACTCTTACATATTTATGTCGACTTTAACTAAAACATTCTTTTTTTTTCTATAGAGTCAGCATTCCTCTCTCTTTCTCTCCCCCTCATATCCACTTACGCGCATATTTTTAAAGAGTTTATTGCAGTTGAAGCGTAGGTTGATGTATGTACACAATTGTTCCCGTTTATGAGATAAGAAGGAACCAGCCCCCGTTTTCGTGCGCCATCTCTTTGCTATCATGATACCTAAAAAATAATAATAATGAAAAAATAAAAGGGCCAGCCAGCTTCAAAACCTGAAAATGGGCAGCGTTACAAATAAAGCTCCGCGTTTAGAAGGTATACCCGAAAAAGACGTCAGCTCAGTGCTCGGGTCCGTTGGTTTGACGCTGCAGCTCCTCGCCCGAGGAACCCCCGGTCACGAAGAGGTGGCGAGCTCTTCGAGAAGGCTGTTATAGGAGGCAAGCGGAGACGCGCACGCAATGTATCGTGGATTCTCTATCTACGTATACGTATATATACGGCGGTGTCTGTTCTACGCAGACACAATACCACTTACGAGATCGCGCGGGCTGGCGCTGGAACCCTGTCGTTCTCCTGCGCTGCGCCGCCCGCCCCCCTCTGAGCACATCTCGCGTGCGTGCGCTGATCGGGACGAGGCGGTGCGTTCGGATCTCGCGTTTCATCACGCGACGCAGCCGGTTATATGTGTGTGCCTTTGGGGTTAACGGGACGACGCCCTCTTCAGCTTTCGACGGTAGGTGCAACAGTAATATACTACAGCGACTGCGTGCATGCATGTGTCACCTGGACATCCCCACTCACTCCCTTTTCCCCGAGGAGATAGGTAGAGATCGCCGATAACGTAACTCAAACAAGTTCAATCTTCGAGCACACCTTCCGTGGTCAAGTGAGCGCTCATTTGTAGCCGGCGCGGGTTCTTCGCCTTTTTCCATCGTTCCACGCGCCTTTTTCCAAGATGACCCAACTGGTGCAGTTCGCGTTTTATTCGTGAAGGCTTCCCGTGGCCTTTGAGATCTCTGGCGTTGCAGGCGCTGTATCTCGGAAGCTATGCTCAATCCTGATGCGGGTGGACCGCGCGAGCGTACGTTGTTGCAGCACGCGAGAGAGGTGTGTGCGCGAGTGTGCCACGCTGGTGAACTACTAATGACCATTGTCCTATTGAAATTGTGTCCTTGGAACTCGAAGTGCTCTCTTGGCAAGCGAAGTACAGCAGGACCACAAAACGCCAAGCGGCGGCGGGTATGTTTCGTCCTACTGAAAATTCGTAATACGTGTTGCCAGCCCAAAGAAACAGACTCTACAACTTCTCTTTCTCGTCCCGTTTGGTTTCGCGCTGCTAATATCGGTGACGCGCGAACATTAGTTCCGTTCTTTACCAAGAGCTTTGTCTACCAAGAGCTTTGTCAAGTATCACGTTATTTTGATTTGCGGTGTAGTCGGGTGTTAAGCGGCATACCGCGGAGCTATGCCTTTTCGCAGGGCCAGCAAGCAGCACCGTGCGATGACTGTCATCGCCTTTTTTTTTTTTCTTTTACGGTTTATTCGGTTCCTTGCGCTATTTCCTCACTTGAAAAACGTACGAACCTACTTGCTCGCTTTTGAAGCCATAGCTAATTTCTCGACCCTTTCCTTAACAGCAACAATAGCTAGCGGCCGTGGTTTATGTGCGCAATACTTTCTTTTCGCTTGCGTCACCTCCTTTCGAAGAGGCTGGAGTGACGGGCATTTCCGAGACACTTCAAAGGCGCTTCCAAATTACAACACGCCATTACTAGTGTGCTTTCGCGCACGTTGAACACTTCACTCACTTTCTTCTAAAGTTAACGCTGGCTTCATAGAACACATGGACTGGCACACATACAGCTTTAGAGGAAGGGAAGAAATGGCTTTGAGGAATGTCCTTTTTTTTTTCAGGACTGTTCCCGGTACCTTCTTATTGAAGAGTAACGCACGTACTTTCACTCAAACGCGCTATCTGGTGCCCTCTGTATGTTGATTATCGATTATTTCTCTGGCGGAAACTAGCAGAAACGTAGAACGCGCGCTCCAATAACCCATACGCCGCATTCCCGTGGGAAATGCCGCAAGCTTCACGCATCCGCGCCGCAACCGTTGTTGGTATAATGCGAGAGGTTTGGGCGCTCCATTTACAGGTTCCAGTCCGGAAACGCATTTGAAATTACGGGGAGGCCACGTTCCTAACTCTTTGCGAAAGAAGCGGCAGGGGTTTTCGGTTATTCTGCATAAGAGAGATGGTCCCAAATTGCGAAACACTGTCCGTGCAACATTCTTCGTTTCTCGTTCTATTCGTAACCGCGCATATTTCTAACAAAGTTCGCGCGAAATGCGAGCGCTGAGAAATAAAAAAGAAATATCGCTGTCATAATAATTCAAGTTGTCACCGGACGATGTCAGTAAGTTATCGTGGTGTAACTCTTGTGGAAAGAGAAAATAATGCGGAGCAATATCCGAAAGAGCAAACGATCTTCGCATCTGCCGTTATAGCCTAAAGTGCTGCTGCGTTGAAGGTTGTTGAGGAGGGCGAAGCAACTTGGACAATGAGCGCAGGGTAGAGGATTAGTGTAGGAACATTGCATATATGGAGAGTGGGTGAGCTGGACGGCTTCGCTTGCTTCTAAATTGGGCCGGACTGTCCTAATGGCCGTAATTTGTCACGATAACCCGCCGTGGTTGTTTAGTGGCTGTGGTGTTGGACTGCTAAGCACGAGATCACGGTTTGCGCATGTCGACGATTTGCCGAGTACGCATGTAATCGCTATGCTGCAAAACGCGTTTCCTAACATGAACACTTTGAACGGCATTTAATTAACCGCTTTACAAATGCATAGTTTTCCATAGATTCCAAATTGGTGCGTTAGATCTGCATAATTTATTTAAAGAACAAACAATGCCACAGTTAAGCCTTCTTTTGCGTGCCAGTGTTCGTTCCTTGGCAGCTCTTTATCGCTCAACCTTTTTTTTTTTTTTCAATTCACTGCAGGCGGAAGAGGCGAACGAACACCGCAGCGCCGGCGGGTTCCGGCACAAGCTGCTCATCATCGGCGACAAGAGTCCGTCAGACACGAGCTCGGTGTCTAGCTCGGCGTCGCAGGACAGTGACGGCTCGTTGCGCTCCTCCGAGTCGACCACCAACAGCGAGGACCGGACGGAGTCGCCCACGGGCTCCTCCGGCAGCAGCAGCGGTGGCGGTGGCGGAGGCCGCGGTCACGTCGTCGAAGACGACATCTACAACGACGACCTCGACGCCCTGCTCGAGTACGGTCCGCACTCGAACCTGCAGGTGCGGCGAACCATCGAGCGGACCGCGATGCGCCGCAGCCTCACCCGTGTCACGGACGTCCGCAAGAGGACGCCCACCAACCTGGCCAAGTCGCCGACGTCGAGCAACGACGTGTCGCTCGTCGAGAAACTGCGGTGGCTCACGTCGCTCGACGACGACGACGATGACGGATGCAGCGACGACTCCGAGGCAGCGGCCGACCACCACCACCACCACCATCACCACCAGGGACCGCCCCCGCCTCCGCCGGTGGCGCGGAGGCCTCCGCCGGACCCGGGCTTCGTGCAGGACGCCGGCCGGCTACTGCCCGGTTACCCTCGCGGGGGCCTCAACGGAGCTTTCCAGCCGCGACCGGCCTCGTTCTCGCAGCTGAGCGACGCCTGCCGGGGATCCCTGACCATGCTGCCGGTCGCGGCCCGGGACTACCGCATGGTCCGGCGCGTTCCGGGCGAGAACCACCCGCAACAAAACACCGGTGCCGCTAGCCAACGGGGGCAGCCACCGCCTCCGCCCGTGCGACGACCCGCTCCCCAAGGGAGCGGCGGCGTCGTCAGCGTCGGCAACAATGCCAAGGACGCGCCTCCTGACGAGCTGGAACGCTTCGTCCAGCAGGACATGGAGCGCACGGAACGCATCCGCAAGCGGTACAGCCTTAGCGAAGAGGACGAAGACCCGTCGTTCGGGTTCGCCAGGAGACCGTCCGTGCGCGGCATCCGGGCGCGGTTCGGCTCGAGCGCCGAGATCATGAAGGACGTGCAGCAGATGATGCAGAACCACCCGGCCATGAACATGCCGGGCAGCCACCTGTCGTGGTCGCACCCCGTCGAGCTGCCGCCGCCCAACCACAAGACGCCGCAGCAGGTCAAGGTGATGCTGCTGCCTCGCGTCGCCGAGGAGGACACCGGCCGCAACTACGGCTCGGCCGGGGACATAGCGACGCTGACGCGGTCGCGGCGCACCTTCCAACCGGCGCCCTCGCCCGTGCCTCCACCGCCCTCGTCGTCGTCCCTATCGGCGGGCAAGGACGAGCGGGGAGTGCCCGAAGGTGCCTGCTCGTCGCCCAAGGTGTCGTCCGAGCCGGGCTACCAGGGACAGCAGCAGCCAAAGAGCGGGATCGTTCCCGCGCCTCCGCCGGGGGTGCCTCCTTCCATGGCGTCCGCCGGTTCGGAAGCAACGCCGCAGCCACCTCCTCCTCAGGGTGTTGTGTACTACTCCCTCAACGTCTGACCCACCGCCAACACACCGACCGAGGTGCGCAAAACACACAACTGACACTCGAAGTGAAGAGACGAAGCAAAAGGGTTTCTTCTTCTTCTTCGCGAGTCGCCTCATCAACTCTTCGTCATTGCCTCACGAGCGAACTCGCTGGTCGGAGTTCCGCTGCCCTATATAGGTGCACACCATCGACAAACTGGAGGAGGCGTTGGAGAGGAACGCAACCGGTGACAGAGAGAGAACGGACAGCTAGCAAAACGGAGAAACAAAACAAAACAGGGACCTGCGGTGGTGCGGTGCAAATACTTTTTTTTTCTGCGCTGTGCGCGTTTTCTTGTGTGTGCCTGTTTTGTGAGTGCGCGCGCGTGACGGCGTGTGTGTCTGTGTGTGATGTGTCCGTGGCAAAACGGCCGATCCTCCTCCTCCCGGCGCAGCCGAGTTGGGAGGGGTCGACATCTTCCTCTCGAGTCCTCCTTCTTAAAAACAAAAACCTTCCCGTGAGTCACATGAGCCACATGGCCCGTCGCCGGCTACCTTTTCTTCCAAAGACATACCGTTCAAACCACGAGCGTCAGCGGATACGGGCATGGCCGCTGCACTGCCCATGCGTCTCTTTTGTTTTCTTTCTTTTTTTGGCTCTCACGTTCTCCGCGCTCTGAGGATTTAGCTAAGCTGAAACCCGGGTACAAGTGTCTAGATTGCGGTTCAGCAAGAAACGTCATAGCAGAGCAGCAGTAGCCAACACTTCCGTGTACAACGTGATGCTTGCCCTTCGGCGATAGATTGCGTTTGCGAAAACGAAAATAGCATTGCATATATACATATAGATCCGTCTGCCTAATCCTGTATATATCAAGAATGCGCAGTCATTTATCATGCCAATTTTAAAAAATTCTTCTGCTAATATACCGCGATACACCACATAAGAAAAATGTGGATGAGAATGAGTCATTAAAGGTCTATCGTGAACTAGATGTATGGCGCCAGCACGCTACTGTTAAACAGCGCAACGCCGGCTTCCTTAAAACTTGAAGCGAAAGAGTGATTTTAATTGCCTACCTCAAACGCAATCTCGTTTCAACGTTCCCTTTTTTACCTGCTCGTGATATCGTTCCTCTCTTTGTCAGCAGTTGGAGATAGCGCGCAAATTTCATCACTGTTTCATCACGGGCTGCCCAAACGCCCTGCCGCAGCGCACTGACGCGAACACCTCCAAAGGTGGCAAGTGACCACATGAATTCGACGCCTGTATTCCAGTAAAGGGTTCCGCGCAGGGTTAATATTATAATTTTCTTTCGGCTACTTCGTTACGGTGCTACAACGAATGCGGTAGGGGTTCAATTATGCCAAAGGCTGCATAAGTTTATGCTGCTACAAGTGACGCTGTGCGTAGAAATGAAAGCGTGCTGCATACTTGGGTGCTCTCAAGGTTAAACTATTCTTACGGGGCAAGCGTGCCGTCTGTACACGGGTTTTAACGCGTGCGTATTGGTCTTCTTTCTCAGAGCGCGGGAAATGTGTGTTGCAGCCTTGTTCTTTTGCCTCGCTAGTTACGTGCAGTGCTGCGGAAGACAGTACCGCTCCAGGCGCAGAAGTCCCTAGTCCACAAAGCCGCACGACTGCGAGATGTTCGACCCAAGTAGAGCGAACTAGTTGGCATATGGAAATCGGCTGGGTACCCTTTTCATGTCAATTGCGAAAGATGAAAGAAAAGAGAAAGGTAGCCATTTTTAACCAGAACAACAACAAAAAAATCTGGTTTGCTATCCTACACTGAAGGGAGGGAGAGACGGAGGTAGGGAGATATATAGATAAGCAGAAAGTAACTATTTTGGCAGTATATAGGCTAGAACGACGGAGTGATGAAGAAATTAAACCGGCATTATATCTGCCGCCGGAGCGGTAACTATACTTCCAAGCACTGGACGTCGCCGCCATGGGCCGTACTCTCGGTTGACAGCTTTCGATGAAATGGAAGTGCGCGGTGATTGGCTGCATCCGGCAAAAGCGGATGTGACGAAAAGAATGATACTGCAAGCGTGAGCGGTATTCTCACGTCTCAACTGTTCACCGAGTGCATTTGACAGGATTGACCGTCGCTCCAGTGATGTCGTGCCGTTGCTGGACCTTACGTCACTGGTCCAAAAGGGAAGTGCCCATGAGTTATCGACCGGGGACACGACCCCACACTTCTCGATTCGACGTCCCGACGTCATGTGTCGCAGCATTGCACGAAACTAGCGAGACGGAGCGTCCGTATTCCTTTGGAGTGACGCTCACCATTATGCGTCGCCAGGCTCAAGCCAAAGCATGAGAGAGAGAGAGAGAAAACACACACACACAAAACAAACTTGGAGGTGCCAGGGTGCTTCAACGCAGAGATGTTTTCGCTTCCCTTCTCAAGAGTGTGTGAATCTCACCCGCCGGTTTCGGCAGTGGGCCACCGCGCGTGTGTGTGCGTGTGTGAGTGTGCGTGCTTTTTTTTTTTTTTGTCGCGTTGTTGCTGTTGTTCTGGTCTGTGGACAAAGTTCGCTCTTTGTACCTCAAGACCGCGTTGGCCTACATAGAGATTTTTAGGCATTCGCTGGTGTAAATTTGTTGCGCACCCTCCCCGTTCCCCCCCCCCCCCCCCTCCCTTTCCCAAGCTCCCGCTCTTTTTTCTGTCAACTTTTGTGACCAGAGTATAGGCCTGAGCTTTCACGTTGGGCCTCTAGGGAGGAAGAAGAAAAAAAAAGTACACTCTATATTTCCTAATAGAAAGCTTATACTATATGTATAGTGAAGTATAAGATTTACCGAGGAGCATCTTCTAGAGGTGCGGGCGACTCCGGGTTGGAAAGGCGGGGAAGTGAAGAAGGTTCAAAAGATAGACGTTCGAGAAGGGCCAAAGATTGCGCGCGCTGTCTTGGCTTCTTGACGCTAGCTCAAGTACGTCCATAACTTTCTTGTGCTCTATGTCTGTCTGCTTTGACGTTCTGTTGACACTAAAATCAGTCTAGATGAAAGCACACTGCATTGCGGAAGCCTGAAGTGGAGTCAGTTTGTGAGCAGCATTGACCAATTTCACAAAACTGTTTCGCGCCAAAAGAAAGCTGTATTTCCTGAAGGAATGAAAAGTGCACAAAAGCGCGCACTAGTACAAGCGATGGAACGAAGAAAAGCATCGAAGGAGCTTGCTTAGTCATCGTGTCTGTATTATAGACCTTTTTCGCCATCGCGGCATCCCAAAAGTGGCGATGACGATGTTGTTGGTAATGGTGTCTACACTCCTGTGGCGGTGAAGGTCCACATTTTAGGTTTTTCTGACCTACAAGTTAGGAACTACCATGCAGCAGTTAAATCGGTGAATGGAGCCTTTACAGTCTACAACGAGTCATTCAAGCGTTGAAACAATTCCGCTATAAGTGTTGAGAAGCTGCCGCACTGGAATGCGGATATCTTACGCTTATAACGATAATGCCCCGATAATGGCCAGCAATTTCAGCGTTTCCCTAAAAATATGTGCTTTTTCAATTGGGCGCAGCGTTTTTCTACGCTTGCCGATCAACAAGGAATACCGTAAGAAATGATGCGTGTTCACAGTGATGTGGCATCATAGATGACAGAACAGTTAGATGACGGTACAGTTAAGGAAATCCGGTAAGCCCTGTGTTGACTAAGCAAGAAACTCAAAGTTACTTCAGTAGGATGAGTGTCTGTGCAACCTTCACGTCATATTTTACTTACGAACAACCTTGCGAATTAGCTGGTGCTTCCTCTAACTTCCACAATGCTGCGTGTTTTTAACCAAGCAGGGTGTATGACTTGGACTGTGGCTGTGCAAAATGTGTATGTCAGGGTCCTGAAACATCCTACACGGGTCGGGCAGTGTCGGTATAATAACCCTCCCAAGAGTGGCGCTTGAACGTGGCAATTGAAAGTTTGCAGGCAAAGGGGGTTTCAAGTCGCGAAACCTCGGTAAAGTGAAAACTCCAATGTGCTCCTCTATGTTTCAGGCTCCCTCACAAGAACATACAGTGAGATTACAGCGCGTGATCGCATAATTTATGTTAACCGACTGTTGCCCGGTGTTCTCTATACATAGGCGTAACTTCGCGCTTAATTTCACCATAGCGTACTCTGAGATTTGTTACAGAATCGTGACGAAAAAAGGAATGTTGGGGAAAGTAGTTAGGGGTGGCAAAAGTGACAGTTTCTAACATTACTTTTTGTTTGAGCGCTTGTACCTACTAATGCGCAATTTCAGAGTCTCTAGTTGTGCGTAGAATTCTGCGCTACGAGCTTATTATGTTTGCGGTATTACGGCTCTAAAGGATATATCAAAGTTGCTATTTTTCCCACACTCCTCACAAGCCCAGCTAGCTCCCACTTAGCTGTTAAAATGTATATAAGAGGCAAGCTGCGCTCAAATGAATTAGCAATGGCATGCAGCTGCAATATAGATTATCGCACGAATCCTTCAGGTTATCCATGCAAGACGAAGTGTTGCTTGGAACGCGGAGACATTAAAAGGAAATGCGTGAGAACAACGGTGGAGACACACTGTATAGTCCGACACGAGCGATTCGACTTTAGTACTTGTTTTCGTCTAAGCTTAGACGAAGACGAGTCCTCGCCAAAGCTATTGCCAAAACGCTGACGCCGAAGTGACGTAAACTTTGGCATTGGCTTCGTCCAGGCTGAAGTTAGAGAGAGCAACAGCGTAAGAGACAAGAAGAACGACAGGAAACGGACGAAGCGACTTCCGTTCTTCCTGACCCTTGCGCTGTTACTCTTTTTAATTTCAACATGTACCAACCTGCCCACATCAACATTCTCTTGCAGTTCGTCCTGGCTTTGAAGAGAAACTGTCTGTTTATGCATAGGCCTCGAATGGACTTGTTTTTGTCTAGGCCTAGAACAGGTCTTGCGTTCGTGTAAGCCCAGACGTTCTTGCATGAAGACACACCTCCGTTCCCAAACGCCAGGGCGTGTATTAGGCCACGAAGAGGGCTTGTCTTCGTCTATGCTTAGAACAGGACTTGACTTCGTTACAGACTGAAACGAAGACAAGCCTTGCTCTCGAAACGTTGACCTCGAATTCAGACTTCCCCTAAGCATTGCCTTCGTGCAGACAGCATAGTAAAATATATGTCTGTGTATGCCTAGGCCTAGAAGAGGGCTTGTGTTCAGATAAGCCTAGACGTCCTCCTATAAAGACAAGCCTTCTTGCTCAAGTGCAAAAAGCTTGTATTAGCCCATGCCTCGAAGAGGGCTTGTTTTCGTTTAAGTTTAGAACAGTACTTGACTTCATGTAGACTAACAGGCTTAAACGAAGGCAACTCTAGTGGAATTGTCGACACCGAATTGAGACCTCACCCAGTGTTTCTCTTCGTCCAGGCCTTGAGAATGGCTTGTCTTCGCCTAATCCTCGAAGACAGCTTGTTTCTATCTATGGGCCCAGAAGAGTGCTTGTCTTCGCGTAAGCCTGCACTCGTGTAGGCCTCGATGAAGACAACGCATCTCGCCGAAACGTTGTCGCCTGACTGAGGTGTCTCCCCACAATTGCTCTCGCACATTTCCTGAATCTTCAGGCTGTTTGACAAAAGTCACGTTGTTGTTTAGGCCTCGATAGTGTTGACGCCGCCGACTGAATGCGTGTTGTACGAGTACCCCGCCTGCTATTCTTGCTTATTCCGGTGATTCTGTATTTCTCGTTGACGTTAGGCTGGTGGATATACCGAAGTCTTTTGTACGCGTTGAGTCGTGGCCTCTCTTGCTAGACAGCTGTGACCGGTGAAGGACGCCGACCCTAATAGATAATTAAATGAACGAACTCGGTCCGTGGCAACTTCCCATCTTACGCGACTCCTCGTCGATGTTTCCTTCCCGACTTGCCGAACGACATGCGCTCGCCTAGTTCGTTGAATTAAAAAAAAAAAAAAAAAAAGCGTGACAGGACGTTAGCACGGCTCATGTTGTGTTTTAGTACAAGACGAAGTACGTGTACATTATTATTAAGAGTCTTTTTTATATAGAGTAAATGTCGAAATAAATAAGAAACCTGTATATTCGCGTGGTTGGAGGGACGGTGCAATTGCGGCGCCGGCTTTTTCTTCCTCTTACAACGTTGACTGTCTGTCGTGCGCCCCCCGTACTGTGAACACCTTGGGAACCGTCGCGAATGTTGGTTGAGTGCTCGTGGTTTTTTGAACATGCCAGGCTAGGTGAGGATGCCATTGAGAGATATAGACGCTTGTTAGTTCACGCCGACGGAATCAGCTTTGTTTTGGCAATTAGGATTTGATTTAGTTAAACATATGAATTCGTGGCATGCGCGAAGCCTCCATGTAACGGATGTGGCCCTTGGTTAGCGAGCCTTTTCTGACGTCAGAGGAACTGTGATTGAACGGCGCGCGATTACTGACCAATCACGGCAGGGAACGAAAAGTTAAGGAAACAATAAGAAGGCCATAGGACGAGGAATACTATTAAGAAAGCATAAGAAGGCGTCGAGAAAGTTTGCTGTTAGGCTAATTGGTAACACATGATGCTAGGCATCATGTACCAAGTTGTTGAGGTGGTCGGAAAGATTTATTTATCAAACGGTTTGCGAATATTGCATTAGTCCGATAAGGTGGCCGAATCTTCGTAGGTGTGATCTTTCAAACGTGCTTGGCCTGCCCTCATAACTAATTGGTCGATTGGATGATAGCTGTATTGCAGAAAAATCACCTAAAGCTGCCGTAACTGTCATTTTTAAAGGCGTATCGTGCTCGAACTTGCCTAAAGGGGACGTAAGACAGGCTGCATCAGGAATAAAATAAAGAAGTAGAAAAAGAAATGACAGTAAAAAGTAGGCTGCGCTTAATTTGAACGGCAGCGTAACGTAACAGCGGGGAGCCCTGGCTCATAAGAGGACCCAAACGCCTGCACGCGCTTCCATTACGTGCAAAGAAAAAAATAAAAATAAATAAAGTGTTGTTGTATTGCCGCTTCGTATTGAACTTTGACAGACGTGACGTCATCGCAAACTTGTGAGACGTTCGTTACGGCTCACAACGTCGGTTTAATTAAAGAAACGAGTGAATCCTCCGGAGAGGGCCAGTTGGGCCAGGAGTATTTCAGTACCATTCAGGGAGAGTGGTCATCAGCATTTCGCGGTTTAGCCTGTTTGATCGCTCTGCCCCTATGGGAGTGTAGGTGGAGTCAATGTATGACCAGCGTTAAGCCAACGTTGTCCAATGTAGGACCAAATGTGATCCAATGTAGTGGTTACACTGAGAGTACACTGCGAGGGTACAGTCTCCCATTAGCTGCATGACGGGGGAATATTTTCACCCCTTTGCCAGATGCGCCTCTTCCTTTTTTTTTAATACTTCGATGAAATCATATAAGCGTGTTACTGTGCCGTACGTTGGGCCGGAACCGGTGCCGTTCATATCTCGCAAGTTTTGCGGTCGGGTTTTTCTTTGCAATTTGTTGACATGCTGTTACGAGCGCTTCCAACCTTGACATGACTTGACACAAGAACTGAAGAAACGGCTTCCAGTGCACGTCACGCTTACTACTGACAAGAAGGTCACGCTGCCAGCTTTTATCTTTCTGTTCTTGAGGGGGCTAAGTGTACGAAGTGTTCTGCGCGATTACTTTCCAGACCAAAGATTATTACTTGAGCGCCAACGTTGTTGGACGCCGGTGCTCCTTTTCAGGAAACTTGTAAATCTTTGTGTAAAACGCTATGTGTACCGCGCCTTGTTTTACAAAGACTGTGTCTGTCATGTGCCAGAAGATGTTTGCCCGCAGAAAGAAACTGTCTGTGAGTTCGAAGGCGAGTTTCTTTTTTTCTTCTTTTTTTTTTGAAAAACGATTTTTTCTTGTATATTTAGAGTGAAGACACCAGAGAGTGACCTGGTATAGCTTCTTCCGATTCCTTTGTGGCGATGTGGTTGTAGATGCGCAAGCGATGGCTTTGGAACATGTTGTTGTCTGTTTGACTAAAGTTTTGTCTGTTATTTCTTCGACCATCTCACGCATTCTATCTTTCGCTTTCCTACTAGTCACACGAGGTACGAGAAGACAACGACAACAAGGTGAATATTTGTGCACACAACTTAAGCGCGTCTCTTCTTTTCTTTTTGCGATAGATTCCAGATAGATTTGAAATTAAGAGGGGCAAGCAAGCAAGAACATCTGTTAGCAGTGTCCCTTGCACATAGGTTTTACGTGCCGAAACCACGGTCTTGGTAGCAGGCACGCCGTAGTAGGGGACTCCGGATTAATTTCGTCTACCTTGAGTTCTTTAACGTGCACTCGATGGACGGCCCATGGGCGTTTTTGCATTTTGCTCCCATCGAAATGCGGCCGCCGCGGCCGGGATTCGAACTCGCGACCTCGTGCTCTGCAGCGCAGCGCAACGTCAAAGCCATAAGCGACCACGGCGGGTAAGTAAAGGAAGTGATGGGCCAATACCTACAGTAGCAATGTGCGCTGCTCATAATGACGTGGCATCGAATGACCGCAGTCCATTTTCTGCAGTCATGAACGTTTGTGTTAAACGGTATTGGGATTTCTTGCTTTTATATGCATCGGCGAGAACGCCGCACTTTCTCAATACCACCTTCGACGTTACCTTCTGACGCCCTAGTGCAATCCACTGGCTGCTTAGCTGTGTATGTCCGACAGTTCGTTACGAAAGCACGTCATTCGTAAAGAGTAGTAATACCGTCGTATACACTCGAACTTGTCCTGAGGTCATCGCTCGCTGCGCTGCTTTTTTTTTTTTTTTAATGGCGTATTTGCAGAGGACTCGCCGGTGCGCGGCGTCTTTGTTTCACGCGGGGGGCCGTTTTCTGCAACGATTTCCTTTGTTTTCGACTCTTTTCGCCACCTGTCTCCGAAAGTGATGCAGCTGCCCCGCCCTCTTCGCCAGGATTGGCCTCCGCGCTTGACGGATGATGACAAAAGAAGAATTTGAAAATTGAATATATCGCTCCGAGATAAGCCCCTGCAGGACATCAAGAGTTGGCGATAGGGGCTGTGACACGGCTTGCTAACAACACTTTGATAAAAGAGAGAGAGAGAGAGATAGAAGCAGGGAAAGGCAGGGAGGTTATTGCCAGACGCACGTCCGGTTTGCTACCCTGCAATGGGGAGAGGGGATAAAGAAACGAAAAGAGAGAAAGAAGGGAAGAGAGAGAGCACTAGTTGCGCGCACACTTGAAGCTTCGCATCATGTCTGGAAACAGTCCCTAAGACGTGCCGACTTGAGGTACTGTAGCAAAGTCTTCGCTGCGTTCTGCGCCATCGGCGCTCACGGCCATGGTTCTAGGATTTGCTAATCTGAAAAGGGTCTTGAGTCCATCCAGTTTAATGCTGCACGGAGAGGGTGGCGGCTAGGACGTCGTAACGGGAACAAAGCCACAGGAGGTATTCAGTAGTCTCTTGAGTCCCGCAATAGTCTCACTTAGGTGTGTCACCCATTCCAATGCGGAATGAGCAAGCTTTTGTAAATGCCCTCATATCTAGAGGCGGCGCAGCAATCTCGCATCGGAGGGGGAAATGCGGGATGGCTGTTGCAGCTTCAGAGAAGAATCGAGTTTATGTAGACGACTCAATTACCCGTTTGAGCAGTTTCGTTTAACGTCTGCCGCATATAGGTGATTGCTGTTTAAATGATGGTATTGGCTATGGTACTCACATCTGACACATCCTGTTTTGCACGGTGTGATGCGTGTCATTAGTCGTGCGTAGAATTGCTCCCACAACGATTCGTACCTAGTTTTTTTTACTCCTACTCATTTGAAAACGATGGCCAGACGCTGTGAATTTCTCATCATATAAACCGCTGCTTATGATAGGACACTGGTAACGAAAAACATGACAAAAGGCAGAAGAAAATAGTAACATAGAAACACCGGTGGCTTTGAGGAAAATTGGGAAAGGTGAAAAATGCACAATGCTACAGGTTGAAATTAGAAATCTCAAATCATAATGAAGCCATCAGGTACGGGTTGATGCCGGAGCAACAGATCAAAGAAATGAGAGTTCTCTTCGCAACTTATGCCACCATATGCAATTTCACGGGAAGCATCCTTGACACTGCTCTTTAACTTGAAGTGATAAGGTACAGTAATCCGCAATACCACTGCCTACAATTGTATCAAATACAGTTTATTATTTTGTTTCATTCGTTTTAGGTTTATTCAACACAAATTGTCTATCGTTTACTGACTCAGAAATTTTCCTTCTCTCGTTCGAACATTTTAGCGCCGCGAGAAGCTATAGTTTGCTCAAGCACGCGCCTGGAAAGAGTGTCTGCAGGGTCAGCCAATTGCGCTGAAGCTCCCTGATGTCCAAGCTTTAACATTCAAAAATGGATTCTTTGACGCCTGCGCAAAGAGCATGTGATGCTTCTGCAAAACGGCGGACCACAAGAAGCACACACGTCTAACAATGTTGCGCCTCTAATCCTTCGCGCCAGAGTGGCTGGTTTCTTGATCTACATATATACGTTTTATGGCGCAACCCAGTACGGGGGTTAGGCTGTGAACCGAGCTGTAGTAAAGAAAAAAATAAAAAAAAGTGAGAAGCAACTGTAAATTTAAACGGGAGATATTGAAGAGATGTTAATAATGCAATAATAAATAATCAAAAGAAAGATGCTTAGTGCTCTGATTTACGCCATTGTTCTAGTGTTTCGATATCGTGGCATCTTCTTTCCTATTCGTTCTCTTTCTGGAGCCTTTCTAACATGTCAGTATTAGTTTCACACAGCCGTGCGTTGTTTTTTTTTTTTTTTTTTGCGTTATTTAGTCTTTAGACTGAAAAGCGAGTGACGCTTTCAATCTTTTTTTTTTTGCTCTTTAAACCATCTATCTCTCTCTTTCTTGCGTATAAATAGGAACCAGGAACAATACGCACAGCGAAGTATAGTAAGCAGGGAACAGCCGTGCGTGTAAGGTGTATAGCTCTCTCGTAGTCCCTGCCGGCTGTTATCTTAACTGTAAACGTGTCAAGCGTCCCATTGTCGACGCGCGGGCTTCAATGACTCGTTGCTTAATGAAACGAGTTTTGCAAGTTGACGGCGTGCGTTGCTTCTGTGTGCTGTGTCTGTGTTCCCCCAACTATTCATAAGCCCTTAAAAGGGTGACCCCTTTTTTTTATTTCGTCCCTCTCCATTTCTTTTGAATTTGTGCTTTATACCCATACTTCAACGTGGTGACATTGGCCCGCCACTGTTGGAAGCGAAGTCAGTAGGAGGTGGGAATGAGAGTGGTGAGGAGAGAAAAGCGGGCTATTGTCTTGCCGTCTTCCATTTCGTTAATCCGTTTAAGCGCCTCACAGCTAGTGCCTCTTTTGTCCTAGCGCCTTTTTCCGTGCATGCGCCAGGGTAGTCTTTTCGCCCCGTATATAGGCATTGCTGCTCGTCAGCGGTGTTGGCCATATAGCACCTGAGTTTCGGGAGGTGGGGGGAGTGCGATGTTTTGAAGACCCGGGGGGGGGGGGGGGGCAGGGTATTATGTAAGTGTCCCCCTAGTGGACATGTCCACTTCTTCTGTTGCTGCGGTGCTGATTGGCTGGCGGTGCCTGTCTCCTTATCGCGCGTACCCCTACCCAGCCAATCAGAGCTTCAGTAGTAGATGAAATGTCCCCTAGGTGGACATGCACCTACAGAATGCTCCTCCCCCCCCCCCCCTCCCCATCCCAGCCTCTGATTAACTCCACTTAATTCAGCAGGGATTCAGCACAACTGTTCTCGCAGCGGAACGCCTTGGCTTTTCGTTCGCCACGCTATAGACGATCTTTATGTTTATTATTCAGAATTGAGATGGCTACCGCGCAGGCAACAACAAACAAATAAGCAAATAACACCTGGCGCTATTTGTTGTCAAGCCAGTTCAATTCGTAGCCGCTCTAATCTGCGGCGTAGGCAGCTTGACCATACTACTAGTTGAATTCTTTACGCATGCCAGAACCAGCAGGTGCTCGGTAGGCATCTATCTGCCCGACATCATGGCCTAGAGAAGGTCTACATAGCGCTACAGCTGAAGCAAGGTGGCAGGTGCGCCTTCTGTATTGAGATTGGCACGCGCGATTATCACCTATATAGCCAGTGCTACGAATGTTGCTGTATGGCCACTGACGGCACAGTTTAATCTCACGCGAGTTTGGTACAATTGAGTGTGGCGCAAGATTATTCGTCGTTGCGAATGTGAGCCCCGTCTACACTTTCAAAAAGCGTTCCCGCAGAAGGCCCGATATAGTAAACTGAATTCATCTTGAAACTGCAGCGCGCACACAAGAAACGAAGACAATAAGGCGAAGGTGACAGACAGGCGCTGTCTGGTAGCTATTCAAGATGAATAGCTACCAACTCGCCCAACTTTCAGTACTTTTAGTAAACTGAAGTTAAATTGTGTGCTTCAACGACCGGAGGAGGAGGAAAGTCAGGGAGGTCAACCAGACGCACGTCCGGTTTGCTACCCTACACAGGGGAGGGGCTTGAAGGGATGAAAAGAGAAAAAAAAAGGAGAGGGAGAGAAGAAGGCACTCAGCGTGAACGAGTGCGGTTGTCCATCACTTCACGCCCACAATCGATCACTGAGGCCCATCGATTTCGTGAATCGTAGCAATGTTCGCGTAGCTTTGTAAGCCTGCGATGCGTGGGGCCATGGTCTAAGAATCTTTGTCTCTGAAAATGGTCTGGCTGTCTAATTGTTTTAACACACTCCTAAGGACGTCGCGTTCGATGTGATAAAGATTACAAAAACACAACGCGTGCTCGATCGTCTCTTCGCGGTTGCATGAGTCATCTATCGTCCCGAAATTACACGGCGGGTTATGAGGAACGCAGCAGTTAATGATTCCGGTCAATTTTTCTTTTTCGGTTAATTAAGGTGTCCCTAAGCCGAAGCACACGAGCGTTTTCGGCTTTTCGTCCCCGTCGAAATACGGCCGCCGTGGCCAGGGAATCGAATCCGCGACCTCGAAGCTCAGCCGCAGAAACGTCCGCAGCCAGTGAAGCGCCGTGGTTGCCAATACTCACTGAACTTACGCGACCGCAGTTTGGTTGCTATGCGAATCGCTCAAGCCACGTTGGCGGGGGTTGGCACCCGGGTATTCCCAGTCCATGGACCGAAATCACCTTTGCCAGCTCATCGCGCGGCGTGCTTACAGAGAACGGGCCCGGGTCAGCCACGTGCGAGCAGGCCCCTCACTCTCTCTGCTCGAAAGCTAAACAGCCCCAATCATCAAACTCGCGGCTACGCACACACCGTGCTCACCCACGAAAAGCCAGGAATAGTGCTCCCCAAACAAATCGGATATGCCGACCTGCCAACGCTTATGTGCAGAAGGGAAGGGTATACGTCGCGCCGTTCTCGACCATTCTGAACAACTTGCGTCAGCGCGTGAATTCAATGGCAGAGCTGGCCAACGCGACTGTCTTTCGGATGAGGGAATGAGAACGAGATATAAGTGGAAGGAGAAAACGTAAAATTTGCATTGAAAAAGGGAAAGGAATATGGGGAAAAGCAAATGGAAAAATGAAGTTTGTCTTACCAATAGCGTTCAGTATTATACGGAAGCCTGAACCTGCGCCGACTGTGCAGGCAACGAGTTCACGAAGCTGATCGCACGTTTTTGTTAGTGACTGTACGGCATAATGGGGATCGCGTATCGTTAACATACTGTCATCGGCCAGCTCTTGGACACCCTCCGTGGTGACTTAGCGGCTATGGTGTTGCGCTTCTAAGCATGAGGTCGTGGGATCAAATCCCGGCCGCGGCCGGTCGCGTTGCGATGGGGGGCGAAATGCGTGAACGACCGTGTGCTGTGCGTTAGGGACACGTCAAAGATCCCCTGGTGGTCAAAATTAATCTGGAGTCACCCATTACGGCGCGCCTCATAATCAAATCGCGGTTTTGGCACGTAAAACTCCGGAATTCAGCTCTGGACATAGGGCGCCGGGCGATGCGAAGATGCGTGCATCGTTCTTGCATGCAAGAGGTCCTGCGAATTTTCGGCCCGTGGAATTAAGCTGACCGCATGGCTCGTTGTCGCAACGCCTCGTGGTTTTATGAACGGCAAAATTAATTGACTGTGAAAAGGGCGTTTCAAATGGAAGCGACCGCAAAGCCGTGTTCAAATATTTTGGGGCATCGAGGTGTGACGTACGGCTGAACCATTACTTATAATTTACGCAACGGTAAACGGATTCAAGTCGCACGAATAAGGCGCAGAGAAGTATAGAAAGATTCAGAGAAAAGGAATATCTAGGTCGGAGAACGCGATGGTTTAGAACCATCGTGATTTTTTTTTTTTTTTTTTTTTTGGGGGGGGGGGGGGGGGGGGGGGGCAGGAGACGCGAGTCCGGGCCGGTTCCAACCGGTTTCATTCGGACCGCACGTGCGGCCTCGGGAGCTGGGTTTGCCAAGCGCCTTTCCTCTATGCTTCTTACGGGTTTCAACACACGCTGAAAAGAGATCTGTGACCCACGCTGTGCAGCTAGATCTCATTGCACTCCTTAATGCGGCTTACGTGTCTTTGTTTTTCCTTTCTTTCTCTGTTTCGCGATCTCAGTTCCTGTGGGCCTTGATAGTGGCGGGGTTAGGGATCACGGTATAAAACCTCCGTTCAAGTGCTGTGATTTGAGGACAAAAGCAGCGAAAATGACGTAGCAGAAGAGAATCGCCCGAAAGGAAGTGCGGCGAATGATTGAGATCTTCCACTACGGCGGGCTTGATAATCAGATCGTAGTCTGTTGTGTTGTGTTGCATTTACTAAAGTTAAAGAAGGACGTAGTTTGCGTGCCCGGGAACTTGGGTTGTAAAGATGGGAGAGTAAAGGTAAATGAATCTGAGGTAGAGGATGGTAAAAGACGGCTGGGCACTGGCATGTGTGGGAGAGGAGATGAACAGAATAAAAATAACAATACATTTAGGGGGGGGGGGGGGGGGGTAATTAGGGGCTGGGACGAAATTGTGACAGAAACCGGTGGCTTTCGGCTTTAATGCGATTAGCAATGAAGCAATGTAGAGACAGACAATACTGCTGAGGACGCCTTTATTTAAAATATGTCGGGGTCCTTCAGAGATTTCCAATGCTTTCCAATCGGCCCACTTTGACTTTGGTCTAACATTCGGTTCGCCATGGTCGGCCATGACCGTGGCTGCATGACAATGACTGTATGAAGAGACGACGCAGTGCCGACAATGAAGTGACGAAGAAGGAATGACGTCGATGGATGGACGAAGGCGATATGACTTACGACGACGTGGCGACGACGTCTCTGAAATTATGGCGACGGTACGTTGACAGCGTGACGACGATGAATGGGGTGACGTCAACTGTATACGACGTACGACGACGCGGAACGACGACGGCATCACATGACGACAGTCGGATGACGAAGCTGGAAATGACAACGATGGAACGACTTAAGCTAGTAGGCAACTCGGGCCACTGGCTGGAGGAAAGCGGTTAGAGACATAGATAACCGGAAAGCGCGTGAGCAGCCTAAGAATACTAATCGCATGAATAATATATGTTAGGATCTGTTGGTTTGTTAGCACGCAACACTGATAGTATTTAGCTCTGAGAGTAAACTGAAAAAAAAAAGCATGTAAAAATAGCGACCATGGTGGCACCAGCTACCACCGCACTCAAATCATATCAAATCAATTTTATTTTCCTTTCATTACAAAGTAAGCAACAACCGCGTAAGTGCTAGCTGCTAAACTAAGCAGCTTGACGAGGTCGGTCGCCCGCATACAGGTAAGTAGTGGTGGCTTACGACAGCAGATACAGACGAAAAATTTGGCAGTTTGCCCGCAAAGGTGAAGCAGCTGACAGCGATATCAAGGTTTAACGTTGCACTTAAGCTCCTCGGACGGTTCTAACTCTAACTATACGTGTGTGCGCCGTGTTGGCGCGACGCGGCCCGCAAGGCCGCTGCTGCTGGGCACAATTAAGGAACAGCACCTTATCAGCTACCAGGCGTCTCACAATAAAGACGTGACGAATGCCGCCAATGGCGCTGCAGGCGTCGGGCCGCGGTGGTGCTCGAGTTGAGACCGACGGCAAACCGCCGGTCTCATCTCGCACCCTGTGAAGTGTTAGATAACGTTAGCTTGACGTATCCTGCTCAGACCGTAACATGCTTACGCACAGCCGCTCAGCAGAAACGCTAGAGAACGGCGTTGCGTGTAGGCTCCCTAAGAAACGCTATTGCACAACGCTATCGCCATCAGCGGAACGCAGAACACTTCCTTCCCTCCGCCGCCGAGGAGAGAGAGAGATAGAGTAATACCATTTATTAGTGCCAAAGGAACTAAGGCCCCAGGCCCCGGGTCTAAGGAACTAAAGTCCGAGCCTCCTGGTAGGCTTATGTCTATGGTAGGCTTACCACCCAGCCAGCTGCCGGGATGCTGCCTGGGTGGTAGTTTCAAAAGTATTGTTTTGCTGAAGGTGGAGTTGGCGGGGCACTGCCAGAAGTACGCGAGGAGATTGAGCGAAGCGTTGACGGTGCTTTCGCTTCGCTTCGTCATTTTCGCAGGCACACGCACCACGCGTCATTGAAGACTCACGCGTGCGACTCCGCGCTCAAGCGGCGCATGCGCCGTCTGCAGGACAGCACGACAACAGCGACGCCGGCGTCGACGGCGTGAATGCGCCTCGAGCTTCCTAATAATTGCGGAAGTAATAGAAAGAGCACAACCACTGCTTCGCTGTAATATTCGTCAAGGTAGACACGAATATTTAGATGGGATACTCATAAAAATCCATCCATCTATCCAGCTCTCGACCCAGATTTTACCTCCGTGTGAATCGATCGAAAATTAGCGAGAGAGGTGTCTAACAAAAGCCGAAGTGTGCATCGCAGCAGGCCTGGCAAGCTGGTTCAGAATCAAGAGTGAGAAACAGAACTACTCATGCAACAAAAACATACACTCAAGCGAGACTAACACTTTAACAGGCACACGCGTATTTCAGAGACTTGCGTTTGCAATTTACATATCCTGACCGATTGAATTTCGTATGTGTTTGCGCACGTCCCCAGTCTTTTGTGTACCCACCGCAGAAAAGGGCAGAGGAGGCGTTTGATTGGAAAACGATGATGTTTGCAAGCGGATCATTCGCGCAGAACAAATCTTAATGTGCTCGCAATTCTTCTTCTTTTTCTCTTTTTTTTTTTGTTCGCGTTGATTGCGCCTTCTGATTGTGGAAATTGATTATACGATAACGTTGGTGGACGCTCTGCGAACGTTATATGTTGGAGAAAAGAAACTGGTAATTTAATATTTGTAAAAAAAAAAAAGGACGTTTCAAAGTTGTTGCTGTCGATACCCAACGCTCTGCCGGGTAAAATATATCTATGAGTGACTGCTTGGAGAAAACTTGTTTTGTTTCCAGAGAAAGCAATGATCGAAAACTCTTTCTGCATTATCTTCTGTCCTTCTAGAAAAAAAAGTAAATGTTTCTTGTATACAAAAGCGGGGATCGTCGAAGTTTCTGTGCATTTTGGAAATGAGGACCGCAATTTCTGTTTTGTTAGCTGCCACTAATGAACTTTCTTTTCTTGTGCATGAACTTTGATAGGGTCATTCATTCAAAATTAATAAGGTTCATTTCTTTACGTGCTATTTCTGCAAGAAGTTCGCGACACTGCAACACCAAAATTATATCACCGGCAAAGGTTTTCTTTCTCTTTTTGTCCGCTGCCAAATGGGAATGAGAAATTAACAATAATTTTCTTTAAACATTGTCATGCAGACAAGCTTACTTACCGAACAGTTCCATCAGCAGATCATATATCTTTGGCCAAATTTCACATAATAAGTTTGAATTGATGGGTTTTGTCCTCCCCAAGCACCCCTGGCGCTGAGAGACGCTGTATTATTAAAGAGGGCTCCGGATTAACCTTTACCACCTGCGAGTTCTTTAACGTGCACCCGATGTTCGAACCACAAACATTTGCAGAACACTGACAACACGAACACAGAATGCTGCACTTTTTAATCTCACTCCGAGAAACCCTAAAATACGTGCACAATTTTGAATAGAACGTTCGTGTAGCGCAATGTTCGTGTAGTCCAGGAAACCATAGCAGCAGCGGTTAGGTCCACGATACCTACTTCAAGAGTGCGTGGTTTCTGTGGCCATGTGGTTACACTTGCGAAGGGTAAATCTCTGCGAAACTCCGCCGTTGCTGTCAACATCAAATATCGGTAGCACGTCGTTCGTGATACCGGGAATCTTCGTAATTGCGGATATCAAGACCGCGCGGTTGTAGTCCCCATGTGGTTACCTTTGTCAAGAGTAACTCTCTGCCAAACTCCGCTGTTGCTTTCAACATTAAACACCAAATACCACTCCTGCTCTCAACATCAAATATCAAATATCGCAGTTGTTCCCACCATCAAATATTAAAAATCTGCCTGTAGGTCAGCCACACACGCTCCAGAGAAAGGCGTCTGCCGTCCGTTCGTGAATACTTCGCATTGATCGGAGTTCAGACCGCGCCGTTGCGTGTTGCTGCTATGTTTAGTCCACGCCACACATGGATAACCCTTTATAATGATCAAGTTACAAGCACGTCTTGGGGTTGTCGGTATCGTCTTCTAACGGTTGGCGGTGCCCAGTATGCGTTTTCTTTTTTCGTTTTTTTTAATCTACGTGTTAGCGGATACTGTAACAGTAGGTTACAAATGATTGAGTCCTCTTCTTTAGTTGTGATATTGAGGCTGTTGCCAGAATTGGAAAAAAAGAACACCCTGCCCGGTTCTTCGAAGCGCCCGTTGCACAACACTTTCGACGCTAACTCGCTCAAGCGCGTTTCGGGCTTAAACGCGATTTCTTTTCCTTAATATTCCGCCCAGACGTCTTCCCAGCTAAGGCACACATGGCCGTGAGTCGCCCACTTTAATCACCGGCTCCTCGTTACGTAATAGCTTCCATTAGAATGAGGCTCGCTCTAGCTGCTTTCAGTGTCCGATAGACAAAGACGAACAGCAGGTCCGCATTGCGGGAGCGCTGATCTCATCAATGTCGGGACCACCTGAGCCCCCCCTTTTATGCGAGGCAGGGATAGTGTCGCCGAAGCAGGGAAGCGGCGTTAATCGCCAACGAGGCTCGATTGCCCCTCCTTTGTCTGGAATTTGTTGCTCGGACGTGCGTCGAAAAACAAAGCCATTCAACTCGCACGCGCTACCCAGCAATTGCTTCTCCGCCTAGCATGCTTGCTTGCGGAGAAGAGTGCTTAGCAGAGTGTAGCGTTTTGGTTCATCTGGGGCCGAATTCACAAAAAGGTTCTCGTTTAAAAGATCCGCCTCTCGTAAGCCGACCACCTCTGTAACATTATGTTCGCTGACACTATCGGCGAGCACCTGTTCTTAAAAACCGCTGTAGTGAGCGAAATGTGTCTTTTTTTTTTAATTAGTGCTTTTGTGGAGTGGTAAGCGTGCGTCGGCTCCGTGTTGTCTTGCGTTAGACATTATATAGCTCCGGACTATCTGAAGTCTGCGAAAAGTCGCCGCTGTAGCGAAATGACGCAGCAATAAATTGTAGCGGCCAATAATGTTTAGCTTTATGCGATGACCTGGCACTTTGAATTTGGGATATGGGAAAGAGGGAGATGGAAAATAAAGGTCTTACTCAAGATATAGTCGTGACATACGGGAAAAGTGAAACAGCACTAGAGGCATTAATTCACTTTGCAATAGCGTTCATTTACAGCGAGGCATCACTGTGCTCTATGGCGGATTCGCAAAGTACGAACTGCCTTTTTTTTTTTTTTCCTGGTCAGCGTCGACTTTGGTTAGAGTCTAATCATAACCTCCTTCAAACGACCGGCGGCAGACAGCAATGGAAAGAAACCCTATCAGCGGCTGTTCCCTTAAAACGCGAACAGTTTGCCCTCGGTGTGCCGATTAATTTCGCGCGCACATTTTCCTCACCGAACAAACAGGTGGTGTGGAAAAGCTCATAGAAGCGCCTTGACCAATCTTCTTTTTCGAAATATGGACATGCTAATAAATTGGCTGCGCTCCATTGCGATACGTAAGTGACGCCTGTGGAGCGTAAGATTTACTGCCTCCGATTTTCTTTTGTCAGGAACGAACAAGCTGCGCAGTCATTACTTACTTCAGTCTACTTTAACGACCATCTGTTTAGATTTATGTAATCGTTTTTTAACTGGAGAAATATGTTTCTTCGTCGTTACTCTGCGTAATATGCATGGCTGCTGACGACGTTGACACCATATGTAACCACACCACTGATAGAACAAGAAGTGGTAGTTTATAAAAGAAATAGACGTTAGCATGCAATCGAACTTGACCAAGAACTACTTTGTAGCATGTTCTTGCCTCAGAGTGCTTCTGTTTAAGGTTTCGCTCGCAAGAAGGAAACATACATACACAAACCACGCGGATTTCGTTATAGTTCATTGTTCATACTTGTTGTCAAGGTTATGGTGTTTTGGTGAGCTGTTTCTTAAATCATCAGCATAATTAAGCTACCCTGAAAATTTTGGTTCCCGTTACACAGGTGGTTTAGCTTTAGCGTAACGCCGTATTTAGAAAATTTCAGCCAACTGATTTTTTTTAGAGCGCAGCTCTTAGGCACCCGCTCCTGCGGCGGGTGTCGGCGGCGGCGTAACAGGGCGAACGAGCACAGTGAAAGATGAAAGCGAACGCGGATCGCAGCGGGTGATGAAAGACGCGAGGAGGAAATCGGAGAGGAGGGTGCAACGGCACCATGAGGCGGAAAGCGGAGGAGGAGATGGCGAAAGCGTGAGAAGAAAAGCGTAGTGCGGCGATGATGGCTACGAGATGGCGCCAGAGTAGCGCGCGTCGTCTGGTAGATTTGTCGGCGGCGGCTGCTGTAAATCGCGCCCACGCGTCACCCACGCGCTCGCTCTCGCAATTTCCATATTGTTACGCCGTGGTCACTGCCAGTGAAAAGTGAGGGAAGCGAGGGGGGAGAAAGAAGAAGACGACGTTGCTCCTACGATTGACTCCAGCCAGCATAGCCCAAGGAGCTACATCCTTGTGTCTCAATCAATAAACGCTCCCTTAACCCTCTCCCGAGGCCTTAACAGATTGGTGGAGGTGCGGGGTAATACGAAGCCAACGACGGAAGCTCTATACTCCCTGGTCTTCGCCGCAGCCGCCGCCTTGCCGGACTTCCGCCTTCGCCGATCGAGATGATGTCCCAACTCCCGACCTCTGATGCATGGGGGGCAACTCGTACGGCTCCTACGGGTCCCTGGCCGTACTACCGAGTGCCGCCAAACTTTGGCGGGACCTCAGGGGAGGACGTTGACGAGTGGCTCAAGAACTATAAATGGGTGAGCAGAAGCAACGGCTGGGACTCGGCAGCGCAGCTTAGCCATGTTGTATTTGCACTGACAAACACTGCTCTAATGTGGTATGAAAACCACGAGGACATGTTCACCACTTGGGATCGTTTTGTTGAGGAAGTACAGAAGTGCTTCGGCAATTCTAACGCGAAGAAGAAGCGAGCGCAGCAGACATTGGCTCAGAGGGCGCAGCTTCCAGGGTAGACATGTACCACACATATCGAAGAAATTTTGAAGCTGTGCAAGATAGTGAATCCTAGGATGACTGAAGAGGACAAGGTTTGACACGTTCTGAAGGGGATAGCCGAAGACGTATATAATTTCTTGATTGGCAAGGAAAACCTGAACTCCGTGTCTGACGTGATGCAGCACTGTCGCACATTTGAAACGCTGAAGATGCGACGGATAGCTCCGAAATTTGGCCGTCTGTCAAACGTGCCAACAGTGGCTAGTGTCGACAGTATGTCGCCTAATGACCTCTCGTCGACAATACGCCAGATTGTACGGGAAGAATTGCTTCGATGTCAGCAAGTCTCTCATTGCCCCAGCGGCTTTCAGGACGGCTATGCAAGCGAGACCGCACGCGCGCGAACGCCAGCCGCTCCGGCCCCATCGCAGCCATCAGTTAATGTAGCACACGTCGATGAATGCCAAGGTACACTGCGGTCACTTGAGTACTCCGATCGGACACCCTCCAATTACGAACGGCGTTTTCGCTCACCTCGTTTCACTCAACGAACGTCGGCTGGCTACCGTCCCCATGAAGAGCGATACTGCTACCCAATGCCTTCTGACAGGACTGGTCACTCCGAGCTGCCACGGGTGTCTCGACATCCGCCGGTGTGTTACAGCTGCGGCGTCCCGGGTCACATCTCGCGATTTTGCAACAACCCCCCTACATACCTATTAACTAGGCACTCGCGCCACACTTCGCTCCGTACGTATGCAACGTGCCGCACGAGACAGATTGGCCGCCCCAGTCAATATATCGCGAAAGGAAAACACGCATACAGCTGCGCTCAAATTTCGCATTAGGAGACCCGGGCCCGGCCCGGGCCCGGGTCTCGCCATAAAACTTTCGGGCGGGCTCGGGTGGGCTCGGGCGGGCAGCCTAACGTAAAAACGGGCCCGGTCCGGGCCCGGGCTGAAAAAATTGGCCCGTTCAGTGCTCTATGTCTGACATCCTGCGTTAGTGTGAAGAACCGGAACAGTTCAACTGACATTCATTGCCGCTGTTTACGAAGCTGGACGATGCTTTCCGGAAGCCTGTGACTCTACTTCACCCTTATAAAAAGAATTTAGTTTTTTATTTCTCTGAATTCAGATAAACTAATTTGCTGTCTTTTTCTTTAGGCTTCTCATTCTGACCATATAACGTTTACCTACTATCTATCTACAAAATTCATTACGTGTTCATTTTTTATATAACTGTGACTCATAGATACCCGAATGGGTTCAGAAACTTAACCATATTACGCATACCCATGGTAAATACAGGATAAAGTCACATAGACAAGGGCTTTACGGGGGGACGAACTATAAGAAGTAATTCAAAGATATTTTTTTCATTCCTATGCCAGAAGTCAAATAACCGGAAGTAACAAAGTCTCAATGCTAATAAACAAACAATCAAACAATTTAAATAAAAGCGCGAAGGTTCTGACTAAATAGATCAATGTTCGTTAAGGCTGGGCGGTAAATAATCCCACAATTGGCGGAAAATTTCGGCGAAAGCTAGCTATTGTTGGTCTTGCGCATAGGAAGCAAAGGTGTATCGTTGTAAGCAGACAGGGTGAACTTGAAATAGGGAAGCTGGTTGCCGTCAATTATTTCAGGAAGAAGCTTTCAGTTAATGAAAATGTACATTAGGATACCGAGCGTGCATTTGTGAAGCTCTTGCACAGATAATATGTTGTGAGATTGTAAAAACAAGAAAGTGTATATGTATTCTACTACACAATAAGTAAGACCATAAGACCACAGGTTCTATACGTTTTGTAGACTCCATTAAAAAAGAAAAGAAGAAAGAAAGAAACGTCTACAGACTCTGTGGACTGTTGAAGTATAATTTTGTTCCGGTGAGAGGGAACAAACATTATCAGTCCTAGGAGCAGCGTAACTCAGATTAAACAGACGAGCCAGGAGAAAAATCGAACGAAAAGCTTTTCTCCCTTAAGCATTAACGCATTCAGGTTCAAAGTTTCCTAGCAGAGTGCGAAGTGTGAAATTACGTTGAAGAGAACCGGACTTGGAGCCAGCGAGAGAGTGTAAACCTGCGTCACCAGCGTAATCTATTTCTGCCGGAGATGACCATGTAACAAAAAAAAAAAGAACGACGAACTACAACGACGAACTTTTACTTACATTTGCGTCAACAAAGTGACTTGCCAACCTGTATTCGCTTGTCGTGAAAGTAATCTATCGAGTGTTTTCAAACGTGATGCACTGCTTCTTTGTTTATCCCCGAACTCTCAGCGGTAGGTGAGTCTCGAGCCGAGAAGGGCTCCAATAAAATACGTGCGTACCGTGTGTTCCTTGAAAATTTGTTCGCTCTGTTTGACTGCGTGAAGTGCTTGCGACATGTCTGTTGACATTCTTTACCTGTCGTTACGTTGGAAGGCTTACGCTTCGGAACACTGCGTTTCGCTTTGGGAACGTCGTTCTCACTGCAACGCCCCTTCCAACACCTCCGTGTTTCGAGGTGTCACCGGTTCAACGTATTCGACGTAACCGTTGATCACCGCTGCGCGCAGCGTGGTTGAAGTTATCGCACTCACCCGGCTCGCGATCTCCGGTGAACGTAGCGAATGTCTTCTGATTCGGACTGTATACTTTCCAACTGAAGTAGAAGCCAAAGCCGTTTACAGCCAACTCGAGACGCGTCAGAGAACGAATCCTGCGAACAGAGACGAAAACAGCTGTGTAACTTTTTCCCGGTGATTCACAGAGCCAAAAGCAGAGCTGCACAATGATATTTCGTAAACGAACACTTTTCCCACAAAACAAAGAAGCTTTCGTCCACCTCCTTGCGCGTGAAAAAAGAAAGAAGAACGAGAAGAAAGAAAGCTTTTGACGGAGGTGAGGTAAGATGAGCGCGTGAGTATTGTTTTATTATTACGCGTTACGAGCTGTTGTTGCAATAAACTATATTAAGTTAAAACGCGTCTGTCTTGTATGCGCGTGCTCATATGTGCATTTATGTCCTTCTCTGCTTTCTTGTCCTTCGCTGTTTTCTTTGACCTCGACCGCTGCACATGCTTCATAAACGGCTAAAAAGGGCTCGTAAACTTTATGCTCACCATTGCTTCTTTTTTTCTCCTTTCCGAAAGGGGGTTAGTTCTTCCGGAGTGGCTTTGCATGTAATGAGTTGCTTTTTTCTTCTTCTTGCCTTCTCCTTTGTGCAAGCATTTACGGCGTCGTAGGATTCATCTGTACTGTTCTATATTTAAGGAGGCGCATTAAAGTGCTTATGACGACGATGTTTTATAGCGCGTTTAACGGCGGACTCCCACGTTGACTCGGCTATTCTCCGCGTTTGCATCTTCTCCTTGTCAACGGCTAGTCTTTGCTGTGAGTTGTAGTAAGTCTTCGATTTGGCTGAAAGTCGTGCGCGATCAGCAAGTTCATTCATTTCGCGCATTCGGTGATCGGTAAGCACGGGGTCATGACGCAACCGACTTACTTAAAACCAGCGCCAATACACTGACAGTTGCTCTTGCAATGTATGAAAATAATGTTCGCATCGCTGGCTTAAAAGGAACAATAAAAAGAAATTACGTTGACCTGTATTAGTTAATTACCTTTATAGAATACAAAAAAAAGAAAAAAATCACTATTATTTGTGAGAGTAGGATTGACAAGATAGAAACAATGAGAAAAAAAAAAGAACGACTAGTGGCGACTCTGCCGTGAAGTTCCCGCACTAGCCAGCCACGGGATGTCATAGATTTTCACAGCGTTGGCACGGGCCTAGTAATTTTTTAACGGTAAATATTAATTAAATTGTGTTTGTAATGAGGCATAGACTGAGGTTTGCAAGTTTCTAAGGCGTTTACTGTGCCACAGCGGCGCAATTATGAATAAATACTTTAAGATCAGTGACGTCAGACTGACGAATTGGCGTTGTTTCGGCTCGTAGAAAGTTTGGCCTTCGACTTCCTTTCTAGTAATCAAACTCTTACCGTTAAATTAACGAAAATAGACGTTCTAAATACCACTTTATCAATTTAAACAGATTAGTGCCCACTTAAGAAATTCCGGATTCTCGGGCAATTAACGACAGCAGTGGGACAGCATTGTGGCGTGCTATCACTCGATAATTATCTATTGACATCGCCTTATTAGAAGAGTATTCACACAGATCAAAGTGACGTTTCTATATGCCTAGTATCTCTTTTTTGCGATTTCGTACACAATATGACGCGATCGCGCGCGCTGAACACATCCTCGAGTTTTCTGTTACAGATAGCTCCAAAAATGGGTGAAGTCTGTCTGTAATGCTACAAAGAAGTGCGTGACCGATGGTGGGGTCGAACTTTTCAAAACCCTTACAGCGCAGCAGCCGCATGTTCTGACTTTTATACTTCACGATCACACGCCTGCTTCTATCTCGCCAAAGTCGCTCTTCGAAACACGTGACTCGAGCCAGTTTCTCGCATTCTTCCCTCGTGACAGCATGGCGCTTCAGAGAGACGCTGTGTTAGACTGCACTTCCTCCTGGATCGGCCCACATTTTCCGTCAGGCGTATAGGCACCCTGCGCTAAAGCATTGCAGAGTAGACAGCAGCGCCAGAACACACAGCCTAACGAGTGGTGAAAGCAAAACTGGAGGGACGCTGCATACATTCGCCGTGACACTTTCGATCGCTTATCACGGGGAAAGAGTGTACGATTTGTGAAAACGTCGAAAGTGCGCATGCTCAGGGCATAAAACTAAAACGAGCGACGAAATGACCGCTATCGTTTGGAATGGCGTATCATTTTCATCACCTGTCTATAGCGGCCGGTGTCGGCGACGCTGGGGTGAAAAATGAAATCGTCTTAGCGCCCTCAGAACAGTGCAAGGTGCCCATATCTACAAAGTGTGCAAGGTCCACCCATTGTGTTATCGCACTAAAAAAAAAAAAAAAAAGGTTGCCAGGTGTTACACTCTTGTAACACAAGAAAGGGGAAAGCCGGCAGCACATTTGGTAATACATGAAGCTATGGAATCGGTCGCTAAAAAAACTGGACAATCGGACCCTTTCCGTGCAGGTGCTGCAGGAACACCGCCCCCATCACTCGTCGGCCCATAAAGCGGTGAAGGCACTTTTGTGCTTCTTGAGGACGACGGGCTTGTGTCAACGTCTGTGAATATTAGTGCAATAACACACGCGTCAGCGAACTAACCGCTAATTTCCCTTCTTTCCTTCGCTCCTCTCTCTCCCTGTCATCTTTGTGTCCCCTTTCCCATTACCCGGTGTAGGGTAGCCAACCGGACGTTACTCTGGTTAACCTCCCTGCCTTCTGCCTTTCTCTTGCTAATGGGCTTCCCCATTACGACGACAGAGGAGAAGTGAAATTCTAAGCTGGAATGATGAGCGGCAACGCAGCCAGCTGTGGAAAACGACGACGACGACGAACGCGGGAGCGCACGGCACGCGGGACGCTTGCTTACCGTGATGTTTTTTGCTTACGCCAACGACACGAAAATTTTCTTGGCTGGTAGAGGCATACAGCTTCGCTGTAATACATAAATAAATAATCAAATAAATAATCAAATAAATAAGTAAATAAATAAATAGGTAAATAAATAAATAAATAAATAAATAAATAAATAAATAAATAAATAAATAAATAAATAAATAAATAAATAAATCACTGTACAGAGAGAGGGAGATATTTTATTCACAGAAGGCCAGATAGTCTATCTGAGCTCGCGCGTTCTAGTCTGTTACTCTGCACTGGGGAAGAGGGAAAGGGAGTGAAAATACTGAGATTCATGACGACAAGGAGAAATTCTCCATCTGAGCAGAACCCAAAGCAGTTGCACAGGGCGCATTAGTTTCGACTGAGGTATTGCTTTCGTGAGATGCGGTAACAAGTTTAGGACGATGCATTTTTTTCTAAAGCTGCCGGCGTACTCCTGGTAACCTGGACCAGCATTGACAAAACACTTCGTATACAGCAAAGAAGTTCGTTATAACAACGCCGGCCAGTCGTAGTGACCAGCATACTGCCGCAGAGAGCTCTCCACACTCAAGTTGACAGTACTCTATCGTGGTACCATTACAAGGCCCGTCAGCACGCCGCTGTTCTAAGAACGTCAGCAAAGTCTCACGCACGGTGTGACAATGCAGCGCGTGTCTCTCGTGTACGCGCAAGAGACTCCCCTTGTCAATTGTGCAATAGTCTTTAAACCCTAACTTTTCGGGCACAAGTTCGCCCACAATAAACCAGCATTTGTACTGTCCTTCTTTGAATACTGTTGCAATATTATTAAACAAAGGCGGCTTCCCAGTGACAGAACGTTCTTACGTAAAAAAAAAATGACAGTCACTTGAGTATTCTTACGTTATTTCAATGCGAAAGCGCTATGGCTTCTCTAAGTTATCACCTTAAATTAAAATTCTACTTTAATCCACCTTGCTCTAATTTTTACCAACCTTAATCCACCATAATTCCCTTTAATCCCCTTTCCGCCACTTTAATCCACCTTAATCCACTTTATTCCACTGTATTACAACTTAATACACACACTTTAATTCACCTTCATTCACTTTACTTCACCGTGAGATTTCGCAGTGAGAGCCCCAGCAGGTCCAGCGCCGGGAACGTGACGTCATGACTCGAACAGCTGGCACGCCAAATTCTCAAAATCTTTCCATGCCCAAGCATGCAGTGTCATGAAGGAAACAGAAAACGGCCACTGTGAGAACACAAAACGTTTTCAGAACCCTTCTTTTGTCTTGCGTACGGCACAAATCAGTTTCCCTGAGCGACAGTTTTATCCGGGCGCGAGCAAACGTACCGTTCCATACATCGTGTGTTCTTCCGATTTATTTATTATTTATCACTTATTTATTTATTAACTCTTTCTTTACGTGAAGAAAGCGGTTCCAAACCTTCCGAATGGTATCGCCTTGAAGCACGCGAACGAGGTATGATTGATGCAGTGATTGAATTACAAACGGGCAAAAAAATGGAATCTTGAGCCTGCCAGTAACGAGCAAGCGCGCGGGAGGCGGTGGTCTTGAGAAAAAAAGGCATATCAGAAGTACCGCAGCAAGTGAGGGGTGGTTGTTCAGGAAACAACAGAAGAAAATTTCGCGCATTTCATTGTCTATACGGGGGGGAACTCACGGATGGTGGGCAAGAGCTAGTGCCGTGCGTAAAGCCTGAGGAAAGGCGACGATGACGACGGCGCCGCGGTGCGCAAACGGCCCAAATCACTCCGTCCGGCGCGCCCGTCCGTAAAAGAGCCACGGCCGTTTCGTTTTCGTTTTCGTTGCGGAAACAAAAGGCAAGGCGGAAAGAAAGAGAATCTGAAACATCGGCGAACGGGTGAAGTGCTCCGACCAATACCGTTTTTTTTTTCTTCTTTTTACCCGTGTCTCTCTGCACAACCAGGCCTCTTTTTAACTGCCGCTGACTTGCAGCGGAAGCGGTGACCCATTTAGACGCGCAGTTTCTTTTCCTTTCTTTCGCCGCCTCGCGACGTGGAATCTCTGCGCATGAGACGACTCTGGCAGTTGTACCGGCATTCGAGTCAATTCCTTGATGATTCGGTCGCTTTGGAAGGCTGTTGAGCGCTACTGCCGTGTCAATGTATTTGATCAAATGCGATTCACATCGAGTGTTCTCGAACACGTAATTTTCGGTAAAGGTAAAAATCGATGTCCGCCTGAAAGGTGTACGAGGACCAAACAAGCGCATTAATTAGTCTATCTCGCGGCGATTGTAGAGAATGCTCGAGTCAGTGCACCGTTTCGTTCTGCATCGCTTTCATCCGCAGTAGCATTCTTAGCGTGACGCCAGACAGACCGCTCCTGTTCTCTTTAACCAATGTCTCTCTCTCTCTCTCTCTCGAATCATTGTTTATCAAACTCAAAGCGCCCCGAGCGTTCCTATAGAGGACATTTTCAAGGAGGTGAAAGTTGACATTCACCTGAAAGTGCGCGAGCAGGGCCAGGCCAGTTACGCAGGGAGTGTTGAGCACGTGGTCGTTACTCGGCGCGGCTATGGTGGTGTAGCGCTGCTGAGCTCGAGGTCGCAGATTCAATCCAGGCGGCAGCGGCCGCATTTCTACTGGAGCAAAATAATAAAACGCTCACGCAATGAGATTTAGGTGCACGTTAAAAAAACCCGAGGTGGTCAAAATTAGTCTGGAGTCCCCCATTATACGGCGGGCCTTCTAATCGGGTCGTAGTTTTGGCTCATAAAACTCCGGATTTTAAATGAGAAGCATTTCTTGGCGAACATTTGCCACTTTGAGAATATCTATCTATCTATCTATCTATCTATCTATCTATCTATCTATCTATCTATCTATCTATCTATCTATCTATCTAGCCGCCTACGTACTGGTGCTCTCACGGTCGTTTCGTTAACTTGGTATGCACCAAAATTGGCATAGTATGACAAGAGTGTATGACGACGATAGATGGTAGGTCATGACATGAAGGTCATGACATGCGTGTCATGTAGGTCGTGAAACAGCCGCCTACGTCTTGGTGGTTTCATAGTCGTTTCGTTAACTTGGTAGGCTCTCCGCACATTGCTTAGAGTAACATCGATTCCCACAGGGCGGGGGATCTGCCGGCTTTCATTTTTATTTTAATGCTGTCGTTTTAATAGTCTCAAAGTTGATGCACATACAGCTTTCTTATACATATACGCCATTCTCGAGAAGGATAAAATTGAGACTCACCTGAAAGTTGACAAGAATCATGACAAGGTATATAGGGTTAACTGAGCTTCAGCAGGAGACCTCCGAACTTTTGGGTGCCCCATTTCAGCTGGTAGCGAGTGCCCCATTTCAGCTGTTAGGATACTGGGAATTCGCTTTAAATAAAGAAAGTAAAATTTGAAGAAATCATTCACAATGATTGTCAACGTAAACTAACAGCCCGAACGAGCAAACGAACGAACGAATGAACGAACAAACGAACGAGAGCAAGCGAAAGAGAGAGCGAGACAAAGCGAGAAAACGACCGAGTAAATATATATATATATTTTGTCACGAAGATAATCACGTCAATATATAATTTGTGGGTGGCTCTGACCGAGTTCCATTTATTTTACCAACCTATGGCTTACACTAATGCGCATGTTGAGTCATTTATTAGTACAAGCAGTGAACAATTAGGAATATTCAGAAGTTAGTCAATATTATTGTCGCTTTGATCACGCCAAAAGTTGTACTGGACGCTATGCACATCTGATTGGCCGTACGGACAGCCCGAACTGTAAACGCTGCCAAGTGTCGGAGACTCTCCAACATCTGTTTTGCGACTGCCCTCTCTACTTATCACAGCGGAAGACGCTGGCTTCGACGCTAGCAGGCATTGGCAGGCGAACATTGTCTGAAAATAATAATTTGTTCGCAATGTGTGCCAATGTGTCCGCAATGTGGCACAGTAGCATCAATAGCTACCAGGGCTGCTCTGGACTACCTGAAGATCACCGGACTCGACGCAAGACATTAAGGAAAGCACTGTGTTAGTGTATATGTGCATCCCTTCTTCCTGTCCTCAACATCATCTTCCATCACTCTTTCTTTAACACGAAAATGTTTTATGCCGGGGTCCACCAAGACTTCACTGACGTATTTCCGTCACGGAAATATGTCAGCTTACACGTAGCTGACGTATTTCCGTCACGGAAATACGTCAGCTTACAATGTACACGAACATAATACAAAGAAAGAAACCAGAAGAAAAAGTTCCACAAACATGGAAAATTTGGAAATCGAACCCACGACCTCTCGGTCCGCGACGATAGATCGCCGAGCGTTTAACCCATTGCGCCACAAACGCATTTGCAGAGAGCTACACAGACGCGCCTTATATATCTAACACTCCTCCGTGTACCCGCGCTCTTGCTCGGGGCGGTGCCGCCGCCTACGAGCAGAAAAGAGAAGTACTGCATTATGACACTAACGCGCACCGACAGTGAACGCTTCGGTGGTCTCAGCACTACGACGCCTCGATGCCAGCATTCGAAGGGACGCTGGCATCAAGAAGCACTACCAACGCCACCTAGGTGGCGTTCACCGTACTCAGCACAGCGGAGCGTGGCCTCCGCAATTAGCTCTGAAAATGTTTCTGAAGTTGATCGCGGAGGCTGCAATTACGACGCGCTGTACGCGCTGATTTGACTCGGTGACGATTCAGTTACGTGCTTTGTCTTGCGCGTTGTATTAGTGTGTCAGTTACGTGCTTCGTCTTTCGCGTTGTGCTAGCGTGTGCAGCGTAGTGCAGCTTCCATATGCACGACGGTTGCTCATGGTCATCGACGTTGGTAGTCGTGATGGAGGAGACGTGCCACCAGGCGTCAGCGTGGGTGCATCAACGCCTAAGGGCGCTTTAGCCACAAAACACCAATAGACATTATATATCAATGTGCAATAAACATTACACTACTTCTGTGAAGACACGTTTCACTTTCGTGTTCTATACCGATTCCTATATAAGAGGGATCAACCACATTTTTTTTGTCCCCTTTCCTTTTCCCTATGTGCAGAGTAGCAGGCCAGAGCATGCTCGCTCAGGCCGACCTCTCTGCCTTTCTAATAAATTATATCTCTCTCTGTATTTGTAGGAGTGGTTTCTTATTTACTTATTTTTTTTTATTCGCAAGTATTCGTGTTTCCTTAATCTCTTTTGCCACAGCCTTCCCCCGCCTGCTTGCGTGTGTTCGCGAGCGTTGTTTTAAGGACGTTTTGTGTACTTTAATACGAACATTTCAATTTTGTGAACCGCCCAGGAACATTGTCGTTACATTTTTATGCTGCGTGTGTGTGTGTGTGTGTGTGTGTGTGTGTGTGTGTGTGTGTGTGTGTGTGTTTGTGTGTGTGTGTGTGTGTGTGTGCGCGTGTGTGTGTGTGTGTGTGTGTGCGTGTGTGTGTGTGTGTGTGTGTGTGTGTGTGTGTGTGTGTGTGTGTGTGTGTGTGTGTGTGTGTGTGTGTGTGTGTGTGTGTGTGTGTGTGTGTGTGTGTGTGTGCGTGCGTGTGTGTGTGTGTGTGTGTGTGTGCGTGTGTGTGTGTGCGTGTGTGTGTGCGCGTGCGTGCGTGCGTCTGTGTGTGTTGAAACTTTTACATCGGTTGGCGCACATCTTTGAATTAAGAGCAGGAGTAACAGGCGCCACCTACAGGTAAAAACATTTCCTTCAGCTCAGACAACACTAAATAATAAATAATAATAATAATAATAATAAAGAAACAGGCTCGTAAGCAGCGTCTGCGCATGATCATCACGCGATAATTACTCGCCCGCCGCACGCAACGTTGCACAGACGGGCACTTACTTCGCTAACCGCAACGTGCCATCATCTGAGCTGAAAGGCCGCTACCGAGCCTACGTGCCTACGCCATCATCACAGGAGCGGCGACGCTTGTCTAACGGCAGTGCGCGGGATTAGCGTTATACAGCCAGCGCAGTGATGGCGTGTTCTTAATAAGAGTCCTAATCGTGACGCCCACGTGTCACCTGGGCGTCAACCGTGAACATCGGACGACGAGGCGTCGCCCCCCCACGCACCACAGACCACTTTTCGCGCCGAACAGAAATTGCCGAGTCAAGCAAGGTAAGGCGAGCCGTTCATATATATGGCTTCGCATTGCGCGCTTTCTTTGGCGCCGACCGATGCTCTCAAGCCATGGGCCACCGCGGCTCATTTGATTCACTCACATGGCATTCAGCAACCATTCGAAACATTGTCGCTGCGTAATGATGTGTGCAGGCAGGCAGGTAGGCAATCAGACGAACGATTATTTTGGACAGAAACTTCGTTGGGTGAACTCGCGCTTGCGAAACAAAAGTACGACTCGGCAATGACAGTGGCGGTATTGTCAGTGCTGTCTACGACTGTTGAACCCAATGAGCCTGCGTAAGTTTGGCCGGTATATTTATGTAATACACGTCGCCGTAAGTTGCAAAATCGTCGATGGTACTTGCGTGGAATAGGCACGGTGCGCGCATAACCCATTTAGACGTGCCCGTCACTTTACCTGTGACGTAACACAAGTGACGTAATCTGGAACGATACGTGGGTCTCGCACTGAAACGTAAATATATATACATAACAATGATTTGTCAATGATACATATGCCAATGATATAGTATATCTCGGTGAAAACAATCAATGGCAAAAAAGCAAAACGACACACACGGGGCAACGTGTTTCTTCCTCTCACGCAAAAGTATGCACAGGATAACATGCATCGAACTTCAGTGACAGTAACTAAGTTCCTGTCATATTTGCAGGTGGCATACTCGGGGACGTTACTTGCCACTAAAACAAGTATATATATCTGGTTTGATTTGAACGTCTGAAAACTTATGTCGTTTTACCGGAAAGTGGGTGCTGACGCCAGGCGAAGTTGCTCACGCAGCCTATGTCTGATTTAGCATCGACCCCCCTTTTTTTAAATTTATTTTTATCGGGCTTCAAGACACAACTTCTCATAATGGTGTCGTCGGGAAAACCTCGCTAGATGACTCGTTCTTTCCTTTCACAAACGCTTCTTCTCGGCAGACGTGAGCAGAAGCATGTGATTCCCAAGAGATATCACCAGAAGCCCCAGGGATATGCGGATCATAGTTTGAGAATCACATGGATCGTATGGACCATAAACTTGGCAGACCATCAGATCACAATCATGATTTGCTTTTTTGTTTCCCCCGAACTAAAGAGAAAAGTGGAGGTAATCGCGCACTACCAATAGGTATATCGGGCATAAAGCCTATTACAAAATAAATGAAGAGGGGTTGCAATAGCAACACCATAGAAATTTGAAGAAATAAGCCAATTAAAAGAAAAAAAAAATGGGAAACATTGATACATGGAAGCATTGAACGGTGGCACTATCATGCAGCAGCACTACCGTCTGTTTCCGTGCATGCGCAGAACAGATAACCATCTCCATTCTGTCACGTGCAAGTGTGAGTTTGCTGACGCGCTTAGCGCTGTCACGGTAGATTTTGCTGTAGAGAGATTATCGAATAGGAAAGACTTCACATGTTTTCTGCCAAATATTATCGTTCGAAACGGTCGAGATCGAAGAAGCGGAGAATCAGTGCGTTTGTCTGTTGTATTTGGATACACCGTGGCAACAGCGTAACTTTCTATTTCTTTTATGCACTATAAGCTGCATCCACACGTCGTTGTAATATCCAAACAACGCGGCTTGTCTGTAGGTGAGCTGCCCTCCTGCACACTAACTAAACCACGCCTCTTGGATGGTTTTGCCCGTAGTGTCTTGGGCCGGCCTCATTCGATGTTCGAACTCTCATGACAACCAGGTCATTCAGAGTTGCAATCTGCACACCCGGTTACTTGAACTCGCCATGTTCAAGACACTGCGGCTGAAGTCACAGCCTTGATGGATGCATTACTGTATTATAATAATATAATGTAACATTATAATATAATATTTAATTAAAATAATATATATTATAGCAGACATTGATCATCTGGTTCGTCCACGGAGAAACCACGAGCTGCCCGGCGTTGATCGCGCGTTTTCCATAGTGTAGTTGTTTCTCCGATGCAAACTGTGAGGTTACTTATGCAGGATGAGCACTATTTTGCTCGGGTACGGCACAGAATACGCCAACAAGGTGGTTTTCTTTCCATTTTTTTCCTCCGGTTGGGGTGGTTAGTAGTTACAGATCGTTTGCATTGACGCCATCATGGCCGCCATCTTGGTGTACTAGCAGGTCGAGAAGCTGCGTGAACAAGAAGCGTGACAGCATGACAGGCACGTCATGCGCCGAGCGACAAATCGAAACCAGTGATAAACGGGCGAAAAACAGACACCTTTAGATAGCAGAACAATGTATGCGTGATAAGATGATACACTGGCTGACGTCATCGTGGCGGTGATGTTCAGATACCAGCACGGTAATTTCACGTGAAAACCACGTAAAGGCGAGTTTAGCCTGGCGATCGAGGTCGCCCATTGGCTCCGTCTGAAAGCGCCTCTCGCAACGTCACCGAGGCACGTCACCAGACGTCGGACGAAACCAGCGTCACTTGAAAATACAGAGAGGAGACGTGACACTTATTTGCGAGTTATGATGGAACCTTCTGGATCGACCAGCTTTTGCAAGCACGCACGCAGAAGATCTTCCTTCTGTGGACTCTCAGGAAACGGGTCCCTTTCAATATGCACGCGACCAATGAAAGGCTTCCATGTGTACTGCTACGATGTGCGAAGAACAAATGGGATTCCGGCGGCAGAGGACAGGCAATGAAGAAGCCAAGCGGCACGCCGTATGTGATGAGATTCTTTAAAAGTAGGAGCACAGCAATATAAAGCAGGCTGCTACGCAGAGGTCGATGACATCAGCAGTTCGCTCACACGATGCTGAAGTCACCGTGCACACTCTTGCCAAACGCTGAAATAACGTGATCGGGACGCCATTACGAAGATAACTCTTGAGTGTAGCGTGTAAAGGCAGCGCAGCGCTATTATGCAACGTCATTTCCACGGCCCTCCGCGTAAGCGGATCACCACTCTCGGCATTCGAGATGGAGTCAGAATGAGAGAATGCTACGAATTCGCAGAAGTGAAATATTGCACAATGTACGCTGACCGGCAAATCTTATTCAGCGACACAAAGCTTCGCTTGCGTCCCGGCGAAATTTTGTTGCTTGCACCTCGGCTTACTTCTTTTAAAGCTGGTTAAGGGCGACACCTGTAGAGACAGTTCGTAGAAAAAGATGTCAGAAAATGACAACGAGGAAACTCACAAGACTTATTCACAATCGTGCAAGCTATGAACCATTGAAATATTTGGAAGAAAAAAAAAGGAGAACGCTACGGGGGCCCCAAATACCAATGAGCGACGTGCCAGGGGTCGTCAACGATGGTCGAGCTCTGGGGTCTGGGCATGGGCCTTGACCTTGTCCTGGAGGTGACGTTGGCGCCACCGAAAGGTGCTCACCGTCTGCCGCCCGCCCACGTTCCTCTGAAAAGCGAAGATGTGCGTCTCGCCATCCGGACACCACCTCCTATTACCTCCACCTCCGACCACCACCGACCGTCACTTTATTATCCGACCACCACCTCCGACACCACCTATTATATGGCCGTGCAATCCCCCTCGCGCACCGGAGGCTGTTCACAAAACACTGTGGGACTTCATCGGGCAGTTTATCCTCGCCACTAAGCTGCTCTACGTGACCTAACAGTGGCGATGTGCGGGGCCGGGTGACAAACCCTCTTGAGGAAGTCGCCCCCCGAGCCAAGCTATGGATATTTTTTACTTTAGTCGCTCTGTTGCAAATATGTAAATTGTTCTCATTTACTCTATTCTCTTTCCCTGTCCTTTTACTCGCTCCGCCACAACTGACCTCGGTACAAGTGTCAGCAGACTGTGCTAGACAGTTACTGCAGTCAGTAGCAATTTTCACTTCCCCTTCCTTTTCCTTTATTTATCTAGGTACAGCTGAACGCTTGCGCAGCCTGAGCGCTTTATCTTGAAGGTAATCTGCGGCAGGTGCAAAGTTTGGCCGAGCCGATATATCCGGTGGCTTCATATGCGCTGTCTTGCCGGGGACCTAGTGTTGGAGTTCGCGTAATCACAAATTTCAAAGACGCGTTGAAGCGATAGGCAACGCGATGCGTTCTCTCACGGCTACCGGCGCTCTTCATCACGCCAGCGTTGTGACAACGAGGGTTCGCGGTCATCAAGTGAGATGTCTTTATGTTTGCCTGTGCACGCGTGAAACCACACTTGGCATTTTAATTAGTAAGTGAACCCTTACCGCACCTTATGCGGACAATAAAACTACGAACCTTACTTGGTGTAGTCGTCCGATACGTTGCTATCGCTTTCAATGCTTTCCCTTTCGGGCGAAACTGCGACCTTTTTTTTTTTTTTTCCTAGCTCATTGTCCCGTAAACTTTTGTGGCTGACTGTACATTTCAGAGCAGGCATCTAGTGCTCTAATACATTGGAGCGCGTACTAACAAGGGTATTCACGTCACGCGTGCAATCTGACAAAACCCGCATTCTCGCCATTGAAGTCGCGACAACTATTACGAAGCTTTGCATACTGAAGGCACCTCATGCGCGAGTGCGACAATACGCTATAACAGCGACATCTCGGTAAAGCCATCTTCGGCAAAACGTACCAAAAAAATTTAAAAAAAACAAGGTGCGTGGCAATACCTCTTGGGGAACGCGGTGCGGCCTGTATACCACCGCGAACCGACCATTTTTGCTCTCTCCAGCTATTAGCTCTTCCCAAACAGCTATTAGCTGCACCGGGAGGTACAAGTCCGGACGGCCCAAAGGAATCCTGCAGGTAATGGATCTCTAATGGCATGCAGCAGTCGGTTACTCAGTCGGTCTGTCCAGCGCTAGCGGTCCTCTGCGCCCCTCTTCGTTTGCTCATCGATTTCGGTTAATGGCGAAGCGGCGCTCACCGAACAAAGCAGCGACACGTGCGTCGGTTGTTCGTACGCGTAAATAGCATGCGGCTCGTGCTAGCACGAATGACACGAGACAACCTGTCAGACACCATGCACAGTGTCTTAGTCAAATATTAGGAGGCGAATGAATCGAGTGCGTTTAGCGTCCCGGGTAACCTACACGCAGTGCCGTGCAACGATGCAAACGGACTACGTAATGTAGGACTGCGGTTTGATTTTGACCACCTCGTGTTTTGACGCACCCTCCACCACCGAAATGCAGTAGTCGCGGAAGGGAACCAAATCCGCGACCTCCTGCGCAGCAGCAGAAAGCCTATACGCACTGAATCTGCTCAGGTGAAAGCTCAGGAGGATTTTTATTATCGCGATATCAATTATATGGACACTCCGGGCGCATTCCCGGCGTCGTCGACGTCGTCGCCGTGGTATTCCGTATAAAGTGAAAGTGCGATAACATCGTGGCTGTGTATGCTGTGGGTGCGAGTGAAAGCGTGCAAGGGTGAGCCGAGGATGGTGGCTCGATCTCGCGCGCGCATGGGAGGAAAGCGGGGAGTACGCGCGCCGTCTTCCATAGCGCGCAAGTCACCGGGGGCCGTATCTGCGTGGGCCCTATCTTGAAAGCGATCTGCGATTGGGGACAGGGTCTAGGTGAGCCGAGGGCTGCATAGCTTCATGCGCGCTGTGTTCTAGCCGCTTAGTTTGCTTTAAAGCGAGTGGCAGCACGAAGGTTGATTCGCTCGCTGCTGCCGCCACGCTTCCTCACGCCAGCGTTTTTACAGAGAGTGTATGTGGTTAACCAGTGATATGTGTGCACGTTTGCCTGTGCACGCGTGACACCATGCTTGTTAGTTTAGTTGGTAAGCAAATGTTTACAAGTTTAAAAGGCCGATAAAATCTATCATCCTTACTTCGCATAGCTGTCTAATAGCGTAATTTGCTATCGCAATCGATGCTTGGCCTTTCGGGCGATACTGCGACCTTTTTGTTTATTATTTATTTGTGTAGTTATATATTCGGAACAGGAACTACAGAACGGCGGATATAATATTGCTACCAAGTTACCACAACAGAGAGAGACATTCTGCCTGGGACAGACGACAAAGGAGACGGTTCTGTATGGTGCTGCTGGCTGTCCACCATCTTGGCTACTGTGTCTCTCATGCAGAGTAAATACAGTATAAATAGTCCCACCTTGTGTCGTTTTACGTAACGTCTTTGTGGTTTAGGTGCTGGTTGTTCCCTGTATCCATCACGGAGCTCCGCAACGGCCACGTCATCACGCTTCCGACCATGTCAGTCGGTGCAGGCACATCGTCTTCACCCGCTGCCCCTCCCGTGGCTCCCACCTACATCGTTCTGCCTCCTGCTCGTGATCCTGGCGTTTTTTTCCGGCCAGGATGGCGTTCGACGTCGACAAATGGCTCAACCTTTACGAACGGATCAGTGCCAGCTACAGGTGGGACCCGACCCTTATGTTCGCCAACGTGCTTATTTACCTCGATGGCGCACCGCGGGTGTGGTTCGAGACGCACGATCGAGGCGGACATTACAAGCTGGGACTCTTTCAAAGAGAAGATCCGCGACCTTTTCGGTGACAGCACTGGTCGGCAGCTTGCTGCGCGGAAGGAACTTGCGACTCGTGCACAGACATCCACCGAGTCATACGTCTCTTACATTCAGGACGTTATCGCTCTTTGCCGCCAGGTTGACGAGCACATGCCTGAGTCCGAGAGGCTTTCTCATGATGCCATCGCTCGTGCCGATCAAGCGCGTCAGATCGCCCGATGTAGGCTGTCGGCCTCGCAAGCGACCCAGAAGCGCCTCTATGACAGCCGACATAACGACGTTCGCTTCTCATCCGGTGCCTTATTTCTCCGGTGGTGTCCATTCCGCCGTGCTGGCTTGTCCGAGAAATTGTGATCTCGGTACACGGGTCCTTACCGAATCGTCCACCAGGTCACGGACGTCACCCTACGACATTGTTCCCGTCCGTCACTCCGACTTTGCCACCTGCCATTGCTCCAAGTGACATAGTTCATGTCAGCAGACTGAAAGCATACCACCCTCCTTCTAACGACAATGTTTGAAAGGCACCGAGACGGCGCTTCTACCACCGGGGGTAATGCTACGAAGTTACCACAACAGAGAGAGACATTCTGCCTGGGGCAGACGACAAAGAAGACGGTTCTGTGTGGTGCTGGTGGCTGTCCACCATCTTGGCTACTGTGTCTCTCATGCAGTGTATATACAGTGTAAATAGTTCTGCCTTATGTCGTTTTACGTAACAGTATACTTAAAGAAAGCTCGAACCTAGCGCGACAAAGAGCATTATTTGGTGAATAAGAAATAACTTAGGAGGGAAAAACCACGGCGAAGAAAAAGAAATACTAATTGTTGATGGTGCAAAAGTTGGCATGTGCAGTAACCTGACTCAAACGCATCATGGAATTATATTTGCAGTTATGCTGTTGGTGCACAGAAAGTATAGTCATTTGCGATGTGAATATTTATAGCTGGGAAACGAAGAGCTTGCTTTACGACATGAGAAGATGCCTTTGCTCAAGTGCGGAACGACTATGTGTTCCCGGATGGATCACGGGAACTGAGTGGGTATGCGTCAGGCGTATTCTATTCATTTCATTGGAAAAAAGAAAAGAAGAAAAAAAGAAAACCCGCACAAGTCGAAGAAGATGATGGCATATGGAAGCAATAGACAATTATGAAAAAACACGGGCAGGGAAGCAGTAGGAAGAATACTGATCACTGTCAAAAAGTAGCAAGTTAATTAATTAAATCAAAGTCTGAGCTTTTGCGTGCCAGAACCACTATCTGACCATGAGGCGTGCCTTAGAAACAAATCAAGTTGGTTCAAATTTTTTTTCTTTTTATTGAAAATGGCGGAAAAATGCAACAGGAAGGTTTTTCGAGCGCATGCCTTTACGGCAAGAAAATAGGAGGGCACTGCAGTTAGCAAAACTATTCAATAAAAATTATGTTTGAAAAGAAAAAAAAAGTAAGTCGTTTTGCCCCAACCCCCGGGGGCATAATTAGCCAAGCAGGCGGTGCAAAATGAGCCAACCTGTGCGAAAATAACAAAGTCCTCTACTTGCAAGCGAAACACTTGTAGCACACTCAGGAGATCTGCACGGACGAGTGGTGCACTGAATCCACACAGAGCCCGATATTGTCTTGCTCCATAACTTCTTGCAAACTAAGCATCGCCATTTCCCATTGCGGCGAGCGTCATTCCTGGTAGAAGCTTTTTTTTTTTTTTCCATCGTGTCAGGCACTGTGTGTACTCTTACTCCTTCGCTTTCTTGAGCCTTCCTCTTCAACTGCTGTTTTCTTAAAGGGGAAGGGCAGAGGGCGGGGGGGGGGGGGGGGTGAGGGTGTCGTGGAACTCCTGGGCAGACCAGTCCTTTACTTTCAAGTGTGGCAGCGCGCAATTCCACGACTTGACAAGCAGCTCACAAGTTGTTGTGTCGTGTGCGACCTCCATTTCCACGACAGTGACGTGCTGAGAGGGTTTGTGCACAACATAAACGGGGATGTTGTCATGATTTCGCGTGACAAATGGGTTCTCAAGGACGTCGCTGCTCCACGTTGGTTCCCCAACTGCCCTCAATACCTGTCCAAACCCACGCGGAAACTCAAGCAACCTGCTGTACGGACGGCGCTTTCCCCCCAAGCGGCGTAAGAAAACAAGAAGAAAAAAAAAAACAAGGTGATGGTGATCATACAAACACGCAAGCCAGCCTGCGCGATAAGGATTCCCCTGTTTGTAGAGCTATCTCGTCATTGTACATAGCAAATACAGGCCAGATCATAAGAAGCCAACAAATAATGACACCAAGGACAACATAGGGGAAATTACTTGTACTTACTAATTGAAATAAAGAAATGATAAATTAATGAAAATGGATGAAAAAACGACTGGCCGCAGGTGGGGAACGAACTCACGTCTTCGCATTACGTCGCCTCCGACCGCACAAATTGCGACGTCATACTGCCCTTTGTAACCTACGCGTACAACACCGCTATCTCAGAGCACCGCCGGCTTTTCACCCTTTTTCTTACTGTACGGTCGGCACCCGTCACACACGATCGACACAATTCAACCATACCGGCCGGATGCATCTGAATGTGCGCCCATTTCAACCACGGCAAGACATGCTGCAGAGTGCCGCGATCTCGCACGGACCTTTCCCTCCAATGACCGAGAGCGCCAGATGAGCACTCGCAGTGACACCACTTCTGCGCCCACCTTCCCTCCTGGAGCACTTGTGTGGCTCTCGGTTGCTGCACCTGGTCTATCTCCAAAACAACTGCCCAAGTAGGAAGGGCCCTACCGTATCGTCGAACGCGCATCCCCCGTCAACTATACGTGGTCGAACCAGTTGAACCGCCTTCGGACATGCGCCGTCGGGGACGAGCGTCTGAAGCCGTACTATCAACCACTCATTTAGTGAGGAGCTGTTAGGTCGCAGGACGGCTCCCTTTTCGTTCCCGGGGATAATTGTACGAAGAAGAGGAACGCCATTGTGGGTCATATTCTCTAGCTGCTCTGGCGGTCGGCCCAACCACTGTTAACTAACAAACAACTTTACTACACACACACACACACACACACACACACACACACACACACACACACACACACACACACACACACATATATATATATATATATATATATATATATATATATACAATCTGCAATGATTAAAACATAAAAGTTATCGTGCGTACCTCACTGTAAAATACAATAATTTCTTCACAAGGCTTTATTTCTTTTTTCTTATTTTTTTTGCCAGCAATCCGCAATTGTTGCTTCTCCCGCCGCATTTCACCGCCTCCACGTTGCAGGTCATCTGCGGCAGTGAAAGCTGGCGGCGTTGTGCAGCATCGCTGCCTGCGTGGGAGCCCCGAAGCGACCGTATGACCATGGAGTCTGTGATAATGCCCGGTGTTGAATCGTCGTAATAACTGATAACAAACAGACCCTTAGTACTTGTGAAGAGTCTGAGAAGTTGCTTGTATACAGCTTCACTTTGAGGTATCAATTGTTCTCAGTGGCATCGTCGTATGGGGTCGCTACCCAGGTACCATTCCCAAAGCCGGCAAGAAGCCCGCGATCGACGCCCTGCGTCCCATCTCGCTGACTTCGTGCCTCGGCAAGCTGTACGAGAGGGTCATCGGAGCCCGCCTCCAACATTACATAGAGGACGGTGACCTCTTCCAGCACACCATGCTTGGCTTCAGGCCGGGACTTTCTGCGCAAGATGCTTTCCTAATCCTGAGGGAAGAAGTTCTCAGGGGCATCCCGAAGGGAGGAGAACACCTCCTGCTCGCACTCGACCTGAAAGGGGACCTTCGATAACAATTCTCACGAGTCAATTCTCAAGGGACTGAACGACATCAGCTGCGGAGAGCGCATCTTTAATTACGTCAAATCGTTCCTGACGGGCCGGATGGACACCATCGGAATAGGCCAGACTCGATCGGATAAGATTGACGTGCCGAACAAAGGAACGCCGCAAGGGGCGATAGTCTCCCCGATTCTCTTCAACGTCGTGATGCTAGCGCTCACCAAAGAACTGCGGTAGATCCCGGACCTAGGTTACGCCCTGTACGCATACGACATCATGCTCTGGGCCACCGAGGGCTCCCTCGCGCGAAGAGAAGCGACCCTTCAGGAAGCCGTGACGGCCATGGAGAGATTTGCGGCAGCGAGCGGGATGCGTTGCTCGCCCGAGAAGTCCGAGGTGATCCGGGTGCGCGGAGGAGGAATGTACAAGTCCCCCGGCCCTATCGACCTCTATCTAGCGGGCCAGAAGATCACGGAAAGCAATAAGACTTGGATTCTGAATTTCGGATCCAGAGCAACCTGAAAGCCTCCCACACCATCCAAACTGTAATGTCCGCCACCAACCAGATCTCGGGGATTAACAAACAAAAAAACACCGCCCAAGCACTTCATACAGATGGTTAACCAGCGAAGAAATGTGCGGCCCCGGTGTTTTGCAGTGGGTTAATCCCGACGCTGTATTTAAGCGTTTCTCAATTATTGGTTACATGTGTGTGTTTCTAGTGAAACGCATGCGTCAATAGCGGGCGGATGCTGCTAACCACGATGCCGAGCTAACTCCAGATATCAAACGCATGCGACAACGGCGAGCCCAGGAGACGGCGTTGCGGGCAGAGCAGGTATATCAGCGGTGAGCACTGTTAGGGTGAACACCTCATTAGTATTCAAGTTGGCATAACTTCAACATACCTTCTACTTAAGGGGGGAAATGTGCCGAATGCGACGCCTAATGATGGTGCCAATAAAACAAATAATAGTTTTCTTTATTTTGTGCTAGACATTAACTGCTATAGGCTCGTGAATAGTAATGAGATGGTCACCCTAACAGTGCTCACCACTGTACGACGCAGAGAACGACGTCACTAACAGCGCTGCCAATGGCGCGCGTGCTTGGGTGTGGTGTAGAGAACGACGTAACTGACGGCGCAGCCAATGGAGACGTTTAGCGAAACATCGGGCGAACGGTATTTCATTTCACCTAGCCATATACAACTTTCGCTGTAATAACAATAAGCCGCAAGGGCATGCGAGAAGAGGACACGCTCCACCTTGTCAAGGCCCTGGTGATCAGCAGAGTAATGCATAGCATACCGTATCACTACCACTCGCTAAACAAACGCGACCAAGAACAAGTCGATGCCATCATCAGAGGCGTGTACAAAGCGGCCCTGGGTCTCCTTGTCACCACCTCAAACGAGAAGTTAGCGGCTCTTGGGATCCACAAAACCCTCGCTGAGCTGACGGACGTGGTTATGGATTCGCAAAAAGCCATTCTACAGAACACGGCGGCGGGCAGAGCCATTCTCCACCGGACTGCAACAGCAACGGAGCTCCGTGCCCTCGATGGGCAACGATCACTCCCGCCCGAGGTCAGAAGCAAGATCAAGGCAAACCCCACCTCGAAGCACATAAGTCATGAACTCCACGAAGGACGCCGCAAGGCTTTTGTCGACAGACAGCGCCGGCAATTCAAGGGTGACCACGTACGTAACGTACGTGGACGTGGCGGTGTACCCTTAAGAGGGCCTCTTCGCGGTAGCCGCCGTAAACGGGAGAGACAACTCCTTGACCCTTGCTGCCTCCGTCAGGGCAGAGACCCCAGCTGCGGCTGAAACCATAGCCGCGGCGCTAGTAATAAAGCATCAAGACAGGGTGGGCAGGGTAGCTCATGTCGCTACCGACTCGCAACATGCCTGCCGTAACTTTACCAACGAACGAACACCGCTGCTGGCGGCTCAGATTCTTGTCCCAAGGCTGTAAGAATTCCATCAAATCACGTGGACGCCGGGCCCCGCGAGACTGGAGGGGAACGAAAGGACGAACGGCCTTAGCTCGAGCGTTAATCAACCGAGCGTGGCAAAACCAATCGTCCCATCATTCCACACGCTTTACCTTCGTGCCCCTGCCATCCAATTACTGCGACCGCCTCGAGATCCAGCGGCTCAACCGCAGGATTTATCCTCCCCCTCACAAAATGTTCAGCACTGAAGAGGCAGTAGCTCTCAGACTTCTTCAGGCTAACACATTCCAAAACCTACACAGAGAGAGAGAGAGAAATAACTTTATTTTGTCCAAAATGTTGTTAGAGGAGGGGGTAATGACTAGAAGCCTCCCCCGTCCCCCCTTTAGACGGCGGCCGGCAGCCCCTGAGCCGCGGCGGCGTCTTCAGCCATTTGGACTACTCTCGCTTGAACATCTGGGTCCGAGCTGAGCAACACGGCCTCCCATTGCTCCTTATTTCTTATTATTAAACTGGGTTGTTGTGGTTTTGAACAGTTATTGTTATATTGTTTCTTTGGGCATGCCCAGATTATGTGTTGAAGATCTGCTCGGTTGTTACAATGCTTACATATGTCTGTGTATACATCTGGGTGATAGTGACTGAAGGCAATGGGGTTGGGAAAAGTGTTTGTTTGTATTAGCCGCCAAGCCACTGATTGCCACTTGTTTAATGAACAATGTGCTGCCGGATATCTAGCCCTGGCTAGTCTGTAATGATCAATGATTTCCCTAAAGGAAACCAGCCTATCTCTGCCCGACCGGCGGATTGCGAATGCGTCCGTGTTGGTGTTGGTGACGTCGTCTCGGTCTGCGAAACCTCGAGCCGCGTCATGCGCATTCACGTTGCCTGGCAGGCCAGAGTGGGCTGGTGCCCAGATGATTTGTATTCCCCTTGCTCGGTCTCCGTGGAAACCAGCCTGGAGGATTTTTTGCGCCTTTGGCGAGATGCGTCCTTTAGCGTAATTTAATATGGCGGTCTTGGAATCACTTATTACAATTTTATATTTGGGAGAAGATGTCATTGCTAGTGCAATGGCGACCTCTTCGCCTACCTCTGGCGTTGTTGTTAGGATTGTGGCTGACGCAATTGCATGTCCTCGATTATTGACTACTGCCACTGCCATGGCATCTTGATGTTCGTAGTCGGCTGCGTCTACATAGAGCACATCTTTAGAATTACCAAACCTGCTTCCTAATGCTTTGGCTCTTTCTTTTCTTCGTTCTTCGTTGTGCGAAGGATGCATGTGTTTGGGTAACGGGGGTATATATAGGTGTCTCCTAATGTCCGCAGGTATATCTGTTTTGATGTCAGTTCTGGGTTCATAGTTGATGTTCAGTGATTCCAGAATATGTCTTCCAGTTTGACTTTTGGAGAGCCTCTCCATCTGGGCAGTTCTGTGAGCTTCTATCAATTCTTCTATGGTGTTATGGAGCCCCAGCGCTTCAAAACGTTCATTCGAAGTGGAGACCGGGATCCCCAGAGCTTGCTTGTAGGTTTTCCTGATCATGACGTTGATTCTTTTCTTTTCTTCAGTTTTAAGGTCTAAGAATGGCGCTACGTAGACGATCCGGCTGAGAACAAAGGTTTGAATTAGTCTGATCAAGCTATTTTCTTTCATACCGTGATGTTTGTTTGCTATGCGCGAAATAAGACGCGTTGTCTGATATGTATTGCTTTCTAACTGTCTGATGGTTTCAATATTGTAGCCGTTGTTCTGAATCCGCATACCGAGGATCTTTATACTTGTAACCAGCGGTATGGGTTGTCCTTGGTTTGCGAAGAGCTGTATATTGGGGACTTCGGTTTTCTTTTTCCCTCTTGACGTTGGCTGGTATAGCAGGAGCTCGGATTTCTGCGGGGAGCATCCCAGACCTCTCGACCCAACGTATGCTTCTACCGCATCAATCGCCTTTTGCAGTGTGTCCTGAATATGACCATCACTGCCTCCCGCTATCCATAGCGTAATATCATCGGCGTATAGGCTATGATTTAGATCTTCAATGTTATTAAGTATTTCTGGGAGGCCTATCATGGCGACATTGAAGAGACAAGGCGAGAGGACAGAGCCTTGCGGCGTACCTCTGCTTCCCATCTCTAGTTCGTCCGACGCCACTCCTCCTATTGTTAAAATTGCTCTTCTGTCAGATAGAAAGTCTTTGATGTATTCGTACGTCTTACGCCCAACTCCTAATTTTTCTAGGTTTTCCAATATTGCTTCATGTTTCACATTGTCAAAGGCCTTGGTTAGGTCTAGTCCCAGTATGGCCCTGGTATCCATCCGGGAGCAGCCGTTTCCGTCTATTATTTGGTGCTTAATTCTCAGCATTATGTCTTGCGTCGATAATTTCGGGCGGAAGCCCACCATTGTGTGTGGAAAGGCTTCTCTGTTTTCCATGTATCTGTTTAATCTGTCGAGGACCACGTGTTCCATCAATTTCCCAATGCACGAGGTCAGCGAGATTGGTCTGAGGTTGTCAAGCTGTAGTTTTTTGCCTGGCTTCGGGATCATTACGATTTTTGCTGTTTTCCACTGTTTCGGAATTTTGCCTCTTTCCCAGCAGATGGTCATGTATTTTGTGAGAGCTTCAATAGACTGATCGTCCAGGTTACGAAGCATCTTGTTGGTAACTCCGTCTGGGCCCGGAGCAGATTTTGTGCGGAGATTTTGAATAGCCCCTCGTACCTCTGCCACGGTAAAAGGACGATCGAGTGCTTCGTTATATGCCCCTGCGTATGCCTTTAGATTTTCTTTGGGATTGGATCCTATGTATTTGTCTTGGATTTCTTTAATTAACTCCTTGTCCGTACCAGGGTAATTATGGATTATCTTGCTTAGATTGTGCTTTTGCGTCGTCTTGCTCTTATCTGGATCAATTAGATGTCTAAGAACATTCCATGTTTTGGCGAGACCAATCTGTAGATCCATTTCTTCGCACGTGCTGTACCAGTTTTGTCTGGTTAGTTGGTGCGCGTAATTTTCTATGTCCTGATTTAGCCTTGCAATGCGTCTTCGTAGGTTACGATTTAGCTTTTGTTTGCTCAATCGTCTTTGCAGGCCTTGTTTCGCTTCCCACATGTGTAGGAGCTTCGCGTCGGCTTGCTTTATCTCTGCTTCCTCTGGTATGGTCTTAGTTGCCTGGTCGACACATTTGTGCAGCTGTTCAACCCAGGATTCAATGTCTTCAATGTCCTTTGGGTTGCTGCTGTTTTCTTCGGATTCGCGTTCAGCCGTTCTTATTTTCCTGAATTCATCCCATTCGGTGATTCTAATTTGGTTGCCTTCTCTGGGCTTGGTTGTTCCTGCAACTAGTGTGGTGGCCACTATGTAGTGGTCACTTCCTAGGTTTTCCTGTAGATTTAGCCATCCCGCATCAGCTTTAGCATTTTTTACAAATGTCAAATCTGGCGTTGTGTCCGTACACACGCTGTTCCCCAGCCTGGTGGGATGTGCTGTGTCGGTAATCAGAGTAAGACCCTCTCGCTGAACGTCCTGCCATAGACGTCTTCCCTTCACCGTTTCCAACTTGTAGCCCCAGGCGGGGTGGCGCGCATTGAAATCTCCTGTTATTATTAAAGTGTGCTTTTTTGCTATATCTAGCGCCTTCCGGAAAAGATTCGCGAAGCTATGTTTTTTCTTAGGATTGCTGTATACGTTTAGTACGAAGAGACTGTTCTTGTTTCTGTTTTTTGCCGATATAATTTCAACGAAAACGTGGTCGATGTATTCTGTGCCTATATCATGTCGGATGACCGGCAGATTGCGTCGGACCAGTGTCGCAACCACAGGCTTGTTGTTACTTCCATCCATATTGGCCAGGTCTCCTTGACAGAATGTTTTATATCCCGATAATTTGGCAGTGCATCCGGTTTCTTGCAGGCAGATTGCGTCAGGCACTGGCCCCATAACTTTATTATCTACAAACTGTTGCAGGTTTCCTCGTTTCCTACGAAACCCGCGACAGTTCCATTGCCATATTGTATAAGTGTTATTAGTAGCCATGGTGACGTTATTGGCTATCCTTTGTAGCCCTGTTTACGTCAGCTGCGGTTGGCCTAGAGTACGGTTTTTGGGTCTTAATGGGACCGACTTGTCCCCCCATGCCTTCCGTATGCGTAGCATTTTCTAATACAGCAAGTCTGGCATTAATATTTCCCATGTATTTGGCCATCATTCTTTCTATGCTTGCATTTATCCCTTCACTAATGGAGCTACTAAGAATTTCTAGTTTGCGATCCGTCTCCTCACTAAGCAATTGTAACTTTTCATTAAGAAACTTTTCGTCTATGTACTGTGGTTGTGGCGGCTTGGCTACTACTTGTTCTTTCTGTGTTATTTCGGCAGTAGCCCTCCTTTTCATGGGAGGGGATGCGGAATCTTGGTTAGCGTTAGCTACAGGCCTCTTCTCTTGACTTTCTTGAATCTGTGTGGTATCCATCTTATTGTTGTCATCTATCTGCTTCTTGTTTCTAAGCTTGGTGATCTCTTCCTTAAGTAATTTGTTTTCTTCTAACGAAAGATGTAAAAGCTTTTTAAGTTTGCCCAATTCTGCTTGTACCTCGGCTAGTGCATCGTTTTGCGTATGCTGTGTGGAGCTCTGGGAGACCGTGTTTGCCCAGCTCACCTTATTTGGTTGGTCTTCTCCATGAGGCGCCTCGGTTGTCCCGTTCCTTGATTGGGACTTGGACCTGGATCTTGACCTGGATCTTGACCCGGATCTGGACCTGGACTGCTGTCTCCACGGTGATCTCGACGCCCGTGTGCTGGCAGGGGTTCCGTCGCAGCTCGGCCCTTTGAGGTCGGAGGTCGTTTTCTTGTTGCTGTCGTTTTGTGCTTTTTGCGCGCTGTCCGAAATGGGTAGGCGGGGGAAGGATTCCGATCGTTCCCTTACTGTCTTTAATATGCCTGGATTGTTGAATTTTCCCTCGGCGAGGCGTTCTTGTGCTTTCTTCTTCTCGAGTTGCCGTTTCTTCAAGAGAAATGGGACCTGGTAGCGCTGGCTGCATCCCTTGTCTCCTGTACGGTGGTCCTTACTACATAGGGCGCACTTGGGGTCACAGCTATGGCTCTCCGGCGGATTCTTGTATCCGCAGTCCGTGCATATTTTGTTTTCCGGCGCCGGGCAGACGTCAGATCTGTGACCTAGTCTGCCACATGCTCCGCAGATCTCGTTTTTCTTTTTGTGCAGGTAGCACCTGTATTCGGTACCCCTGTAATAGACGAAGTACGGGACTTCTTCATCTTTGAAGACTATTACTACGGATGTGGTCTTGCCCATTCTTCGTGCTTGCAATATTGTCGGGTTCCGTATATTTACCAGGCTCTTGGTGATGTCTTCTTCGCTTTCTGCTTCTGGGATGTTATGTATCACTCCTTTCGCAGTGTCTTCAGGTGACGTTGCGTATGCCATTATTTCGTACCTCTTTCCTTGGATGACGATTGCTTTTATGCCGTTGTATCTTTTAGCGCGTGCCATGTCTGGCGTGCTGATAATTATTATGTTCTTGAAGTTGTTGGTGCGTAGCGTGTCTATGATGGCGTCGTTGACGTGGATCCCGGCTGCGTTCAGGATGCTGTCCCTTAGAGATACGTGACTTGTTTTGGAGACGTTCAGTCCTTCCTTGGGTCGTAAAATAATTTTGATGTCGTCTTTTGGTAATTCTGGCAGCCGCGGTGCTTGTGGTTGCTTGCGATGGCGTGGCCGACCGCGTGCGGCTTCCCTCTGTTCTGCGTCCTGGTTCCTGTTCTTGTTGTCTTTTCTAGCCTCGACGTTGAGGTCCTCCAGAATCTTGGCTCTTCTTTGACGGTGGCTTTCCATCCATCCAGCATCAGCCTTAAAATCTTCAGGCGAAATGATTTCGCCTTCTACCACCACCTCCATGCTCATGATGTGCCTTGCGTTGTTTTGCTGCTCTGTCGTGGGAGCTGGCTCTTCGAGCGCAGCTGGTGCGGGCTTTCAAGCTCCTCGTGGCGCGCGGCCTCACCTGCTAACGTGGCCGCCGCCGCTCGCCGATGGCACTCCTGCTGTTCCGTTCGATCCAGAAAATCGGCTGTAGAATTCTTCCTGATGACCCGATTTCCAGAAAAGTTGTATCCGCAGGTTCCTTGCACCGTTAAACACACTCATAGCTAAACATCGTTGCGATATCCTTGGAATTCCGCCAGAGATAGAAGAAAATTACGGAGCCCTTATGAGGTACCACCGCTCCGCGCGTTCGTCGTCTTCTTCCAAAAACCTACACAGATGCAGCAAAATGTACCCACAAACATATCGCGGCATCTGCCCCTGGTACGGCGACACACGCCCTAGACTCTTCCACATCTCGTGGGGGTGTGGGGGTAAACCTCCACACTTAAAGACGCCTATCACGTCATTTGAGCGATGGGAGGTACAGAAGACCGGCGATATCCTGGCGGGACAAGAAGCTCTCGTCCAGCGAGTTCGTCGACCAGCCATGACTAGTGGAGTCCTGGAATGAGGACACCATCCACTCGACCTCAAGAGCAACGACCCCAAATAACTGTTTTCTCCTCCCCCCCTCTCTCTCTCTCTCAGTGGCATACATCTGCGAAATATTTTAGGGGCGAAGCACCTTAGGGCCGAGCCTTGTCCCTCCCTCGTCGCCCGTCGTCCGTAGCTCTGGTTTGCAAGGAGTCCGCTAGGGGCGCTGCGGTGCACAAGGGCGTTCGTTCCCGACGCGCTCTCTCTTTCTCTCTCGTTCCCGATGCGCGCTCTCTTTCTCTCTCGTGCGTAGTTCTGGTTTGCATGGAGTCCGCTAGGGGCGCTGCGGTGCACAAAGGCGTTCGTTCCCGACGCGCTCTCTTTCTCTCTTCAGCCATAGATGATAACGGTCGCTTCTGATAACGGCGCGCCCGCTATGGATGAAAAGGCGAGAGTGGCGGCTCAACTGCAAGCGGAGTCAAGGGCTCGCAAAGCTGCTGCCGCACGGCGACGCAGACAACAAGCGGACCCGGAGTCTAGGGCGCGGGAAGCTGCCGCAAAACGGCAACGTCGGCAAGCGTACCCGGAGCTGAGGGCTCTCAAAGCTGCAGCAGTACGGGAACGCCGGCAAGCGGACCAGGAGCTGAGGGCTTGCGAAGTTCGCGCTTGAACCGAGCATCGGCGCCACCAACCTCAGGTAGAGAACGTTTCAGGCGTTTTGCCGCCGCTTCCCGCGCTCTCGCCGCCTCTGGGTCCGCTTGCCGGGGTCGCCGTGCTGCTGCACTGATCACAAGGCAATATGTGGGGGATTCACGGTTACCCGAATGATCTCCCGGTGCTTCGCCCACTCATCATCATTCACTTCGTGGATATGCGGTGATTTTTGTTTGTTTAGGCATTTCCGCGTTCGGGGGATCCGCACTGTCCTGGTTCACCAACTACCGTAGCGCAAACACGGGTGAAGGCGAGCAGGTGTTTGCCTTTCGCATATTAACAAGGAAGTAGAATTACATACCACACACGGAAAGGGATGCTTATTTCTAAACATTGTGTGCACACAGATTCGCTATTGCAGTAGAAGTATGTGCAGATTGCCGATGGAGCCGGGGAAAAATTAAATTCTGGGGTCTTACGTGCTAAAACCACGATTTGATTGTGAGGCACTTCGTAGTGGGGGACTCCGGCTTAATTTTCACCACCTGGAGTTCTTTAACGTGCGCAATGGTCAAGAGCGTCCGCGACTTCATGGAGCTCAGTATCTACATACTGCTAACATACGATACCTTGAAAAGCCCGCAAACTTGCTCTGACTAGGCTGCAAATTTCGTCTTCATATCTAGTTTGCATTATAAACAACAACAATGTAAAATTTTACAGAAAATAACTTTCAAGATTGCTTCATCGCGCAAAGGGATGCTCACTTCAAAATATTACGTATCGACAAAATTCAGAATTGCAGCGGAAACACTATACCTAGGCGACGTAACTGCCGTTGTATTGCCCATAGAGCCAAAATTATACTGACTACTAACATACGATATCTTGCAAAGCCCCCGGACTTGCTCTGGCTGGTCTGCAAATTTTGTCTTCATATATAATTTGCATTATAAAGAACATTAATGTAAAAATTTGCCGGAAATAATTTTTAAGTTTGTTTTCGTGTCCTTTAAAATAACAACTCCACAAGCAAGGCAAGTATGCCTGCAGCTATATGTTTTGACGCAAAACGTTTATCGATCAGTAAGAATAGCATAGGGGGTCGCTTGCTAAAACCGCATGTAACGAAAACGTAATACTTAGGGAGCCTATACATGCTTGTCTTGGCTCCCTAGTAAAATCACGGTCCTTAAATACTTTTATTGCGATAGCAATTATATGGACACTCCAAAGCGGATTTCTTCCGTCGGCGTCGGCGTCGCCGTGAGGTTCCGTATGTCGTCAACGGCGATGAAATCGTCGCCGTATGCTGTATGTGCGAGTGAAAGGGCGTGAGGGACGCGCGCTTTCACGGGGAGCAAACGCAGGGCGAAGAGCAAACGCGCGTTCTGCGCCGTGCTCCCTGAAGGGCTGCGTCTCTTTCCTCCATTACAAGAGAGTTTTAGTGTTGCGGAAAATGTTTGTGTTAGCGTTAGCGTGTTACGCACGCTAAATCTTTGCGGAACGCTGTTCGATAGAGTTTTAGTATAGCGTAAGACAACGATGCCCCGCTAAGCGCAAAACTTCGCCGCGCCATCTAGCAGCGAGTAGTCAAGGTGCTGCTGCATATATGGTGGTGCTGCTGTGGTGAATGGGAGAGATTACGAACAAATGCGATTTGCTCTTACAAACATGGCGTAGAAACCACCTGACGCATCTCAAACAGTACCGTACATACAATACGACGAAGACGAATGATTTCCGAGCATTTTTCCATTCCCGGACCTTATTTCCTGTTCTTTAAAAGCCCGAATATCCGGGAGACGGTGCGTATTCGACACAATTTGGTCTGCCGCCGCGATAGGACGCCCCGTTTACAGAGGTGGCCATGACACAGGCTCCTAGCCAGACGCTCGCAGAATGCCTTTCACGCGCATTGCGGAACGGGTGCCTAGGAGCAGCGCTCTGAACGACTATGGTTGTTAAAGAAGAAGGCGAAGAATGAGAACACGAGGGCTCTTCCGATCCACCAGGGTGGGCAGCGCCAAGTCATTGAGAAACATCAACAGCTACTTACACGGAAAAAAGCGTTGTCAACTGCCTTGTGCAGTTGACAACGCTGTGCATGCCTTCCCATGTTTAATGCATTTCCAAGAGTTCACCATTTGAATCTTGTATTAGCAGAGTTGTTGCTTCGCTGTGTCTTTCTTTTTTTCCTCGTCGTCTGCACCCACTGCGCGAGAGTAGACGTGCTCGGAGGAGTCATCGTGAGCCCCATATTTAAGACTTGGTCTTAAGCGATTAGCGGACGCATCAGTGACAACGAAAGAGGGCAGTTGTCGTCTGGGCACGGCGGGGCGGTCATCGTCTGGTCCGCGGCCGCAGATCATTTCGGGGTTAGCCGAGCAAAGTCCGTGGTATTAAAGGGTGGAAGCTGTGGCCCATGCGTAGCTATGAGCCTATGACTTTTTTATTATTATCATTTTTTATTTCCCGGAGGCGCGTGACGGCCAGCGGGGAGCTCTGCTCCGCCTCCCTAAAACAGTGCCGCGTTATGGAGTTTCGAGATAATAATTCCAGAACCTCGCAGAGAAATGAACTGGCATTCCAGTTACTTTCTTAACAAAGGGTCGTTTTATGCATTGAAGCACAAAAGTAACTGGAACGCCAATGCATTTATTCGCAAGGTTCGGGAATCAATATCTCGTAACTGGTTTCATCCTGAGAATTCGTCACAAGTGGATCCGCCTTGCGAACTCCATGACTAGAATTTGTAAATTGCAATATGGGCCATACGACAATTAGTTAAAAACTTCATTAGTGAATTTTTCCTAATTAGTAGATTATGCATTTCAATTTTTTTTTTTTTGTGCAGGCAATGTCCGCCTCTTCGAGTAGACCAGCTCATGAACTAGAATTGTGCTATCTGCCACAGGCAACATTTAAACATTTTTGGAAGTGTTTGCTCAAAACCCCGTATATGCAGGCGTCTGCTGCTCTGAAGCAACGCCTATCCAAAGCAATGGAAAGTGCGTGTCATCTGCCACGACAAGGCTCAAAAGATGCCGATTTCATCGCAACGAAACGGGAGCGCCATCTGACGCGTCGCGGCGTGTTTCGCCGTGTTCTGCCGTGCCGGTGACAGATGGGGCCGCCGTTTAATTGCAGTCAGAGTTACTGTATATTTGTAGCATATACAGTAACTTCCCGTAACTGTCGTTGCGACGAGGGCGATGGGATCTTAATGCGATCAACGCTGCGACACTAGGTTTCTTTTCATGTCGAAGAATACCACGTGGTCAAATTTGTCCCATGTGACTTCACTGTCGTCATTCTCGCTTCTTGCCGGCTATGCATATGTATACACACGTTTGCATTTCTTTGCCAGGAGTTTCATGGGTCATGCGCGTTTCTTATCTACCAGAGTGCTGTTGTTCCTCGTTTGCTTGATGTTAAACGACGCCTTTTTTCAGTTGTTTGATTTGTTGTTTTAGTTATGTTCTCCTGTTTTCGCTACATGTTGCCCTCCTCACGAAATACTCCAGCTGGAGCCTGTGAGGAATAAATAAATAAATAAATAAATAAATAAATAAATAAATAAATAAATAAATAAATAAATAAATAAATAAATGATCCCCACTACGACCGCCCTCACAACCAACGTTTCATTTGGGCCGTTTACAACCACAACATTTATTATTACGCGCATGACACCAAAGAGGAATAAGTTAAGCTGGATAGGTTAATTTGCCAATCCGCTCCTCTAGAATGCTATGACATTCTACCTGACTGTGAGCGGATGTTTTTAAACGGAAAAAAAGCAGAGAAAAAAGTACGTAATAATGCGCAACAAATGCCGGCGCCATTTCGAGGTTCCCGCTCGAGCTCTCCGGCACGTTATAAAATTTGACAGCGTCTTGTCTGAACATGTTAATGGTTAGCAATATACTAGGCTCACATCACATGGTCAAAGAAATAAAGACCCAACCTATAGCTATTTTTAACAGCATTTCCTGCACAAATTGGCACGGAAAATGGCATGTCAGTACTCCTAGCTTCCAAGGACATCGGACATGAAGTTTTCGACTCGTTGCAGTAGTAGTAAACAACATTATTGAGGTCCTGAGAAGCTAGGCAGGGGGGCCTGCTAGCTGTTGGCTAGTCCCATGTCGGAATAAAAAGGCCGTGCCTCTCCGCTCGTTCACGGGACTTCTGGACAGCCAGGAGCTAATATATTTTTTGGGCATGTTTGTTAAATCTAGGTCCAAACATTCTAAATTTTAGATAGAAATAGTGGCAAACTTCATAGCGCCCTGTGTAATTTAACACCAAACTTTTTCAACGAACCAGTTTCGGCATCCGTACCCACGAGGTATGCATTGTGACGTCATGATTCACCGGTTCGCTCCGTTCCTGTGATTACTGCAGTTGCCACGCACGTGTGCAGTGAGAAGACACGTGTGTAACATTCTCATCTTTTTCTTTTTTTTCCCTGATGACCAACGTCATAATACCTAGCCTTATATTGCTATCCGAAGTCAGTGAATTCCTATCTGCATCATGACGTCATGGGGACGACAATGACGCCAGGTCCGGCATTTTGAAACCGACTCTAGTATCAAATCAAGTCTCTCAACCTTCCTGCTTGCAAAGGGTCACCACTTCACATGTGAGAAGCTCGCCGTATATAGTTTCGACAACTTCGAAAATTATGTTTCAGTATTCGTTCAGTACGCCAAACGTGTAAATTTAATTTTGTCGCGCACATACTACGGGTGCGCGAAAAGCAGTTGTGCAGTGGAAATGGTGGTGCTTAAATTTGAAGTTTTGCTTACGGCACTGCAGTGATCACTGCGGGGGATGCTGAAAATGTCCGCCACCGGCTTGAAGACATGTCTGCACACGATGCTACATATTGTTAAACACTCGATGGAGGGTTACTGAAGTTGTCTGTGCAATGTGCTGGGTCATTCGCACCCGTCTTTTGAATGCACCCCACAGACGATGATGCTGATGATGACGATGATGGTGGTGGTGGTGATTATGATGACGATGATGACCCGCTTTTATGGCGCGTACCCGCTAAGGGAGACAGGCCATGAATCGGGTGGCAGAAGGTATAAGCGATTCTTATTCGAGGAAGAGAAACGAAAACATGGGAAACGAGGGAAATACCGGACAAAACTAGAATGGTATATGTGCGAGTGAGCACTCAGACTAACTGAAAGAAAATTATTGAAGCGGTACTAATCAAGGAGATAATAAAGACAACGTTAATAAAAGATCTGGAGAAACAATTTCAGTGAAATGAGTAGTGATCACACAGACATCAAAAAAAAAAAAAAAAACTACAGCTCTCGCGCTATTAAATCGCACCTGAAACTGCGACGTCATTCACAATTATTATCATAGTTCCGCCTATTTTCTCACTGTACAGTTACTTCTCTGACACTTTGTATATTGGGATCCCCATTCCAAGCCGTCTTTTTCAAGCAGGGAGTGTAGTTGTAACGCTGCATGAACGCAGCCGGTTCGAGCATAATTAAGGGACCGCGCGGCTGTGGTCGGCGTGGCCGAAGCCGGCTTAGAGGTCAGTGAGGGCGCGGGGAAGGAAATGGGTAGGCGGCGCGATTAAGTATTCGCGAGCGCGAAACTGACCCGGAATGTCGCCGCGGTGGCATAGTCCGAGTGGGTCTCGGTGTGTGTAAGCCGGGTGTCAACAATGGTGTGCTCACACGGGCGCGTGATGGGGTTTACCAGAGAGCTCTCCACCCGGCCTACGCGCGGATCATAAATGGCGTAAAATGCCCATTCTGAGAGACTCTTTTGTTTCTGTATTTTTGCCCCCTGTTCCTCGAGCTCATCAGCAATCGATTTGCGCCAGATTACAGGGCGCGCGCAGTTTCCTGACTCGTCGCGTGGGGCAAAAAAAGTTGGACAATTTGGGAAGCTATATATTAAGGGCAGAGAGCACTCTCTCTGAATCGCCGAAAAGTTGAGTCGTATACGTCCGCCTGTGTCGCACTCTAGATGTGATTAGGCGCTCTTTTTAAAAAGTGAGCAGGGTGTCGCGAAAAGCGGTTTCCTTTCCTTCATCTGTATAGCTAAAGGGGGGGGGGAAGGGGGGGAAGGGGGGGGGGAGGGGGGGGGGGGGGCTTCTACGAAGTATACACAGAATTGCGCTGAATCAAAACTGTTTCTTTTAATCGCGGATAAGTGGAGGCGAAGAGACGAGAGAGAGAGAGAGAGGGGGGTTGATAGAGAGGAAACGCAGAGACCTTCACTATAGACTTTGTCCAATTTGCTACCCTACACCTGGGGAGGGGGATGGAGGAGTGAAAGAAAGAGAGAGAGAAGACACGAGTCTAGCTCATTCCCACGCACTGAGCAATTAAGTGGCGCGTATCTACAGTCGGGCACTCTAGTCTGTCGCCTTCGTGGTCGTGGCTTTCTGGGCTGATGAGCTGTGAGGCCAGTCTCCCAAGACCTTTGCTTACGTAAAAGGCCGATCGTACAGTCTGCTCGAGACACACTAGATAGTCGGCCGTTGTTTTTCGAAGCGTGAACAGTGAGTGGCACAAGAGATGATCAGCGGCAGAAGACGATCAATGGTGTCTTCACATCTGCACTTAGCGCACGTGGGTGAGTCAGCCATTCCGATGCGATAGACTAATATACTGATATAGCGAGGGCGCTGACATTTCTAATGCTAACCATGGCAGTGGTGAAGAACACGCAGAGTGCGCTGAAAGGGGAGGGTGGGCGACATGTCGACACGATTGATATTATAGCACGGCGCTTCGGCAAGCACATTGAGGAGCAAGTTAGTTTGCGAAGGTTAGAGTTGGTGGCTCTCAGCAGAAACTTTACTTGGTGTCCTTTTCTGCGGGGAAACTGTATAGTCGTGTTCTACGACGGTGTGTCGAAGAGGCGCAGGTGCACCGTACGGATACATCCGTGGGATACGGCGTAGAGTATAGAAGTACTAAGCTCGGATATAGTGGAGCGCATGAAAACATTTTGGCTATAGCGAACTACTTGCATTACAGATATAGGGAAGGGCCATGATTATTGTGCAAGCGTAAGGACACAAGGACAAGGGACACGAAGAAACAAGACTGTACGAGCGTGCCTGTCCTATACAGTGTCCGACATCACGAAATGTCACCCACTAGCCGAGTTTCAAGCATTTGCAAGAACTGAAGCTTTTGCAAGGACTGAACTAGATTTCGGGCATATTTCGACGTTTTGGCCACTCGCTACGACTGGATCGGTCGTAGCAAACGACTTAGCGAAGCTGAGCGAGTGTCAACACGTCGCAACGTGCTGCTTCCACGTGACCACCTTCTGCATCATGACGTCACGACACAGTATAAGCTTCCTGACGCGAAACCGAAACTGGCTGTTGAAAATATATTTTACTACGTTTTTAAGGACCCTCTGAGGCTTTTCAGCGTTCTTCTTTCTCTTTTTTTAAGGTTTTGAGGTCCGAACCTTAGCTTAACGCAAAGAATGAATCTTCGAAAATATCATGTCAGTACTCCTTTAATGGCGGCGGTGTTACTGCCTGCAATTTCAGCAGCATAAGACCTTAGCTGGAAGAAGCCCACTGCTGCGAGGTCGCCGGCACACGGCGGCAAGGCGAGGCGCAGCTAACCTACTCGCGGCCGATGACTTCGCATCGAGCGCAACGTGGTGTCTCGCATGTCTATAGCTAAGGTGTCCTTCAACACCATCAACACACCTTCGGCATTCCGCGGTAGTCGAAGATGATTCGTTGATATAAGATTCGCATGAAGTTTGGAACCGGATTCACCAAGTTTCTATGCGAATCACCCTTACGCTACGCCAGTACCGACTTATGGGCCTTGCTAATTCAACTGTGATTCCTCAATGGCCAGAAGATTTCCACACGAAGACACGGCAGCTACGACTTCGGCGACTGGGACATAAAGGGGCATACACAAAATGCAGAAATGTAAATGACTCGTGGTCCCACTCGAGTGACTAGGAACGAGGCGCCATTCAAAACGAAGGAGCCACGGGACGAAATCTTCGTAGCGGCTGCTGCTGACGCGGCGGCTGCATGAACTCGATCCGCCCTGATGCTGCAGGTTCTGCCGGCACGAAGGTCTTTTGAATGACGTGAGTACTTCCTCGGCATTGCTACCCGTTGGTGCACTGAAAGCGAAGCAGTGCGCCTTGGATAGCGGTTGACGGTAAGCCAACCTCGCTAAGCTGAACAGCTGGATGCATGCCCCGGCTACCAGGGCTGGACAGGCGGTGCCTGGGGGTTGAGCCTGCACGTGCGGGCTAAAGAAAGTGCGTTACTCGCGCGCGAGCGAGCGCGTATCAATAGTTAAGACAGCTGGCCAGCTTGCTATCTTACCGAATAGTTCACACAGGACATCACTCATATTACCTATCGGCTTACCTGTAGCCCCATACGTGCTACCACTACAGATGTGTCGGTGGCCGACTACGTTCCCTGCGGAATTATGCAGGGAAACAACCTACGTTCGGTGCCTAAATATCATCACGGCAACAAATATATGCCTTCAAGTAAAGCGCTCATTTCCTTCGTTAAAACGAAGCTTTGTCTGCCTTCGTTTCCTGGGTATGGCGCGTGTGCTCGGTCGTTTTCGCACCGAGCAAAGTGGGCCGACCCCAGCGGATGTGTCATAAAGCGAAGTGGGCCGATCCCATAGACAGTGCAATCCGCGGTGGCGTGGTGGGATCTCTGCGCGCTGCCGTCTTGCCGGAAAGGAATGTAATCGTGATGCCGCAGAATGCTGTGCAGAAGATTATCAGTTGCATAGCATTTGAGTAACTGTTCCCCAAGAGCTTCGCTTTACACAGGTACCAACATGTGTGCTGGATTTGCATTATGTTTTATGCAATGCTTGATGTTGAGGGCAAGAGAAAACTGAGTGAGGAGGAAAGGAAAGGCGTGGTGGAACAGGCGAACGCGCGCAGACGGCAAACGCCTTGCTGAAGCTCGCACTATATATATACGGGCACTACAGCAGGCAACAGCGAGGTTTACAAGACAATCATAAAAGTTGGCAAATAGAACTGCGAATACAGATGTTTCTGTAACGCGTCGAAAGCGAGGAGAAGGAAGATATAGAGTCGAACGAGACGTCATCGCCAGTGACGTGCAGTTCGTGCAACACCGGTGTTCGTCTGACAGTCAGGCACCTACTGTGAGACATTCCTGGCCTCGCGATAGTAGCACAAAAGTAGCACGATAGTAGCACAGAAGTGCAAGGGACTTGGCATTATCTCACTGGAGGCATGAACTACGCCTCAACCTCAAGCCGGTGCCCTGTGAATAAGTTCTCCATGGGAATCTGTGCGCGAGGACAGCTTCCCCGGTATGTTATAATCGCGTTCTGGCTTATTATATATATGTCTGTTTTTTTACCAATACACGAGAATGGTCCATTGGCATGGTTTACCTTCATCAATTAAAGAATCTTGTGCTGGATTGTCAGCAGCGTTAGAGAAAATTTCATGAGAAAACAAGCACGCGCTTATTTTAGGTGATTTTAACATTAATTTATTGGACAATAATCATACTGGTTTTGTAGACTTCACCGGCTGCTTTGTAGGTTTAGGCGTTGAAACATTGATTAATGCCCCAACTCGATGTTCAACGCAAAGTTCTAAATCCTTAATCGATAACATACGTAGCCATTTCGGTATACGTCCACATACAGGAATTCTACAAGTAGGGTGTTACAGATCATTACCCAATGTTTCTTTATTTTTATTTACCTAATAATCTTCCCAAAAATCCTATTACAGAGGACGAAATTCAATCAGTTCGATTGCGTTGCGAAAACAGAGCGCACCGACTGTTCTAACATTCTATCCTTTCCTGCTCCGGAACTAGCGTTACGACAATTTTCCTTCACAAAAACAAATGCGGTTACAGCTTGCACGAAAGATGAAATTTCTATCAAGAAGTACGATGCACCACTTTGCCAGTGGTTATCTACAAGTCTCCTGGATTCACTACGCAAAAAAGATAATCTGTATCGAACAACGAGAAGGCAACCGTTGAACACACTTATTAAACCACGTTACGAGACAATTTTTGCGCAGTTAGACAGTTAGACGCATGCATAAACGTTAAACAGAAATGGAATGTCATTAATGACTTCCTAAATCGAGACCACAAGACAACTATCGTCAAGGCTATCACTATCGAAAACAGGGTCGTACAAAACCACGAAGAGATGAGTAATGTGTTTTGTATGTTGTTGTTTTTTCCTCTTCGGAAATAAACTTGTATCGTACAGTGCCACATCCGAACAGGCATCCACAATCCTGCTTCCTATGACCTTGTACAGCTGAAATGCTAACTATCATATAAGCAATCGGCCACGGCGACCACATTTTTATGGGAGTGAAATGCAGAAAACACCTGTGTACTTAAATTTAGGCGCACGTTAAAGAACCCCAGGTGGTCTAAATTAATCCGGAGTCCTCCACTACAGGCGTGCCTCATTGTCAGATAGTGGTTCTGGCACGTAAAACCCCATAATTTAATTTAAATTTTTAAATCATAAGCAATTTAAGAAATACAGGAGCTGGCATAGGCAACATACACTCAATACATATCAAATCAGTCAACCTGATTTTTATCACACGAATATTTCCCAACCAATTGAAAATAGCTGAAGTAATTCCTATACTGAAGAAGGGCGACCATACTTTGGTAGAAAATGGTAGACCGATTTCTGTACGGCAGTTTTTCAGCAAAATAGCTGAAAAGTTAATTGAAATTCGCATTTCTGGCTACAACGCTACATTTAATTTGCTGCCTCTGTCACAGTTCGGGTTTTGCGTTGGTCTTTCGACAGAATACACAGTTATTAGCTTTACTGACTGTGTTAGAACACAGTTGGGCAAGACATTAATAGCAGGTTCAGTTTTCATTGATTTTAGAAAAGTCTTTGACAATATTAGCCATCAAATTTTGTTCTCCTAGTTAGAAACTTAAGGCTTTACTGGCCCGCTTCTGGTACTTCTTAAGAATTATCTTTCAAACAGATGGCAAAGTGTTTTCATAAATGGCGCCTTTTACCAACAGAGGCTCATCACCAAAGAAGTACCGCAGGGATCAATTCTCGGTCCGCTCTTATTCTTGACATTTATTAATGATCTACCAAGTTATTTGCATAACTCCAAGCGTGCTCTTTGCGTCGATGATACGACGATTGTAGCATCTGCCATAAACCCCAGACAACCTTGAGATAAATTACACTGTACGCCGGCTGGAAGAATGGTGCCATGAAAATTACATAAGCATAAACCCTGCTAAGTCTCACTTTATACAGGTAGTTTTCCATTCTCCTCAAAGATCTTCGACACCTAATTTAGACATAGGGATAAACAACGTTGAAATTAAGTAAATAGGTTGTGCAAAGTTCCTAGGAGTCATTGTAGATTTCAATCTAAAATTTGACGCTCACATTGATTCACTAGTTTAGGGAATTGTTTTCAGCATAAGATTTTTAATTAATACTCGTTCAGCTTTTAGCATTACTTCTCTTACTTTACTATACTTTCATCCATGCACACATTAAATATTGTATTACTGCTTGGGTAAATACCTATTATACTCACATATCTCGCTTGGTTAGTATCCACAAATGGGAATTGAAAATTATAACATTTATATCTCCTCTTTCATCATCTAAGCCCCTATTTCTAAAACTGGGTGTACTTCCTGTTTCCACATATAAAGCTAGTCTGATGCTCCTGTTGTCATTTTGGTCGGAGAAAGTCATTGACTTTCTCCGACCAAAAGTTGCTACAAATTAGTACGGTAAACAAACTGTCTGCTTCGGTGCAATTTCCGTTTGGAACAATCTAAAACCTGACTTTAAAATGTAGCCGTTGAGCCGTTTTAGATCATCTTTGAAAACGTATTTGCTTTCGACAATTTAATTAGTTCATTAATCAGTTCTGTTCTGCGTTGTCTCTAGTGATTTTATTCTAAGTTCTTTTTAATCATTTAGTATACCTTTGTCAATTCACTCATGTGCTTACTGAATTTGTTTTGTCCGATTCTGATAAGAGGCCCTTCCACAGTTCTACTTTTGGGCCTCCTCCTGAAAGTGTATCACTTTAATATATATATTGTGCTTTGTATTTATGGTAATAAACTTAATTCATTAAAAAAGTAAGAATAAGAAGGAAAAAAGAAGGATGGAGGCTTGAAGTGAATAACAGTGGTAGAACAAGGAATGTCGCTTAAGTCGACGTTTCTGCAAGGAGGCTTATTCTGACCAGCTCCTTTGTCGAAACGTTGACTTCAGCGAAATTCGTTGTTCTACCACTGCTAATCCCTTTGTTTTATTTATTTTATGCTCCCAAGCACTGACCTTCGCCCCTGCTTAGGTGACTGAGGCGTCCTTCTTATCGAAGGTCATTTTCTCTCTCTCTCTCTCTGAGCTATTGAGCGTTACGTGCGTGTATTTACGCTAGCATCTAAATAGGCTAGGAGTAAACCAGCCTGTAGGATTACTCCTATGCTCCCATTTGACCAAATGGTCAGCCTCTCCCTGTTCGCACCGCCACCGCCGCCAACGAAGCCACGGTGGCCTGGTTGTTTTTCCCGAGGCCGAACTACCACCGCTGCCGCCTTCGTCTTTACGACCTTGGGTGCGCCACGGCTCAACTCCGGGGTAGATGTTGGCTACAAACGAGGAAGTCGTTTTTTACTCCCCCGTTTCTTTGACCCGTTACGCATTTGCACCGTTAAATAGGTGCAGCGCGGTGAGCGTACAGTACGGAGCCAAGAGTTATAAGTACGCCGGCAGCGTTTGCTCAGTGGCCGATGGCGTTGCCCTGCTGAGCACGAGGTCGAAGGTTCGATTCCGGCCGCGGCAGAATGCAAAAAGGCTGGTGCACGGTGCACTGAGTGCGCGTCAAGTAACCCAAAGGTGGTCGAAATTAACCTCGAGTCCCACACTACGGCGTGCCTCATAAAAAGATTCTCGTTACGGTACGTAAAATCATAAAAATATAAATTAAATACAATTTCAATACTAAAGCAACCTAGCTTCAAGGTATTGTAGGACGAAGACACACGTCCACCACTTGTAACACAAAGACGAAACCAATGTTTTTATTTGACAGCTCTCAGAAGGGACACGCCGAAGAAGATGAAGTCGATTATACTTATAATTTTATACATTGAAAGGGATCAAGGACTTAATGAGTGCTTACAACACTGAACATTTGTAATTGTTTCAGAGCAATTTTATTGCAAAATGCATTGGTGCGCTATGTTATTTTTCATTCATTTAATTTTTTGCCAAGTTCTTCTGTTGTTTTCTTGTAAGTATTGAATCAGAATTAATTGAATCGCTTTTATTTTTTTAGCGTGCAGCATGGTTCTCTGCGCTAAAAGCCTGCGCTGAAGCTTGACAAGGACCCAGATGTCATGTTTTCATTTGGGATCAGTTTTACATATAGACAATTTGTTGATGGCAGTCGGCACAGCACTAGCAGATAAACACTGCTATTACAACGTTATCATATTGGCATATTAGCAAGACCATTTCTAGATACTGAAATCCGTAGCCGCACACAGTAACATAAATGTATAAAAACAAAACACAAAACAGTGCATCGTGAGATGTAATAATTGAGAAAACAAGTAAATGTATGTGCGCACATAGTTGCACACACAAAATACAGTTAAAAAAACAGAAATATCCACGTAATTGCTCGCATTTTCGCCATAAAGAAATATACTGAAAGGCAACAATAATGCGCTGAAATGCTCGCATCAAGCATAGATACACAAATACTCAGCTTTACGACTTCAAATTCAATCCAGATATTTGCAGATCTCACATGGAGGGTATGAGTCATATACAGAAGGAAGACTGAGACACAAATTCACAGCAAAAAATAAGTGCGTGATGTGTCTCACTAGGCCAGACCTATACCAGTCAAATAGTACTGAAGGGGCTTTCGTGTCAAGACTGAGCTGTAAATAATCCTGAGATATGTTCCGTTCAACAGTGGACCGCACTGTGCAAGATGGCCGACTCTTTCAAAGGAGCACCATTATCCTCGCGCGCAGCTTCCTGTGGCAAATAATGAAGGGGAAAGGTATACGGGGGGCGGAACTTCACCGCCTGTGTTACTGCGCGAAGTAGTCCGGTAGAGTTTGACAACGCTTTCGGTTTCCTCGAAAGATGTGCTACCCGCCGCGGGGGCAGCCCAGTAGAGCACTGCACGGGCCGATTTTTTCCGCCCGGGCCCGGCCCGGGCCCGTTTTTACGTTGGGCGGCCCACCCGAGCACGATCAAAACATTTATGGCGAGACCCGGGCCTGGAAATAATCTACGTTACCCCCACGGCCCAGCCCGCCACCCCTTAGGCCCGAGCCCGGCCCGAGCCCGGCCCGAGACCGAAAAATAATGTTTTTCAGAGTTGAGACAGGCCCGAGAATAACTCGCTGCACGTCACAAGCAGACCACCAGAAAGCCCGAGCCCGGCCCGGGCCCGGGTCAAAAAGCACACGCCGTGCCCTAGCCCGGCCCGGCCCGGCCCACGGGCCGGGCCAGGCCCAGGCCCGGGCTTTCGGGACCGCTCCCACGCGGGACCGCTCCCACGCAGGGACCAGAAGGCCATGCCTCTCGGCCGCATCGTGGGCCTGCTGGACATCCCAGAGGTGGTCGGCCAGAAGAGGGCTGCGGAGGTCCGCATCTCACATGGCCGAGATGGTATCGACTGTCGAGTGTGACCGGACACAACGCCAGAGCATGTGATCTAACGTGGCTATTTCTCCGCATAAGGAACAAGAATTAGCGATATGAGTACCTTGATAGATCGGGTGTAAGAGACACGGGTTAGGATACGTACTCGTTTGCAAAAGCCAAAGCGTGAGGGCCTGAGCTCTGTTGAGCCGCGGATGTGGAAGGGAATAAGTTCTGCGTGCGAGGTAAAAGTGTTTAGTAATCTCGTTGTAGGTAGAGGGAGTATCCCCATTCTCGGAGCAGTCGTCTCCAAGCTGTCCGGGGGTAGTGCGGTAGGTTAGGTCGCGCGCAGCATCGTGAGCCGACACTCGTTGAGGTTGGGGGGAGCCCTCTCTATCTGACCCTGATGTGCGGGAAACCAACAAATGAAGTGGTGTGTGATTTCCTTACCCTCGACGAGCAGGAGGGCATGCTTAGAAATAACGCCCTTTTCAAATGGTTAAACTGCAGACCTCGAGTCACTATAAATAGCGTCTCGCTTGTCATCAAGTAAGGCTAGTGCGATTGCCATCTGTTCGGCAATTTGATAGTTCCTGGCCCGGATTCGAAACAAGAAGCCAAGGTGGCCGAAATTCATCGGAGGCCCCCACTACAGCGTGCCTTACAATCGGATCGTGATTTTGGCATGTGAAATTCCCGGTTTTTTTTTTTTTTTTTTTTTTTGAAGACATACTGAATCGGCGCAGCTACCACGTGCGACGGTTTCACATTTACCCGAAGGTGAAAGAGAAAAGCTGAAAAATAAGTCAAGTTTAACACTCAGTCACATATACGGTCTTGCATTGCTGTCTTAAATACGATGTTTACGCTTCCTTTTCCTAAGCTTAAACGAACTCGAATGCAAATGTGGGACTTTAATTCACGGGTCCTATTGCTTGTGTGCGCTTTGGCGCCGTAGCTTTTTCTTCCTTGCCCCAGAAAGTTGTCCACGAGCGCAGTAAAGCGTATGTCGTATCGAAATTTCCTAATAGTAGTCGAGAATAGACTGGCTTACATGACGGGTTTATGTGCGGACATGTTATGCCCAAAGACGTAGACGGAAGCCTTTCATATCGAATGCATGCAACTCTCACTGCGTTATGCTAAGCGTACGTTCCATTTAAGAAGGGACCGCACACTGCACTTTCAAATTTCAGCGGCTGTACTCAGGATCTAAACACGCTAAGCTCTCGGCGCTTAAGAACTTTCCTCCACTGGCTAGCGGTCACGAACTGGTTTACACAGCAATGCGTCGGCCAGGTTGACACCAGCAGCGTCTCTTACTTGCTCATCGGCGTGAGCGTGAAACTCCCAGCTACAATTTATCGCACCATTACGCTACAGTTTTATCGTCTTATAACCTGTAGACCTGCACTCGCCAGGCTACTGCACTTGATATTTTATTAAAGACACTTCGTTGGGGCATTACACAATACGTAGGGTTTACATATACAATTGTACACACTACGGCAACACATCTTCACTGTGCGTAAAGCAGTTTCAGACACTGGGCGAGAGTCGATGAAATTATTTCTGCGATACGGCGGTGGGCACGCAGTGCCAGTCAACTACAACCACGACCGTGCTAACGATGGCAGAAATGAGCTTTAACGACGGCATTCTACAGTCACAGTTGCTCTCAATTGCGCAGAAAAACCTGAAGCTCAATTGGTGAGGTTTTTCATCCATAAAGTCTATTTGCCATTAGCTGCTCGCCTTCTCCAATAATATGTCCGTCATCGTAATTGAATGGCATCGTGCCTTACAAGCTGCTTTAGCAGAACACTTTTTTTTTTCTTTGTGAATAGAGATAAAAAATACACGCAAACGTACGGTTAGAATATAGTTTTCTCCCTTACGTTAGTGAGCACAAATACAGTATTCCGTAAGTATAAGGTTCAGCTTAACTGCAGTGGGCCCCCGTGGCTGTGTCACTGGGGTAATAAAACTTCTGCGCCGAGCTTTGTCGGCGTACGTATTGGCCTGTATGAGGACTGGAATCGGCGCTCGTGGCGACAGTTATTCAATATGCGTGCACTGTTGGAACTCGCGGGTCTAAAGACACCCTGTTAACCTTTGACATCGAATGTAGCCTCAGCAAAGTGATGCACGGTTTTCACGGAGACGGTGCAATACGGTTTCGCTTTAGCAGGGGTGGGGTGGGGGGCGTACTTTTAACGTCTTCGTGTGAGCCTCGTTAACGGAGTCGACGCCCACGCGCTCGGCTTCGAGCTTGTCCTCCTCGCCCTTGCCTTCGACCTTTCGTTAGCGCGCTCTCTCTCTCTCTATTTCTCACTCTCTCCTTTTTGCCCTCGGCTCGGCAATGTTTTTAGGGACGGCTCACAGTTTACGAGTGTGAGATAGAGACCAGGCCCCATGGGCGCCTGCTTATACAAGCGTGCTCGGTGGGAAGCCACGAGTACAAGGGTCGTTATCACGTACACTATCCGGATAAACACCTAGTGAGAATCCAAGCGCTCATAACAGGTTACGCTTGGCGCGAAAATCTGCCGCGGTATAACTATTTCCCAACACATGTCTGCTTCGCATATTATATCGCCCACTTTCCTGGCCACCGCCTTTCCCGCGTAATGCAGACCAGTACTGATGTTATTGTGAAACATTAACAGCGCCAACGTATACGAGACGCGCGAAGGGAACAGGACGGGTATACTTCGGTCTCGTGTTCCTTATAGCGCTGTTAACTTGTTTTACAATGGAAGTTTCACAATTCTATTTTCAGTTATAGTAAAAGTAGTAAAGGTCTGTATATGAGAATAAAGTGTTTCCATTAAGAATGGAAGACCCTGTACACGTAATGCTCTCGAAGAAAGGTGATTGAGCGCGAATCACGTGCGCCGCTTAAACTTCACCGCAAAAGCGTAACCGTGCGTGGAGTCGACGACCATTGAATGGTATCGTGTAATTACGGCGCGAACGATGCAAATTGGGGAACGCTAATCGACTCCGTTAATTCGAGTGCATCGGCAAGTGCGAAATCGGCACGTGTAGAATGATCACATCGCGAAGGCTATCGGCTGGAAAATGAACCTGTTTACCAAGTAGTCGGCGTGTTTGCGACGACTGTGGTCGCGAGAAGGCCCTATAGGAGGTGATTTGTGTGACCGTCCTCTATACAACGTATACAAAGAGAACTGCTGGCGACTGCGCTGGCTCGCGCTGATCACGGAGCATTGTCAAAACAAACCTTATTGGAATGCCGACCTCGTACTATCGTAGCAAAGGGCGACGAGAAATTGTCTAAATTTGACAGACAACAAACTTGCACAGGTGGCTTACGTGTTATGGGTGTTGCCATGCTGTGTACTGAGATCGTGACCAGCTGTGATTATGTGCTCTCTCTCTCTCTCTCTATTTCCTTCTTATCTTTGTAGTTCCCTTTCCCCAAATGATTCCATTCGTACACTGTCCGTGCTTTTACCTCACCAGCTAGTTAGTTAGCCATGCCTTCTGTTTTAACTCTCCTGCCTCTTTCATCTTTCGCATCTTCTTATTTCTTTGAAGAACTTTTAGCTGGACTAGATTTTTTGTCAAACCCTTCCCCCAACACCATGCTAGAGGTATCGACTGAGACGGCCACTGCGGTTTTACTCATCTAATAACAAACTACTCCTCCTTCTCCACCTCCTCCATCATCATCATCATCATTATCATCATCACCATCACGTGATCTATAGGACGGAATAACGTCTAGATTTACTTGGTTGGAATAGCTTGGCGTAGGAAGTGTCAAGTTAATGGTAACGACGTCTTTTCTCACTCTCTCTCTTTGTGAAGAGTGACCTGCACATTTAACTCTTATGACACTAAAAGACAGTTTAGCGTGTACCCACTGCTTTTTTTTAACTCAAATTTCACTACGAGATGGTATGCTTTCGTCTGCATCATTCAATAAAATCCCGGGCTCGTGTCAGCATACCAGCAATGACAGCCGGCTGCGTGATCCAGAGATGATAGGAGGTCGTCTTCCAGGAGGTCATCTTCCAAGAAGCAATTTCATTCAGTCGGCGTCGTTCCGAGGGCGGTCGTCAGAGGCGGACAATGGGGCAGCCCTTCTGGTTGGCTCACGCGAACGTTGCTTTAGCTGCAGTGCACGGAGCTGGTGAGATGAAGCATAAAAAGCCCGGCCTATAACACAGACAGTGGTGCGAAGTGTTTTGTTCAATGACGCGGACAAAAAAAAAACCAACTAGATGTCTTAAATTTCTCTGGCTGAAACGCACCTGCCTGGGACGTCTAACAGATGTCGGTCTTGTACTTATACACAATCTGCCTTAATTAGTACACCGCAGAGACATTGATGGTTTACTGGGTCAACGTAAATAGGGCGCATTTCATGTTTAATGGCTGCAGAAATTTTATTTTTCTGGCTAAATTAAAAGCAAACACGCGGAAATTCAGGGTTACGAGAGGCCTGATCGTGATCGTAGCCACGACGCGGTCAACCGCAGCGCCACTTTCTCCTCTAGTGGCGCGCATGGACAGTGTAGCCGCCTCCACCAGTGATAACGCGCCGTGCTCTTGACACCTCCTCATTCTAGCCATCCAGCCTGGTAGTAGTGCAGTGGGCCTCTTCGATTAGCCGTGCCTGAAAGTCCCGGACTGCTCAAGGCGGTGCTTTCGGCCAATCAGCGTTGCGTATGCAGCGTCTCGGGCGGACCTCTCCACTCCGCGACAGACAAAAGGAAGGACCCCAGTGAGTGACGGAATCTCCGAGGCACCAATTTGGAGTCCAAAACACTTAAAATGGCTTTACGGGGCGCAGCGGGCAGGTCATAATTACGGACCCCAGATTAAAAAAAAAATCCAAGGTAATGCTATTCGTTCCACTGCCGAAGTCCTCCTCCTCCTCCTCCTCCTCCTCTCTCCTACTCTCTCCTTTGTCCGTTTTTCGCATCTGTGAATGGTGCATTGTTGGTGGGTGATGTTCCGAACGGCTAGCGGTGATATTTTATATTTTGCGGAAGGTTCCAAATTAGTGCGCATGCGCCAGTGATCCTGTCGCATTTTTGCCCGTACGAAAGACTTAGTCGTGTAGTCCAGACATAATATAGTGGCTAGTGTGCCATGCGCCGACTCAGGGTGGCGCTGTTTCCGATGGATGCCTCCCAAAGCCACGAAGGTGCACTGTTTGCAGCGATCCAGCCGCGTATGCATGCGTAAATACCTCCTCCCGTGCACGCTCGTCGTTGCGGGAGTGCATCGCTTGCAGCTTTCCAGCCGCGTCTGTTCGCCGTCCTGTCGATACATGTTCTCCAAGTGCATTGACGCGAGAAATGTTTTAGTTCTGTTACAGCAGGCGACATTACAAAAGAAATGGTGGTGAAGGCTAAAGTCGCGGTTCCAGTCGCACGCGGCGAGGAACTTACTATGACAGGAAGCGGCTCTGCTACCTTGGTCATTGGGGAAAAAACACAGTGCCAAAAAAAAAAAAAAACCGTCGGCTTCCACGGTCGACGGCGTTCCTAAACGTGTACGCGGGAGGCCGCACATTTAACAGCGGAGCTGTTTAAGGTCGAGGTTGATCCCTACGAAGTGATGGTGTTCGCAGTTTCGAGCGAACTGGAGAGAGTGTGGAATGAGGAGAGGAGGTGCTGAGAGAGAAAGAGAGACAAACAGAAGGTGACAGAAACATTAAATAAAATAAACTTTCTTGGCGAGGCGGGAAACACGGTCCGAAGGCGAGCGTCATAACCACTAGCGTGTACACCCAAGCTTTCAGAACATGGATTTATGGGAACCATATTATTGCGCTGTACCGACGATTGTAACACAACTTGGTATGGGCGAGAGAAAGAAAAGGAGAGCGAGAGAGAGAAGCACCGAGAGAGAAAAAGAAAGAGAGAAAACACAGATAGAGAGAAAGGCGGCATTTGAACCCGGATACTCACGGTCCGGAAGCGAGCGTCATACCCATTACGCCATACACCCACGCTTGCAGAGCGCCTCTGTTTCATCAGATTTCATAAGCGTGGAACTGGCTTCATTTTTTGAATTTATCCAGCGCCCGTAATATAGCAAACACAAATACCCAAGTTAGTGGACAGTTTGATAGCCGTCCGTCACCGTAGCACAATTGGTAGTGCAACGCCTAGTGCGTGCGTGCGTGTCGCTCTCCCGGGGCGGCAGCACCGTCGCGAGTGTATATAAGGTAAGGTGCCGTTTTCCATTTTGAATTTCACTTCTGTCGTCGTAATGGGGAGGCCGCCTGTAGTGCGCACTCCCGGCGACGATTGCATTCTCGTCCCTGTTCCTGCCGCTGCTCTTCGCAGGTGCGTTGCTCCTCGGGAGTCCGGATTGTACGCGGCCTCCCCATTCTGTGTAAACTCCATGTTATATGGTAAACAGCTTCGCTGCTCATCCACCTTCACAACGCAAGCACACGGGTGTTTTTGCATTTCACATCCATCGAAATGCAGCAGCCGATGTCGGGATTCGATCCCGCGACCTTGTCCTCAGCAGCTCAACGCCTTAGCCACTGTGCCACCGCGGCGGGTAATCATTTACATGATTTTTTGATGACAAGCTCTTCTGTCCAGACTACACACGGTCTTTACATATCTGGGATGTCGGTATCTTGTAAGCACGTCATGAAAAAAGACGGCCTTTTGCGCCTCCAGAGTGTCGTAGCGAGTCGAAGAACGTACCGCAAAAGCAGAAAAAGAGCGAGAATTAGTCGCAGAATAGGCAAAATAACGGTCCGAGCGTAAACAACGTAAATATAGTAAAAAAAAAAAAGCACATTGCACCACAGGCTGCACTATCTCCGGGATCGGCCCACCTGGCCACTTTGCAGAAGAAAGTCGGCGAAGTGTCGGCGCTGAAGAAGCCAAGGTCGAAGCTATTGTGCATGAAATACGATACGAATAAGATACGAAATAAGTGAATAATGAGCATGTAAAAGAGACAGAATAAAGGGGTATAATCAACACTTAATCATTCAACCATTTGAATCACCATGTACGTCGACCTTGTCTTCTTCAGCGTCGAGATTTGGTTTACCCTTTCCTTTTTCCCCCCTTTAACGGTAAGGGTTGTTGTGCCTGGCGGTCCCTCGGGATAAAGGATGCATCACCGGCAGACTTGCAGCTGTGGAGTGCTATTCACGCTTCGTCGTTTTCTCGAGACGAGGGAGCTGGCGACTAAATATCAGCCTCACCTGGGACTAATGGACGAGCAATTATGTTTAGTATCTGCCACTGCTCAACCATCCAGAGCTGATGGGCGAGACGAATTCTGGCACCCCAGGCTGCAATGCGTCATAGGCCTCGTGCGTCGCTAAAACGGCAACGCCGCTTTTGGGGCCCGGCGCCGACTGTGACGTGCCAACCAGGAGCTCACTTCCGAGACGACAGCAGCTTACGCGAAGGCCAGTCTCTGGACCCGGTCAAGCTGACCGTCACGGAGAGGCCACTAATCCTTGCAAGGGGCCAACGCCGAGCACTCCCGTGGGAACGACGTCGACGTTTGGTTCCCAAGATGCCACCCGTTGCCTGGTGTGCGGGGCGATCAAGAAGCATTTGGAGCGGGGCCCAGCGGAACGGTGCCACATCATGGGCGGGATATTGCGAACTGGTCGAAGAGTATGATTGGCCGAGAAGAACTACAGTGAATTCCCTCAACTAGTGAAAGGGGGAAATTAACTGTATAAAAGGCGGAGCTTGAGTGTTGAGAGAGAGGCTGGAACTTGTAGAAATGTAAACGCTCGGACATGTAGACACTCGGACATGCAACGACTTAGCATGTAGTAAGCTCCGATCACCATGGAGCCCTTCTTTTAAACTATGATGTACATTTGTATATAAAACGTTTTTCTCATCTCTCTGGACCTCTCCTTCTCCCGGCACTTGGCACGAAAGCAGCCATGGAACCTTCGTGGCCGCTCGGATCCTCGCACTTCAGAACAGTGGATGGCAGCTCGGTGGGATCAGCCAGCGTCAGCTACCCGGGTGTGGTGAGTGCTGAAGTTTACCTCTCGTATGGCCAGAACTAGCTAGCGCACTTCGTTGTTAGTAGGTTTTGACGTTTTGTCGTTGGTTTGCAACTTTGTTCGGTCAGCCAAGAATTTGATGGTTTGACTGCTTAGTTATTAGTGGAGGGTAAACGAGGTGGAGTGCAGTGTCAGTATGGACAAGGGCAGGACTTCCTTGAAATTTTCATGGAGCTGGGCATTTCGGTTGGCCCCGCAAAGAGGAAACAACGCATCCTCGCGCTTATAGGAGCACAGGATATGACGGTCGAGGAAGCTGACGAGGCTTGGGAGACGATTCAGGAAAGGAAGCAAAACGCAGAGTGCGAGAGGCACGAGCACGAAGAAAACAGGAAAACGAGTAGCAAATTGTTTTGTTCTTTTGTATTCAGTTTGTAGGAGGTTAATTCTACGTTCAACATTTGACACGTGTAAGGAATACCGCAGTTTTTGTTTTTTGTTAGGTTGTTAGCCTTATCGGCTCCCGGGTTAGGCTCACAATTTCAAGTGGAATGTTTACGCGATGACAGGTATAGACTTGGAATGGAAACAATGCCTGGGTTGCATACAGTTTGAAAGGTTACGCGCAAGTTGCGCAAGTTGATCAACTATGCTTTTGCGCAAGTTAACAACGCGCCTTGTTTTGTTTGACAGGAGTGCTTTTTTTTTTGCTTTTTTTTTTTGAGGCACATTTGTATGTTGAGTTCATGATCTTTCTTTTCTATGAGTATTTATGTTTTAGTCAACATTTATGTTTTAGGAACATTTAGGTAGACAGAGGGCGTTGTTGGGCTCTTCTTATCGTGGTGGAGGCAGATAATTTTGAATTAATTTGATGTTTGTTTTCATGAAAACGTGACAGCTGAACGATCGAGTAAGGATAGCGTCAATGTTTTCGTTCTCTTGTTAATTTTCGCGGAGATATAGGTGTAAGATATAAATTACTAATGTAGTTTTGATTGCGACTTGTTTTAGATAGTTCTCGTGAGTTTTCGCCAGGATGAGGCTTTGTTTTCGAACTTCGTGATTTCTAATAATCACGCTGTATCAGGTTAGATATTGGTTATTCTGCAGGTTATTCTGAGCTCTTCGTTTAAACAATCAAATATACTTATATATAAAGCGCTTTTAACGCGATAGCGTTAAGGGCCCCGTGTCGCAGAAAATCCGGCGTCCGCCGCGTTGTCCGGCGAAAAAAAAAATAAAATTCATCCCGAACCAAGCCAACCACGCAGGCGCTCCGCGTCGGGCAAAGGATCTGGTGAACTAATTAAATTTCTCAAAGTAAAATGCGTCAGAAAATCGTAAATTACGACTTAACCACTACCTACAGGCATGATACCGTCGGATTGATATTTGGATATACGAGAATACATAATTCTCTTACGCGGAACAGCGCTTGCATGTAGGCTCCCTACGGCAGTGGCCCACCGAGGCGAAGGTGCAGAAATAAGATCTTATGCTGCAGTTGTTGAGAAGCCCGACAAACAGTCGGGCATCTTTGAATGCTATCGCGTTCCACTCTTAAAGGCGAAGCTTAAGCGTCCTCCAAATTTTTATTCTCATCTCTCTGGACCTCTTCTTCTCCCGGCACTTGGCACGACACCAGCCATGAACCCCGAGGGCCGCTCGGACCCTCGGACTTCACAACAGGGTGTTAGCCGTGCGGTGAACCAGCAATGTGCTTAATTATATTGCCTCAAAATATTTATGTGCTCGTAAGTTAGAAGAGAACATTACTCGTCTCTTGATGACCAAATGAGGCAGCTTGTAGTATTGGAAGCGCTTGACTAAAGCTTATGCACGATGTTGAAAATGCGTTATCGCAAACACGTATCCTCTGGCTCCCGCCTGAGCGGGCAAAAGTTATGTGGAACGGCTTTTTTTAATAACCGGACAAAGAAATATGGTTCTGTCTGACATCCTATAGATGCATGTGAACTTGAGCAGCGGCTCCATCAGCAGTCGTAGCCGCAGCAAATGCAGGTTCTCTAATATCAACTTGCCACATTAGGCCAATTTTGACCGCGAAGCTGTTCTAGCTAACCGTAAAAAGTGGCGCCTGTTGTCGCAAAACCTCGCCGAGCTATGACGTCACTGCGTTGCCTAGCAACCACCTCGCGTAGCGGCATGTGCCTCGCCTCCTCTCCGTGCCGCGCACATGTTGCCTTGACATGGGACGTTAAGGAGAGGGAAGGAGAGAAACAACTTTCATCATCATCATCATCAGCCTATATTTATGTCCACTGCAGGACGAAGGCCTCTCCCTGCGATCTCCAATTACCCCTGTCTTGCGCTAGCGTATTCCAACTTGCGCCTGCGAATTTCCTAACCTCATCATCCCACCTGACTTTCTGCCGTCCTCGACTGCGCTTCCCTTCTCTTGGTATCCATTCTGTAACCCTAATGGTCCACCGGTTATCCATCCTACGTATTACATGGCCTGCCCAGCTCCATTTCTTCCGCTTAATGTCAACTAGAATATCGTCTACCCCCGTTTGTTCTCTGATCCACACCGCTCTCTTCCTGTCTCTTAACGTTACTCCTAAGATTTTTCGTTCCATTGCTCTTTGTGCGGTCCTTAACTTGTTCTCGAGCTTCTTTGTTAACCTCCAAGTTTCTGCCCCGTATGTTAGCACCGGTAGAATGCAATGATTGTACACTTTTCTTTTCAACGACAGTGGTAAGCTCCCAGTCAGGATTTGGCAATGTCTGCCGTATGCACTCCAACCCAATTTTATTCTTCTGTAAATTTCTTTCTCATGATCAGGGTCCCCTGTGAGTAATTGACCTAGATAAACATATTCCTTTACAGATTCTAGAGGCTGACGGGCGATCCTGAATTCTTGTTCCCTTGCCAGGCTATTGAACATTATCTTTGTCTTCTGCATATTCATCTTCAACCCAATTCTTGCACATTCTCGATGAAGGTCCTCAATCATTTGTTGTAATTCCTCTCCATTGTTGCTCAATAGGACAATGTCATCTGCAAACCGAAGGTTGCTGAGATATTCGCCATCGATCCTCACTCCTAATCCTTCCCAGTCTAAGAGCTTGAATACTTCTTCTAAGCATGCAGTGAATAGCATTGGAGAGATTGTGTCTCCTTGCCTGACCCCTTTCTTGATAGGTATCGTTCTACTTTTCTTGTGGAGAACCGAGGTAGCTGTGGAATCCTTGTAGATATTTGCCAAGATATTCACGTATGCCTCCTCCACTCCTTGATTACGCAATGCCTCTATGACTGGTGATATCTCTACTGAATCGAATGCTTTTTCATAATCTATGAAAGCCATATAGAGAGGTTGATTGTACTCCGCAGATTTCTCGATTACCTGATTGATGGCATGGATATGGTCCATCGTACTTCAGTCAACCAAGAGAACAGGCTGGCTTCAGGAAGGGGTATTCTACGAAACAACTTTATTTAAGTGCAAATAAATTTTACGGGGGGATGGTGGTCAGGCGATGCCTGGCCGCCACCTCCTCGGCTCGTTGAATGGCCAGGAGTTGCACGTCGAGCATGCGCGAATGCTCGGGAGAGGGAAAGAGAAAATGAGATAGAAAGAGAAAGAAATTGTAGCAGCACCAACGAGGCAACGCGCAGAGGTGCTGCCGACGCCGCCTGCGTTGCCTAGCCGCGCATGCACCGAAGCAGTAGCGATGACATCACCTCGCCTTGCCTAGTAACCGCCGGGGCAGGTGCGCGCTCGCTTCGCCCGACACAGACACGGCTCCTGCCTGTCTGCCTGTGTTTGTGGCATGCCAGGAACGCTGTCGCTCGTAGGCGCCGACGCGTCCAGCGCTAGTCACACGAAATGTCGCGAAAGGGAAGGTACCCTCCGAAATGA